>NW_005187465.1:1576394-1688248 GCF_000239375.1 Pundamilia nyererei | reverse complement strand
GAGCTTCAACTCTCAGAAGCTGCTGAGACAAAAACTTGATATAAAAGCAGATTTATTACAGCTTTGTCCGAAGGCTTTTGTCCAGGTTGTGTAAACTTGGCTCTCTATGTGCGTGACTGCGATTGCAGATATTTTATGTCCTTTTGCTCAACCTTAAAAAAAAAAAATCAACTTTGTTGGATTTTTGCCATGTTCAGTTATTTAAAAATCAATACCAATTATCCATTACCTACTCCTACATAATGTTTGTGTAATCAAAGTAAACATCTGTCATGCTACCCTAAAGTAAACAATGCCCAGAGAGTGAGCTGCCTTGGCGGAGGCTTATGCTCTGAGTGCTGCTCGTTCACTCTCACACACACACACACACACACACACACACACACACACACACACACACACACACACACACACACACACACACACACACACACACACACGTTCTAAATTGTAAATAAAAATAGAAAGCAATGATTTTCAAATCACATGAACTGTATACTTAACTGAAATATTACATGGAACTGAAGCAGTCAACTATTATTGAACTGTAAGATTCACACATGAACTTTGGACATGTGTGATAATGAGAGAATCAGGATGTGACATTTTCCACAGCAGTCCCGTCTACATTTAGCACACAGCAGGAAATAATCCACGTTCGCATTACTGGAAATACCCTGTGTGGTAAACGCACTCTTCTATTCACACAATCCGACATCATGGAGTCGTTTTGCACAACGCCGCTGACGGGTTAAAGACGAGCTCCTGTCCAGAATAAATGCCTCAGACATTTGTAATCTCCCATTCACCACCTTTGCGTGACGTCTAGAAAATGCAGCTGCAGGTCATCTGTGAAAAGGGCTTCAGATTCATTCTTTTCTAGGAAGTAGTAAAAAAAAAAAAAAAAAAAAAAAGGGTGGACTTACCCTCTGGAGGTTCAGACATGGGGGGGTTGAGACAGTACATGTGATAGCCTCTATCGCAGTCATCGCAGAACAGAAGCTGATCCTGGAAAACAAAAACACTCCAGTTCTCTGCACAAACAACCTAGATCTCACTTTAACCAAGAGACAAGCAAACAATCTCTAAAGACGACTCACATCATTCTCCGATGTGCCGCACATGTTGCAGCATTTGCACTCTATGCACTGCCAGCGGTACGTCTTGACGGCGGCCATCATTACAGGAGTGAACTGCAGGCAGGAGGGGTGGCCTGCGTCGAGAAAAGCGTTTAAACACGTTACATCTTTCCAAGAAAACTTGCTGCGTGGCTTTTCTCATATCGCTACTCTTATTTACCTGAACGTCCACAGTCAGAGCAGGACACCAGCTCCTCTGATTGGCCGGTCTTGTGATTAGTTTTGGAGTCTCCCAGACAGAAATCACAGTAATTATTAGGCAACGCGAGCCCATCTGGACCTTTCTTTGGAGCTGCGTGGGAAGATGAAAACATGCAGGCCAATATCAGTGATCAGTTACACCGACGCTGTGACCTCAGATAATCAACTGACGACTCCTCCGAATCGACATTGCGCCGCTGTCGCTTACTTTTTGGCTCCTCGGGCAGCGACAGGGCGGGCTCGTTCATTTCCATGTCGTCTTTCTCCTCACCCTCCTCCTCGGCCAGGTGGGAGTGGGTGTAGTGGTAGCTCAGGCCAGGACGGTTCTTGTAGCGCTTCCCACAGACTGCCACCAAAACCACAAAATACGACATGTATGATATGAAAACAAAGAACAGACCAGTCAAATCAGGTGTTTCTACCACGTCAGTGGAGGAAGGTGAAGGTGACTCATGGAGAAAAGGACTATTCTTTACAGTGCTATCATGGGACATCTTAAAGCTGATGAGGAGGGTGAAACCCTTCCTACTGTTCACATTATCATAATTAGCATCTTTAAAAGTATCTTAAGATGATCAAAGGACTCTTGCAGCAGTGTCCTACTTACAATGTAGCCTCATATCATGCACATATTTAACTGCTGTAACTGAAAAACAGTTACTTTGCAATTATTGATACAACTATTAGTATTTCTATTTTTTTTTAACTGACACAATGCCTTTGACTATGTGAATAAAGGAAAAAATTAGACACAACATAGACTAGTGACACAGCGAGACAGAAAGCTACGACTCTCGTGTGGTGGTTTCTCTCAATACATGTCAACAACTTTTCATGTGGTAAAGTGATGATGGGGGAGGGAGAAGAGAAATCACTTAAGAACCCACCAGGTTCCTGATGTCTCCTGCTTTCTGTTGAGTATCAAAATTGGCACAATGACATGATAAACTGGCGGTGAAATAATAGGAAAGATGAACAACATGCTTTATTTATGTATTTATTTGTTTACTTGAGACAAGCTTCCTCTTTGCTCGAAATCTACAGTAAAGCACAATAATAAGACAGCATCTCGACCACTCCTGCTGCAGCTAATATGCTGGAACTGCTCTGATCTTGGCTTTAGCTTCTGCAGTTTAAGGGTCTTAGAAGCATTGACAGTGTTTTGACTCGAGACCTCACTGCACTGAAACAAAACTAAGAAACGCATGTGACCATTTTGCAAAACATCATGTTTCTGATTTGAACTGGTATTCTTTTAACAGTTGAGAAAGCCAGTGGGATTGTGCAAGGAGGATTTACTGACTTAAAGGAGAACAAAGATGCCACTGTGTGAAGCCGTTGTCACAGGGAGGGTGGGTGTGATGTTTGTCATAGCAGTCAAACACAGTACTTCTTCTTTCACTTCCACACTTTCTCTAATTTTCATTTCCTCAAAAGTCCAGCAATCCTAGGTCTTCGACTTTCGGGAAGCATCTAACCAAGAGGCTAACAACCAAACAGAAACTATTTTTTGTGTGGGTGGGGTTGGTGGGGGAGGGAGAAAACAAAATACTCCCCATAAAGTCAAGCAGACATTAAAGTGACTCAAAAATCAAGCGAACACATGGAACATGGAATGAGATTTTACAGGGTGCAGAGGTGGTGAAGAGGAGAAATGCAGTCAAAATTAACATAACACAGGGGGGAAAAACAGCACACGCACTCACAAAAGGGGAAGAAAACATCAGCAGCAGGATCTAGCTTCCAGCTTATCAAAATCTGTAGGAGGTTCAAGGCCAGATTGAGTGGAAAAAGTAACTTTTAAAGGCCACTGCTAATCTTCTGTAAGCTGAGATGACTCGTATATGTGGCTGATTACATGATTACAAACTACACTTTAGGTAAAGCATATAATAACAGGGCATTTACGCTCTCCAAATGTAGTTAATTACAATTCAGGACGATGTGTGTAACAGAACATTTAATTTATGAACTGAACTACACAAAGAGCAAATCTACTTGGTAACAGACAGAAAATAAAAACAGGCAGCAAAGACAAAAGACACGGCAGACTGGAGTGAAAAGGAATGAAGAGAAGTATACCTCTTTCAGAAGGTTTTGAAATATGCTTTTGTTTGAGAGTGTCTGAAAGAGAGAAGAGAAGAGAAGGAGAAGAGAAAGCACAGACAGAGACTCAGACCGACAGAGGATCAGTCAAGTCAGTCGGCAATGACCTACTGAGCACTGAAGCTCAAAGTGAAAAGGCTTCACAAAAGAGGAAAAAACAAAACACATCAAGCAGTCTGACAACACCAAAAAGGAGGAAGACTTTTTTTCCTCTCCCTGCACATGGAAATACCTGTAAATTAAAGTATGACATCATAGTGGCAAAAATACAGATCGACTAGCTTTGTAAATATCAGATATAAGAAGTCTAACGAAGAACAGAGAAAAGATGGAACACATGAAAAGAAAAAGAAGAGGGTGAATTAAAATGTGATAGTTAATGAGGACTCGAGCTAATATAAACATTACAGCTATGAACACCTGCGGTGACCTTCTACTCGGAGCTGTATTCACATGCTCTACTCTCAGCCAACAGGACTCACTGTCACAGGCGTACGGCTTGTCTCGGTCCTCCAGTGCTGCCGTGTCCAGCTTCTTCCTGCTGCTGCCCACTCCTCGGCCCTGCGCACATTATTAGACTCAGACGGGCCCTTAAACGCATGCTTGGGATCGAGAAACCGCATCGATCGACAGCCGTTATTTACCTTCCCTTTCCCTTTGCCTCTTCTTTTAGGCGTGTCTTCTTCATAGTCTTCATCGTCAAGGTCGTCCAGGAAGTCGTCAGGCTCGATGATTCTCTGTGTTGACAGGGATGAGGAAGGCATGACAATGGGGTGTATTATATTCCACTTTTCCATCTATAGCAGCTTTACTTCAAATCTCAAAACAAGAACCTTTCTGATCCGGGCGGCAGGGTTCAGGCCTCCGGTGTAATCACTCATGTTGGAATCCTCCTCAGATCCTCGGAGGTCTGCGGATGTCCTTTTGTCCAAGGAGTCCCCCTTCAGCAGGGCCTCCAGGCTGCTGCCATCCGATGACAACAGAGCATCCTTCTTCAGTCCTAAATCTAGCTCTATGAAATCAGGAAAGGCAAAACACAATATAATATACCTGAAAATGTTGGTGCCAGACATTTTAGTTGGTTAAAATAATTAGGGATATTCTAGTGAGGTAAAACCAGCCTATTTTGCAGCTCTGTGTAGTGGCAAACAAGATGATACGGTGAGCTATCAGCATGAAACAAGTTTCTGCACTGATCTAGAAAATGAGCCGTTGTGTGTACTCAATGTCAGAGTAAACTGCCTCAAAACCAGCCCTCTGAACAGTGTGCGACCACATTCTGCACAAGCATGAGGATGTTAAACCACAAGGACAGAAAACTGCTGGTGCTAGCACTGCTAATGTCAGCCGCACTCAGCAAACCAATCAGATATAAGGTGTAAGCTATGTTATGCGTGGCACAAAGAGCCACACATGTCAACGACATTCAAATACTTGTTTGCCCCGTGATTAGCATCAATTTTGAGTCTTTTCTGACTTTTAAACTAGTCGACATATCATGTTTTCTCCTGCTTAGTCAGCAGGAACAACACCAACACTGATACATACAACTGTAAGCACAGGTACAATTCAAGTTGGATTTAATTATTGATGGATATCTGTTACAAGATAGCACCACATGTTCATCCCCGCAAAGTCTTTGATATCCACCTTAAATGCTGACACACTAAAATAGGAGAATAAGCTAAGCTGCTCAGAGCTACTGTGCTACCTGATTTAACCGGAGGGAAGATAAGCCGGGGGTCTTCTGAAGGATGAGATCTTCGTTTCTTTCTCCACCTCCTGGCTGGGTAAGTGTACAGCTGTCCTGGAGCCATGCCTGAGGGAAGGCAGAACAGGAAGGCG
Organism: Pundamilia nyererei; assembly: GCF_000239375.1. Lineage (NCBI taxonomy): Eukaryota > Metazoa > Chordata > Actinopteri > Cichliformes > Cichlidae > Pundamilia > Pundamilia nyererei. The sequence goes on along the minus strand of NW_005187465.1, from coordinate 1,682,957 downwards.
TTCACAGTTATCAGACAGTTCTGACACACTGGCAGGGGGAAAAAAAATCCACAGGCTCCGTTTGAATTTTCTTAGACTGTCCTTTTCAGAATCGGTTATTTTCGCATTTAAACACGAGCAGGCACCACCTGGCTGCCAGGGAGTTGCATTAAGTACACAAGCTCTGTTTGTGATTTTGAACATGCATGCATGGTGTATTTAGTCCTTTGTTTTGAAGGCATTGAGGTTATTTGTAGCTCCTTCGAGAAATTCTGATAAACAGCGGAAATGATGATTCATCTTAATCACTTAATCACTCATCTTAATAACGAATGCTTCACAGCATCTGTGCAGCTTCCTCTGGATCACTTCTCTGCTGCTCATTTTGTCCAGCTCTTACAACTTTAAACGCGTTTAGCGCAGGTGAGCAGTTCGACGCTCATGTATGGTGTCTCACCTGGTCCCCTGTGTCTTTTCTCCATCCAGATATAACAGTTGCTCTGAGCCACGCCGGTCTGCGAGTCCAGGAACGGCATCCGAACGCTCCTCTCGGCGCACAGCCTGGCATTGTAGTTGTGACACTGCTCCATGGCATCTCTGTAGTACTGCTCTCCCAGCCTGATGAAACAAAACCAGAGGCAGATGCTGGTCATTAGGTCTATTATGGCTCCAAGACAGAAATCAGCAGCTGTTGCCGCTCCAAAACAAGTGCGGTCTCAGTTTATTTTAAAACTGCTTGTGTTTTTTTGCTCTGCTGCCTCCTACTAAGCAGTCTTTGTGCTTCAGACTAAATGTTTAGTGCAACAGCAGGTGCTCTTTTGTTGGTGCATCAACAACAACAACGACGACGAGCTTTGGTAGAAGCACAGGCACAGCCAAGTGTTCAGTGTTTATAGCATAAATATACTGTTAGAGTGCTGCTTGCTTAATCCCTTTTAAAGAAGCTGAGGGCTGAAGCTACTCAAACTGAGACAGGAAGACATCTTACAATTCCCTCAAGCTATCAAGTGTCAAAGAAAAAAAAAAAAGGGGGGGGGGGGGTGGCACAAAGAACCTCGTGATGCAACAACTGCACCTCTCGAGGCTGTCAGGAACCCCCAGAGGGCAGCAGTTCAGTCCTGATGAGATAATAAACCATGTAATTGTGTTAAACCTTAAAGAAGCTTTTCATAGATTTCAATCTCCAGTTAAAGACTTCATTATTTAACTTGCTGTAAGGCCATAATAACATTGCAAAAAGCTGTCTGTGCTCTGTGGGGTCCAGCCGAAAATGAACACTTGCTTTTCTTTCCAGAGAAATCATTTCAGGCAGGGTGAATTAACTAGAAAGAAGCCGTCACAAATGCGTGAGAGCACACCAGATACACACATGGGTTGGCTAGTACTGACGTATTCTTGTAGTGGCGTATATGTTGTCTGATTATGTAAAAACGCTTCATCCCACAGCCCAGAGACACGTACCGAGGGGGTTTGGGTTAATTGGTGAGTCAAAATTTTACATGGGTACGAATGTGAGTGCGGTTTTCTGTCTTTCTGTGTTGGCCCTGCTGGGATAGGGTCCAGCCCTAATTGTGACCATGATAAGAATAAGCAGAAGAAAATGGATTTATGAAAGAGACACCACAGAAATGAAGAAATACTCAGAGCAGCAGAGTTATAGGCTCTGGTTTTATTATGTGTAGAGTGATGCTGATTGATGTGCATTATTCTTGCAAAGGGAAAAAATTAAACAGCTATTGAGTTGCAAAAAAAAAAATTTCATATAGCCCCATTTCACCAGTGTTATCTCAAAGGCTCTTCACATGATACGGTAAAGAGCTTCATATATTATGAAGAGAAAGCCAATGGAAAGGGAACTAAATCTCCCTTCACCAGGAATAAACTTCTGATGGAGGAGGCTCTTTGGGTTGGAAGAGGGGACAGAAATTAAAAAAAGAAATCAGGTGAATATATTTCTGTCAATGTAACTATAGCATAGTGCATACATAAAGGATACCAGCTCATTCAAACCAGCACATCTAGCATGTAAACAACAGTTCATTTATATGTTTTTGACAGCACAGACTTGGTTTCAAGATTACATCATCTTTCATTCTTTGTCAGTATTATTTCACAAGGAAATTAAGTTTGGAAGCAAATTAAAATATTTTGATGTGTGTCGGGTAAGTTTTATATGTTTGTGCTGCCACAGTTATCGCAGGTAGAGGTACGACGTACGCGTGTTAAAGCTGGCGTGTGACATTAACCCCGAATCGGGCTGTACGGCTACACGATGTAAGACGACGGAAATGGAAGCACGTTAGAGCACAATACAGTGTTCTGGTCTTTGAAACGTTAAACTTTATAAGCAGTTCTTTTATGTGAATCGGAAACACCGGCTATGGCTCCGGGCTCTCGAGTTCAAATCTTCAGCGAGGGATTTTCATTCATTTTAAACTAGTCGCTCCAGCCACTCCAGCCTTCGCTAACGACGTTAGGCACAATTACACTCTCTTTAGCTTGTTAGCGTGACACCTAGCTGCCATACTCAACTGACGTTAGCACCACAGCGTCCGTTTGGTCACAAAAACACAAGTGGCCGCCACACCGCTAAAAATACACGGAGGATTGAATGAACACAAGTTCGTCTACATTGACTCGTGATCCATGTTTCAGAAACGTCAGCTGCGTGTCTGCTAACTTACACTTCCATTCCAGGATGTGAACAGACACGACGCTCCGACGCCTCTGGCTAACCTTACTAAGTCAGCTGGAATGCTGCTAAGCTAACTAACGACAGCGGGTGTACGATAGTACAGGCGTTACAATGTGATGGCTGTGTGTGTCACCTGCACACATGTAAGGTAAGTAGAAAAGTCCAACACTTACAGTTTGACAACATTCTCAACAACAGCTGCCATCTTGCTTCGATACACTGGGAAAGTGGTTGCCGGGTAATGTGTGCCCTCTGTCAGGACTTGTAGGCAGATGGTGGAGTAAGGTGAAACACATTGCCCCCTACTGCTGGCCCCGTGCCATTGCAAGGGGTTTTATTATTTCAAGCTGCAAATCATGTTAGTAATGTTTTAAATCACTTACAAAGCTTCCAGTGCACAAAATGTAGTTCGGTGTTCTTTATACACTCATCAGCCACTTTATTAGGTACACCTTCATTCAAATATCTAAACAGCTAGTCACATGGCAGCAGCTCAATGCATTAAGGCATTTAGAAATGGTCAAGACAGCCAGCAGAAGTTCAATCTGAACATCAGAATGGGCAAGAAAAGTGATTTAGGTGATGCTGAATGTGGCAGACAACTAGGTTTACTGGGAGTGGTCCAAAAAGGAGAAAATATTCAATGAGTGGCAGTTCTCTAGGCAAAAATGCCTTGTAGATCCTGGTGAGCGGTCAGAGGTGACTAGCCAGACTGACAGGATAGCAAAAGCAACTCAATTAACCACTCACTGCAAACTAGCTATGCAGAAGAGCATCTCCGAGTGTCAAATCTTGAAGCAGATTGGCTGCAGCAGCAGAAAATCACACAGGTTTTTTTTCTAAGAACAGGAAACTGAGGTTAACAATTTGCACAAACTTGTCAATGTCGTATGAGTCTTGATTTCTGTTTTCATTTAGATGATAGGGTCAGAACTTGGCCTAAACAACATGAAACATGATTGTGTCAACTGCAAACTGAGCATCATCTAAACACCACAACCTATTTGAGTATTGTTGCTGACCATGTCCATCCCTTTATGTGTACTAGTCTTCTATCGGCTGCTTGCAGGAGGATAAAACACCACGTCATGAAGCTCAAGTCATCTCAAACTGTACTCACAAGGCTTCCACACCCACCAGATGTAAATCCAAGAGAGCCTTTGGGATGTGGAGGAATAGGAGATTTGCAACATGTATGTTCAGCTGACAAATCTGCAGCAGCTGTGTGATGATATGTCAACATGGACCAAAAACTCTGAGAAATAAGAATTAGCCTTGGAGGTGAATGGCGTGACATGTGTAGCAGCGAGGTTTAAGATCTGCTGGAAGAGCAGAGTACAGTCTGCTTTCACTCCAACATTAACATTTATTCAAAGCAGTTATGTGGGGGGAGGCTGTGTGATAAAAGTGACGGTCAGTTTTCATATTTCATAGAAGCAAAAGGTCACAAAAGACCAGATAGCAATTGTGCTTTTGCCATAATTATACTGGTGTAATCACTTTAACATGCTCATGGCTCAGTACCAGAACTATATCAAATAATTTTGTCTACAGGAAACAAAGCCACACCTAGGGTGGCTGAGTGGTTAGCACCATCACCACACAGCAACAAGGTTCCTTATTTAAACCCTGGTCGGGGAATTTGCATGATCTTTCTGTGCCTACGTGGAGTTCCTCTGGGTACTCTGGCTTCCTCCCACAGTCCCACAGTCAGTTTAATGCATGATTCTAATGTGAATAACATACTTAAAGTGTAGCAGATGAAGTACTGTATGAATATATAATTTTTATTCCTTAAGCTCAGCCTACAAGCACAATCTGTCTAAACAACCTGCAGTCATTGAAAAAGAAGGTTTTCACAGGACTCTGTGCATCTTCAGTGAAGCATTATATTTGCAGAAAGTTGGAAAAAAGGATACAAAATATTTCTGATGGCCTCTGTGTTCATCTATTCACATTAAAACTCATTTCCTATAAAAGAATGAAATTCAAGTCTCTAACTCAAAGGTAACAGCAAAACAGCTGCAGACAACTTGGTGTTCATGTGTCTACTGAAAGAAATAACACTGAATAAGACACTGCAATCCCCCAAAGCTTGTTATGAAGCAGTCTATAGCCAGAAGCGTTGGAGATGGTCAATTGATACAATGAGGAAAAGCAGCTGCACGACATGTCTCGTGGAGGTTTTTGCTGCTAAAGCAAGATCTGTGAGTTGCTAAATAAAGACGTCATGCATGCAGAACTGTGAATGATAATCCTACATGTTCAATAAAGACAAAAAAAGGCACAAGTGAGTTTAGTCAGAGTGTGTTGTGACAAAACAATCAAACATTCAGGCGCTAACAGAAAAGAATGTCTTTTTTTTCTTAACATAAAAGATTCAACAGCATCACGTTCTTGATTAAACCATGTTTTATTATTCCTAATATTAGATGTAGATACACAAGTCAACAAACATTATCTTCAATTTGTAATGAAAATGCTCCACAGCACACTGACATCGTGTGGAAAGGTCTGATATCACAGACGCGTACCTGAAAATGGACAGCAGTTATACTTTTTGCAATAAGTTGCATTAGTAACAGTAGTAGTAATAGGAACAACAGTAGCAATAATGATAATAATAGCAATTAATAATAGTAGTGGTATTAACAGCTCTGAATTACAGAGGAAGGAACAGACATTCGTCAAAAGAAATGAAGGTAGGTGGACAGGCTGCGAGACAGACCACTGGATGAAAAAATGCAAGCTCCCACTAGACAGCAAAGATCCTGCCTTCTTCTAAAAAAGGAAGCTCAAATTGTCACCAGTCTGTTTTCAATCATGTGTAATACTTAACAAGTTGGTTTTCTGCTTCATTAAGTACTCCATCGTTACAAATACTCTTAGAATCAAAACGTAACTCTTTGACATCAATAACACATACTTCTCATGTTCTGGTCAAAGCTCACCAGTAGCACAATGTTATTTTAAAAGGATGCCATTTGCAACATCAAATCACAGCCAGCTAAGGACGTTTCCACAAGACTGGTTTGCCAGGGTCACTCTGCATTAAATATACAGGGCAGTATCAATACGTGAGTGTGTGAAAGAGAGAGAGAGAGAGCTTGTGTACAGTATGTCAAGTATGAGAAATATTTTTGCTTCACATGACCAATTTGGCCAAACTGGTTTGAATCATTCACATTCAAATGAGCTGATAAGAAAATACACTGTGTGACCTTTGAACTTGGATCGCCTAATATCTGATGGAAACTGTTCAGAGCGGTTATCGCTGGAAGGGGAAGGACTCCTTTATTCAAAACTGTGCACAATGTCTGCAAACTCCACTGGCTCGCTTATGTATGCAATGACCTTTTTTCACCTGGATCCCACATTGTAGTTCAGACTGAAACTAACTGGGAGCTCCACCATACACTCAGGAATGCAAACTCTTACAGTTAAAGAGACGAGGCAGGTTTGATAAATTTGGACCGCGTGCTGTTAACTGAACCCAGACTTGTTGCGGCATTCCTATGAACTGACCACTCTTTTATGGAACTGTATACCCATCCAAGCACTAATCAGCTTTAATAAGCTACTTTCAATATCAGTGCAACACAAATAGTTACTTGCAGCTTGTTTGCTTTTATGGGACTCCGTCAGATGTTTGTTTGTTAAACCGTTGCTGAATCTTTGCTGTTATAAGCAGTTAATTCATGCTTGGTTATAAGTAACTGACTACACCAACCAATTAATATGAAGGCAGAATGTCAGGTTGTAGTGTCTACATTCACAATATACTATAAATGCCCTCTTCATTTGAAATGTACAATATGTGAGGAGACTAGCAAACCTAACACCTATCATTTGTTTACATAATCCATAGTAGGTCGCCATTTGATTTATTTTCACCGCCAACTGATTATTACTTGCTCTCCAATTATCAAGTCCAATGTATGTGTATATTAACACATGTAGATGGCATAGATTGGACACTTGGAAGTATAAATCTAGTTGAAATCATGCCACATATTCAGGAGTGCACGGCTGATCAAAGAGTTGAGGGCATTCTTCTCTTTCTGGGGTTGGTGCCAAATCAATCCACTGACATACACGAGGTCATTGCCACAGGTCACTTTTTAAACAAACTTTCGTATCTTTTTATAAAACTTCCTTGACAACTCAATCGTTTGGTGAGTAAAAAAAAAAAAAAAAGTGGGTTTAGTGTATTTGTAGTGGGTTCAAGTAAGGCTCAGGCTCATATCTCTTTGTTGTAAAGCACACAGCGCATTCCTCAGTGCCTATCCAGTCTCACCTTCACGCACCTCACTTCACCCGTAAAGCCATCTGTCAACCCTCCTTTTGTCCTGCTCAGGTCCCTGTGCTTCAGTTTTTTATCTATACACACTGCCCCCGTGCCTTCACATCAGTAGGTGGAGAACGGAAATAGATATCAGATGACTAAAACAAATAACAAATTGTCTCGAAGATCATCGTTAGTGATGTCAGCTGAAGATATTTTCAAACCAAAAGAAAAGCACAGCTCTGGGAAATCATTCCAGTGATATTAATTTCTGTTTCTGCCCGGTTTACCGATTCTGAGTACCGAAAAGCAGCATCCATCTGGCCACGCTTGATCCGAAAAAACATAAACATGCAAAGTCCACAGCACCACAACTCACACAAACGCACCCACGCACACACACACACACACACATGCACACGCTAGAAAACTAATCTTCTCTGCTTTGTACAGAAAAAAGAAAGAAAGTTGAAAATCAAGCAGAAAAGATCATTCAAAAAGAAAGAATCAAATACAGGCAAAATTAGAGATAAAAAAAATAGTAAAACCACTTATTAAATATATATATTATTTTTCCAAGGAAAATTGTGATCACTTACTGCACACTGCTAAAATTCAATGAGCTTTATTTTCCTGTCAGAACACCTCATAAACTGTCATTCCTAAAAATAAAAAAAAGGAAAAAAGAAAACAAAGAAAACAAAAAGATATAGTACATACAAGGGCAAGCTGACATTCTCCACAAAACCAAATTTGCTTCTCTCAACAACATAAATCAAGATTATCTACCATCAAATTAGTCTTTGTCAAGCCAGCAACTGAAAAAGATAAATAGTAATAATGATATCAATAATATTGAGATTAATAACATCAATACCAAGAACAGAAGAAGAGATGTAATGTGATCCTTTCTAATAGAGAGCAGTTAAAACTGGGCAAATGAATCAAAATGCAGCAGAGTGGAAAACCATCATCTTTTTTTTTTTGTTTTTTTGTTTTTTAGAGAAACAGTATCACAACAGGGTTAGCTAATCAAGACTCACTGAAGAGCAAATATTCCTACAGAGGAGGATCCGGTTCGCTAGACTGGAACTGTCTCTCTGCTAATGACATCCACCCCCGGTTCTGACTCACACTAATGACCTCTGTTGGTCAAAACAGGGTGAGGGCTCTGATTGTTGGGTGCAGTTAAAGTGAGATGTGGACTGGATGAGTAATAAAATAAGTGACACATAAAACCAGCAAAGAGGGAGAGAATAAAAGAGAGAAAAAAAAAAACTTTTCTCAGCTACATGACGCAGCTGTTGACAGATTCCTCGGGGCTTGCACAGAGAGCAGTGTGTTTGTATGACCTGTTTGTACTTTCCTTTATATCTGCCTCAGTTTTTTGAAATTTTGACAAATTTAGTTCCCATCCATGATTTTACAAATGTTTTATTTCTTCTTGCCGAAGAAGCTGAACCTCTTCTCGCGATCCTTCTCTTTCCCATCCTTGTTGCGCATGGTAACGCCTCCAGCTTCACCCGAGCTGGGCGAGATGGGCGGCATCGTCATGGCACGGCTGAGGGGCCGTGGAGCTCCAGGCGAGTCTCCTGATCCTTTTGGAATGGAGCTAAGGATGGACTGGATCCAGGAGCTCATCTCCGCCTTTCAACACACAAAAGAGGCTGGTTATGTTTTATTTTCCCCTAAATGTGTTTTAATGATTTGAGCAATATAAACCTGTTATGTACATCTCACCTCATCCTTTGCTTGGAACAGGTACTCTTTCCCATCCCCTAACCTGCAGTCACAGGGTTGAAAGGGTCAACACTTAGTCAGGGGTAAATTTACCGTCTATTACACCAATCTTACTATTTCACCGTGGCCTTTAACTTTCAGACACTTCATGCTGTCCGTCTTCTCACCTGAGCTTGAATACGTGTTTCCTTTTCTTATAGTCATGGGCTATTTCACACACAGCCTCTCCCAAGCTGATGGGAACTTCTCCGTGGTATGGAATGCCGTTGCTAGCACTCTTGCCGTCTTTATAGAAACCAAGACTTCCTTTTCGTAGGACACAATACACATTCTGCCAGGACCTGTGGGAACAAATGAACAGGATAAAAGTTAAACTGTTCTACATACAGATTGATATCGCTAACTAAAGCCACGTCAGCATTTCTTTCTCTTTGCACGTGAACAAATCTTCTTATAGCAACGCTCACCTGGTAGCTGCCTTTTTGATGTGAGACTCCATCTCCTGTTTTCGACAGAGCATCCCCTCCATGGTCTCTGGCTCCGAGTCTGCCGCGCCTCTGCTCGGTAAAGTGGCAGACGGATCGACGCGAGACGATGCCAGTCCGCTGTCTCTGCCCGGTCCGTTCACTGACTCAGACTCTGAGCCCTGTGGTTAAAACCAGGACATGAATGGTGGTGAGGGGGGCAGAAAAAAAAACACAGCTGGATGGAAGTGGTGATTAGCAAAGCAGCCATTCACAGCCATACACGAAAAAGCTATGATGACGTCTGCTTTGACAGCACTGTATGATTACCTGAGATAACAGCATAGCGAGGGTTCAGGAGGTCTACATAATCACACAGCATTCTGACATTGCACAGACTCTTACTGGTAAAACACACAATTAAAATAACCAAACATACAGGAAACAGGCATGCTACACTAAGCTAGATTTTAAATTAATTTAAACTGCTCCAAAGAGACCCGAAATCCAACTTGTGAATACATTTAAATATTATTCTGATGCTAATCTCAGCTTCTTCAGTCAAATAAAAAATATAAATAAATAGTCCTACACTATTGCTCAATTACAGTTCACCTCTAAGACTGGAGATGTTGAGATCTTAGAGATACTGCAGCTTAAGTGTTGTGGCTTTAATTGATCTTATAAACCTTAAAAAACATCCACAGACAACAGGATTTTGCTTCTAGTACTGCGACTATAGTACAAAACGGAAACTCAGGGCACCTTTTGTGTCACGTACTTTTCTACAAAGGATTCTCACGTAACTCCATCAAAAGACTGACACTCAAAGGCGACTCACACACATGGATAAAGACTAAAACAAACTACATATAAATTAGCTTTGAACAGCTACATTTATCACCACATTTACTTTGGGCTCCACATTTACAGTCACTCCTGTCCTGGTCAATATGAGCACATATAAATATATAACTGCATATTTGATCCATGAAAATAGTGTGTTCATGAATCTGCATCATGCCTTTAAACAGCGATGGGGCTCGTTAATGATAGCTGTAGCTCATGAATAAATAAAGCGATGGTTGCATCTGTGACAGAGAGCAATGGCTTCTCAGTAGAAGGAAAAAGGCACTGCAGTTGACCAGGAGCTGAGCGGAGGCTGTGAAGGGGACGAGGGGTAGCTACAAAGCTGACCGTGACTTGGTACTCACACGCTCCTGCTGCTTTGGCTTACACACACGTTTAGGCTCTGATTTCTTTCCCACTGACAACGATAGCGATAATGACTGCTGGCAAAAACGCAATAAGAAATTGTTAAGAAGTCTGGGGCAAAAAGATGAACGTCAGGATATGGCTTGCACTTCTAGAACTGCAGAAACACAGAAATAGTTCTCGTTCATTTAGTGATTTTCTCTGTAGCATCAGTTGCAGAGGTTTGCAACAGTGCTGCCCACAAGCAGCCAATCCATCACCTCTGACACATGAAGTCACCGGGTACTTGTTTTCATCTGCCACTGAAGAGAATCACTCATATAACATGTATGAATTTAAAGTGTAACACAGTTTTCTTTCCAGAACCTAACCCAACGAGTGGCTACATATAATAAACATATCTGTCAAGCAAAACACAACTGCTTGCTAATATACAGCTTGGCATTACACTTCATAAGTTCGATCAAACTGTCTGATGGATATGAATTTTAATGACCTATCTAATAATGTGTGAGATGAAGGAAGACAACACGGTGGACTACATGTTAAATTATGCTGGAAACTCTGTAAAAATCAATGAAGCACTTGAAGCATACACACACAAAGCGTATCTTACTTGTGATGTGTCATTGTCGCTGTGTACTCCGTTCACTGACACGGACTGATTGAGAGTGGTCTGGTCCAGACTGGTTCTGTGTTACAGAGGGAAAAGAAAGCATGTTCATTTTTCTCTCGTAGTGTGTTTTTGCTTTACACGAACACTCTTGTGCTCTACCCAGTCTTCTCTTTGGCGTACCTGGCTGCAGAATCATGTGGTTGAGTTTCTGTCTCAGACTGTGGCACTTCTTCTACTGTTGGAGGAGTAGGAGGTCGCCTCGCTCTCTCCTCTTCCTCCCGCCTCCTCTGATTTTCTTGCTCTTCAAGCTAAACAGTGGAAAAGAATTAGCCATTTTTTAGTGTAATACCAAGGGAGTCGGGTTTCTATTGTCTAAATTATAGATGATGCAGAATGTACTATATCCTACACATCCTGCATTTACCAGTGTACTCCAGAACAAGCCAAATCTCTCTACTTACTGTAGTGAGCTTCTCCAGCTGCACGAAGCGCTCTTCCCAAGCCGTGGCGAGTTTCTCAAAGGCTTCATGGCGCTTAATTAGGCTCTCTACTTCATCCACATTTGAGCCCAACTCTGCTGCGCGCACCAGAGGTTCTTGCCCAGCCAACCACGACTCTGCCACATAAGCATCACGTCCGAACTGCAACACCTCCAGCACTGATATGAAGATGACCAAAGGCCACAATATAGAGAGAAAAACAAAGAAAACACAGAGAGGATGAGAAAAAAAGAATTATAATTCAATGTACAATGCTGCAGTTGCATAAAGAGACCTTTAAACCGGAGGTACCGGTTTGCATGTTATCTACCATCTCTTGCGTGTAGCAACTTGCCTACAACACCATGCACTTTTGCCACGGCTCTGTTGGCCTAAATGCACCCGTGTGCAGTCCAAAAATGTGAAGCATGCATACCAATTTGTAAGTGGTCCATCTTGTCTTGCCATTTTTTGTTGATCTTATCTCTTTTTTCCTGGAGTTGAGTCAGTTTTTCTCGGATCTGTAAATAGGTGAACAGGTTCAGATATCAGTTCTTGAGTCAACATGTTTTTTTGTTTTTTGTAAACATGCACTGTTCTCTCTCAAGCCAACCGTAAATGTGACCCACTGCAAAATACCTCATCAGATGCATAGTGGTTTTTGTTGATCAAAGTATTTCCCATCTCAACACAAGCAGTGAAGCTGTCTGTCCTAGCGTCAATCTCTGATCTGATGTCTTGATGATTGGCAATTACTAACCCTGCAGAAGATACATCCCTATAAAAAAAACAACCCACAGGAGATAGGAGAGGCAGGTTATATATGAATAAACAAGTTATTGTTGAAGTTATTTTATAGTAAGTGGAAATTTAAGCAAAAAATGACATTTACCTTGGGCTGTCATGTGCGTCAATCTGCAGGTTCACACCATCCATCCAGAGCATGAGGTCTCGCACCATGTTGAAGAAGCGGAATTTCTCCACGGTGTCCAGCAGGAGGAGCCTGCGAGCCTCGCCAGCCTCGAGCAGGCCCTCCCAGGCAGAAGTCACAGCATGTTCGCTTCTGTGAATGTCATCCGCTTTCTCACCAGCGTAGGCCTTCTGCAGGCGTGCAGCATCATCCTGCACTTGATTCACCTAGGAGTTCAAAGGAGCAGAGGGATATTTGGTCTCGTATTCACATATTAGTTTCGCCATCTAAAATGAGATCACTTTTAGCAAGTGATAACTGACCTGTCCGCTGAGGGCCTGGATGTCATGTTCAAAAGCGGTGTGCTGTCTGTGCAGATGCTGGACAGTGTTGAGGTCACGGCCAAGTTCAGAAGGCAGTGCTTCCCTCTTCTCCTTAACACGTCCAAGCACCTCCATGGCATCTTGATGGAAGCGGTGCAGCTCATAAGAGGCTGCCAACATTTGCGTGCGTGTGTCAATCAGTTCCAGCAGGTCAGCCCAGGCCTCGTTTAAACCGTCTTTCCATTCAGCAACACTGGCGTTCTCAGGATGACCCGACTCAATCAGATCATCTGCCAGTGCATTTACACCATCCACACGCTCTTGGCCGATAGTGCTGGTGTCACGAGCAAACTCCCGGAACTTGTCCCTCAGCATCTGTACAAAGAAAAAGAAAAAAACAGGGCAAAAGGGAGCAACATAATTAATTCAGCTAAATCTCTTTGAGCTTTCATGTCTCCAAAGTATGCTACTGAGAGGAAAAAAAACTCACTGTGACATGTTCATAGTCCTGTCCTAGTTCATGGGAGCCAGCAACCACCTCTCTCTCTGCAATCCACTGTTCCAGGTCATCCACCTCCCGCTTCAGCTGGGTCAGCCTCAGCCTCTCCTGAAGCCGTCCCCGACGCTCCTCAGCAAGGTCCTTCAGACCTGCGTACAGCTTGTCAACTTGGGCTTGTCGTAAGGTGATTCTTTCGCTGTTTAATTGAAAATGAGAGAGATGAGGTTATGGGTGTCCTGTTCTATTTATAGAAGGTGAAGTGCGGCATCTGAAAATGTTCACAACGTCTTGTGCTCTCACCTCTCTGGGTGTTCATTGTTGACCATGAGACGACTGCTGTTGGCCAGTTGGTGGATAGTTTGGGCGTAGTCTTCAAGTGCCTGCTCAAGGATCTGGTGCTTCTTGACCATCACTAGAGCATTTTGCTCATCCTGAGAGAAAAAGAGAAAATTATCAACTTTCTTCAAGCACAAGATGTAGGGAAAAAAAGCAATTAAATCTCACTTTACACGAGCTTACCTTGGCTTTTTCTTCTGACATCATGTGCAACTCTTGCTCTCCCATCCAGGCCTCTGCCTCCGCAGCATCAGCATAGAACTGCTGGGCACGATTAGCCTCTATTAGACGGGCATGACGCTTGTCTGTCTCGGCGATCAACTGGTCCCAAAGGCTCTGCAGTTCAACTAGGCGATCCTCCAGAACAGACTGGCGTTCACCATCTACCTGGGTCTGAGTCTTGCCTCGTCTGTGGATGTCATCAATGCGAGGCTGATGGCCTTGAATCTCCTTCTGCAAAGTCTGATTCACAACCAGAGACAATATTCAACTTTCTCAGTTGGCTAACATTCCCTACTCCTCAAAATCTCTCTAAACTCAGTCCAAGTGTCTGTTTAAAGTATTTAGATTCTTGCATGTCAAAGTTTGGAACCTGATTACCCAGATTGGAACTTGATTACCCATAAAATTACGTCTTATCTCTATGACTGTGGTCAATGTTCAATAAAGACATAAAAATACATTATTTTTGTACTGTAAATTTATTCAGGCTGTTCTCGACTGTGACTGTGACTTATATGAAAATGAGACCACATTTTATGAGTAATCAATACCAAACCTTTGCCCTTTAAGCTACTTACAATGCAACACCTAAAAATAATACTGAAAATTTGTAACTTTTTCAAAATATATTGAAAAAGCTGCAACTTTACCTGGTTCTTCTTGATTAGCAGCTGTACAGTGGGCAGGTCTTTTCCATGGTCTGTGGAGGTTGCTAGGGGCATCCTTTCTGTCACCCACAGCTGAGAGGCAAAGATTGATTATTAATTATCTTAATATCAGGATATATTTTGTCAGAAACTGTTTATTTTATTGATGGAATCACTAAGGTTATCCCACTCACAATTTCATCCTCCAGGTCTCTGTTGAATTGATGTGCTTCTTTGGAGGCGAGCAGCTGCTGTCTCCTGAGGTTGAGTGGGTCTTGGAGGTTGGCGAAGCTGTCGGTGACATGCCGTTGCTGACCATCTATCTCAGCCAGTCCGGCATCTTCCTGGGACAGAGCCAGAGCCTGAGACTTCAGGGCCTGCACCTCCTTCTCTCTGACCTCCATTTGATGCTCCAGCATCTACATAGAGAGAGCACAAACATTAAAGAAACAAATGCATAACATTTAGCTCCACTAAGCAAACATGGCTACTTGCACCACATTCATTTGATTATATGTAATATTGAACATGTTTAAAAAGTGAGACTTTTTTCGCCCATTTTAAAAATGTATTTGTAAGACTAATTTTAAAAGTGCTTTTTCTGTACTATGTAGTGTACCTGGTGCTTCTTGAGGAGGATGTTCACACTGGTCAGATCTTTTCCATAGTCATCACTTTGCAGCTGACCTTCAAGGTTTTTCAGCCAAACATCTAGAGCGGAGCAGCTCTGTGTGAAGAGCTCTGCTCTGTTAGCATCAAATAAGCACTGAGCCTTCGTGCGAGTTGTGCTCTCCAGCTCCTCCCACTGACGCTGCAGGTCCTCCAGGGTCTGCTGGACAACAGGTTTCAGCTCAGGCTTCTCAGCAACCAGTGCTTGACCCTCCTGTTAGAGATGAGACACAAAAACAAGCTTGAACGTTATTAAATGTCCCATTTGGTCAAAGTCAGTGCCATTTTCCAGTTTTTCAAAAGGGAAGGTAAATAAAGAAATTAAATTATAATGACATGGATGTTATGATTATACATTTACTGATTTAACTGGCCACACCTTATCAATTTTGTCGAGCCAGTCTTTGTTGGAGGCCAGCTCTGCCATGAATGCCTGGTGTTTCTGCCACTTGCTGTGAAGATTTCTGGCCTCATCATAAGACATGTCCTGAGCCGTCAGCATCTTCTCATTTATCCACAAGGTGAGCTATGAAAAAGACAACAGCATAATGGAAGTTTCAGTTTCAATGTAAATATCAAGATGCAATAGTTTGCATTAGTACTCAACTAAGCCATATTCTTACCTCTTGTCCATCTTGGAGGAAGTGCTGAAGTTCCCGGTTATCCTTAAGCTTGGTCAGCAGTTCATTTGCAGCCTCTTTATTCTTAAGATGTCTGGAGAAAATAAACGGGAAAAAATGTTTAGCCTTCAAACATCTAATTAAAAATGTAAATAATAAAAAGTTATATAAATATCAGTTTTTCTTCCTTCTTTTACTCTAACCTTTCCTGGATTGAATCAACCTTTTCCTGGATCTTATCCGAGTTTGCATTAGAGTCATTAATGAGGCGTCTTCCAGCTTCCACCACACCAGTTATTTTCTCTTCACTGGCCTCTGTGGTGGTGAGGAAATCCTCATGCTTCTTAATGGCCTCCTCTGCTGCCTGAAGACTGGTGGGCATCTCTGTGTGGGACAGCACGTACTCCTACGCAGAGATGGACACAAAAGGAATGTTAAACATCGTCTCATATGCAGTTTTCATAGGTAATTATCGAATTCCAGTGATTTTTACTTTTTTTTTTAGGCTTTTTTTCCTGTTTATTTATACAACAGAGTAAGACATTAAAAAATGTGTGAACTGGTAAAGAAGAATTTTTCATAGAATATCAGATCCATTTTCTCTGAAACGTGCAGTTATTTGCTTTGCACCAATAAGGCAAAAGGTTGTTATTTCATTGTCGAAGAGTATTTTCCTAACCTGGCTGTTAAGGAATGCCTCTGCCTGCTTTGCATCTCTCAGGAAAGTCTGGAAGTCAAAGGCTTGGGCCAACAGGCTGTGCCGATTCTCCCACATGCGCCGCAACTCATGCCAGCCAGTGTCCAATGCCTGGAGCCTCTGGGCCAAAAACATGTGCTGGGCATCTGTCTGACCTTGGGTGACCTCCTCACCAACCGCACGCATCTTTTCATAGTCCTCCTTATAGTTATCCACCTCGTTCTTGATGCTCTCATGCTGGGCTAGCAAACTCTCAGCCTCAGGCAGAGAAGTGGGAATATCCTCTGAAGCCACGGCTGTCTGGGTGCGGGACAGCCAGGACTGGAAGTCATCCAAATCCCTAAGGAAACCCTGTAGCTTGCTAGCTTCCCCCAGTGACTCTTCCCGTCGCTTCATGGTGGCGTTCAGTTCCTCCCACACCTCTTGAATCTCTGCCAAGCGTCCTTGGATCTCTCCTGCTTGATCTGGATGTTCCTTGGCCAACTTTTCTGCCTCATTTCTCAAGTCATCTAATTTTCCCTGAAAAGATAAAGAAAAATATTTAAATTGCATATATTATACTAAAATACCTCATCACAAAACCCTAAATAATACTATATTCATTTTGCCTTGTTTCACTGGTGTTCTGGTCCCACCCTCCACCCATTACATTTACACCTCCCATACCTGGATAGCCTCAAGGTCCCTCTCCATGCCAGTGAGTTTGCGTTGTAGTGCCATCACTCCCGCCAAGTCATTGCCAAGACCCTGAGTAGATTCAATAACTTTGGTCTTTTCCTTCATCCAAGTCTGGATCTCATTACACTCGAGTTGGTAGTTCTGGATGTTGAGAGCCGACTCAAGATCTTGTTTCTTTTGTCCAGCCAGTTGCTGAAACTCCTTCCATCTAGAGACAACACAGACCAGGCTTAAAATGCTACCTGCACGCCTTTTAAATAATACACATTCCTCAGCAGAAATAGTGTTACAATAATTCATAAATGTAGCTCTGACCTGTTGTTTAGTTGGTCTGTTGTCTGGTGGATTTGGTCTTTGTTACAGTTGTCTGAGCTCAGCAGCTGCTCTGCCACCTGGTTCACATCAGTGACACGGGTTCCTAGGTTGTTCATCTCAGGTTCCAGTGTCTCAAATCTATATCCATGAATGAAACACCATGATTAATTCACTCATTCTATCTATCATAGACATTTCTAGACATTATAGTAGATTTAAAAACACTGACTGTTTATTTTTAAGATTAGAGCTTAGATTAATATAATGTACAATTTTCATCTTTGCTTTATGTCATCAACATTAATTTCCGCGATTACATGTAATGTCATTTCACAACTACAAGTGTCCGTCTTAGTCTTTCAAACATGAAAAGATTTTGAAGAAAAATAATTAATCTGTCATCATCTTTGGCATTCGAACCTTCCCTCACCCACAGACTCACCTTTGCTGTACGACCTCCAAGTCCTCCAGCTTTGTAGGGATCTCCATGCCATGTAACCACTGTTCCTTTTCCTCCACCCAGAGCTGACAGGCACCAGCTTCACTGAACATGCGGTAGAGGGCCAGGGCACCTTCCAGAGCCTGGCGTCGAGCTGCTGACAGGGTCTCCAGTTCTTCATAACGTTGTTCAATAGCAGGCAGACGACCATCCACCTACAGTCAGCAATAGGCAGTAATTTAGTACTACAAACAGCATGCAATCATTGAAGAAGTATGAAAAAGAAAGCACACGTACTTCAGGGTAATGTACATAGGCCTGTGGCAGTGCTTGGACCTGCTCGTGCAGAGAGTCAATTAGGGGGTGGTGACTCTGGATCTCCTCTTCTATCTCCCTCTGCTTGCGAGCTAGAGTTTGGGTAGAGAACTCATCGTGGCCCACCTCCTGACTGGATACCTGTCTAAGTGTCTCCATGATCCATGCTTCCATGTCATTGGCATCCGTCTGAAACTGATGCAGGGCCACGGCTTCCTTAAGGCTCTGCTCTCTTTGCTTAGTTGTCTGAGAAGCATCAAAAATAAGAATATTATGGGTAAAAATGCAATATTTGAAGAAAGCACCTTAGAATTGATGATGAACATTTACCTCCTCCAGATGGGCCCACTGTGCACGGATGTCTTGAATCCTCTCAGTTACTTCCGAAGCTCCAAAGTGCCCTTCTTTAACCAGATCTTCTCCAGCAGCAATACTGTTACTCAGGGGGCCATAGCGGGCTGCCATCTCATCCCTGAAAGCCTCATGTTTACTGAGTAGGTGAAGGGCAGAAGTAAGGTCACGGCCACAGTCTCCACTAGCCAGGATCTGTTCCTGCTCTCGGATCCAGGCTGCCTCCTCTCCGAGATCCCACAGGAACTGCCACAGACGCCGTGAGTCCTCTAGGCGCTCTCTGCGATTCACAGCAAGCTGACCAAGTTCTTCATAGGCTTGACCCAGCAGCTCAACCTTCTCACTAACTAGTCCAGGCTCACAAGGTTTATAGGCTTGCAATTAAAAAAAAAAAAGGCAGAAATACACAGAATTTAGACAGTGTGCACAAAGGGTCAGACTAAAATGCATACTCTGTACACAAAATGTGCAAGACCATTTTTTAAGACTTACCCTGCTCATGGGAAGTGAAGCGGTTTGCAGCTCCTTGCACTGCCTTGATCCTCTCTGCCTGAGCAGAAATATCAGCCTCTACCAGATTGTGCTTTTGCAGTAGGTCTAACACATCATGCAAATGTTTTCCGCTGTCCTGAGACTGCAGACGACCCTGAAAACAGAAAGCACAGTCCAGTAGAATATTTCCCAGTTTTATCTTGTGAAAATCGACATTTAACTAAATATATATTCAATAAATAACGATTGTTTTTCAACTTGCCACAACATAAACGTCATTTTTAAATATAAAAATGCTAATAAATCATTAGTGCTTGGTGACTTCTCACATATTGGGTTACAAACACATCACTCAGAGCTATAGACGAGTCACATCCAAGTAGCTGAGATTTTATACTACCCCATTCTATTGGTTACTTATAATATCCTTATAGGGTCAGGTCAGCCCAAAATTATATCTATAAATTTTATCTCTTGCTTTCAGTGTGATTTATCCATTTAAATCTGCAAAACCTGTGAGTAATTTCATTTTACAATTACTTTGTGTTTTACCAACCACAATCTCTCTGGAGAAGAAAGCATCTGTTTATCAGAGATAAGAAGATGATGCTAGTGACAGCATGACAGAATCTAAGCAGCTGGGCTGTAACGTTAGCTAGCTGCACATATGTAGACAGTAAAAGGAAAATGGTTCCCACAACTGCTATTCCCATTGCTACTGCCATTCATGGAAGTCAGGTTTTAGCCAGTTTGGATTATACAGTATAAATTACATAGCATAAATGATACTTCACACTGTTCAGCTATTTAAACCAAACAAGGGGTCTGATATATTGGCAAATGTGTCAGTGGTAATCCGGCATTACTGGCGCTTCCTTTGGCCAATCAAAATGTCAGCACATTTAAGATAACTCTTTATTGCCATTGCACAGTCATTCTTAGTACAATAGTACAACGAAGTTGGAAAACACAGAAGAAAGGCGCGTAATTCTAGTCACTGGAGTCTACCTCAGTCGACCTCAGTAAAGCCAGCAAAGAAAGGTAACACCAATCAGGCTAGGCCTGCACAAAGCTAATTACTGCTATAAAGTGCTGACACTAAAGCTGTCGGGGACATATGTGAAAAACAATTATGTTAATTGAGGATTAGGAAACTCATTTTTGCTAATTAAAACCTCAAGAGAATGCAGGAATCAAAGTAGTAATTCAACACAAAGCGCAGTCAAATTTATGTAAGCTTCTGTTTCTTTGTGGTAGCTTTACCTTCTCATCTGCCATCCAGTCCATGATGTAACGCATCTCCTGAAACAGCCTCTGTAGGTCACGGTGGGCATTCAGACGCTCTCTGCGTGCAGCCAGAAGCTCTTTCAAGTATTCCCAGAGTCGAAGCACATTATCCCTTCGTGCGAGTATGCGCCGCACATCATGATATCCCTCTGCCTCCAGCTCTTTGGCGACAGCCTCCACTGCGGCCACACGCTCCCAGTATGCTCCAATGTCTGTCTCAATTGCCTCGTGTTTACGAGTGGCAGCTTCCACTGCTCCCAGGTCGGTTCCAAAATTATCCTAATATCAGAGAAAAAGAAGCCCATGATTGCATTATTGTAAATCTATTTACTGCATTCAAATCAGGAATTCAAATTTTGTTTGTGTTTTTTCAATTTACCTGAGACACCAGTCTCTGGTTCTCGCTCAGCCATGTCTCCCGCATAGCAGCTTTCCGGTCAAAGCGAGCAGCGAGCATCTCCAGTTTCTCCTGGCGAATCAACTCATTTCTCAGTGCCAGCTCACGTTCATGTTCTGCCTTTTCCAGTCGTTCCCATGCCTGCCATGCAAATATAAGCCAGGAAGCCTGTATCATCCAGAATCTACAAAACGAACATTGAGTTGGAAGGCTGTACTTGCTTTTTCTAGAACAAGCCATACCTTATTTATGTCAGAAATGAGTTTTCCCTCTCTTGGCATGTAAACCTTCTGATTGTTTGCTCTCATCTTGCTTTGGATAGTAAAAAGAAGAACCTCCAAGTTTCCTTTCTCTGTAAATCTGAGGACATCAGACACTGATAGTTAACGTACTGCATAGCGTCACCATTTTGGATTATAATTGATTACCAAGCACTGACTCATTCACTTAACCCAGCTGACACTCACTTGGGAGGTTTCTCCACAGTCCTGTAGGAGTTAAAAGCTTGGAGCTGGTTCTGTACAGCACTCAGAGAGTTAGCTAGCTGCCGATCATTGAGTGTCACTATGGTCTGCTCAATCCACTGCAGCAGCTCAGAGGCCAGGGTCTCATACTTCTCTATCAGCTGGTCGGCCTCAATAGCATAGTCGAGCACCTGAAGTGCAGAGAAAAGTATTATTTGAACTGGGGACATAAAGTCAGTGTACATCTACTCACTTTCACTCACATAAATGTATACACACAAAACTAACCTTGCCAATTCGTTTGCCCTCCACTGCCAGGGCTTTCATCTTGGAGAAGTAATGATAGTAAGTTGCCACATAGGTAATTATAGACTTTTCATCAGGCTGATCCACATTGACATCTTGAAAAAAAAAAAAATAATATGGTTAATATAAATATTTACATGGTATTTATATTATATATACTATAATATTTGCATCAAAACACTCTGAATAACACGTGGGAAAGTGTTTATATCTTTAATCATGCTTTTTGTTATGTCACTATAGCTGACTTGCTACAGTGATGCAGTGTTGCCTAATCTAAAATTTATTGCAGTAATCCTCTATAGCCAAACTCTCGCCAATCTGTTTCAGGCAACAGCTTAGTGCCTTAGCAGACAGATCAGGCCATCAATGTGACTTACAAGAGCGCTTTTGTTGTTGTTGAGGCTTTAAACACTCACCTTCTGGGTCCAGCAGCTTGGTAAGCCCCAGTTCCTTCTCAGCCACATTGAAAGCATTTTGGAGATTGTAGTGAGCGTTGGACCTCTTCAGGTTGTCAAACTCAATCAGGTCGGGTCTGCAGAGGATTGGAAAAAATAATTGTGACTTTAATGAGAAGGGGTTACAGAAGAGTGCAAGGTGCAAGCAAATACGAATATCGGCTGACTTATTGCAACTTGTTGTAGTACAGAAGAAAATGTTTTCAATCCAAGGTGCATAAAATGTTCCTCTAGAACTGGATGAAGTCATCTGCATGAAAAAAGGCTTCTGATCATGGATGAAAACCACACCTGCAAACTAATGCCTGAATGATGCTTTCATTTACAGTTGCTGGTTGGTGGTAGAAAAGTATGAAAGGCGTTCGGGTGAGTATATTTTATTAAAACCTATAGGATATTATAGCATGAATGCATTCACAAAAAATAAAATGAGGACAAAAAGGACTGAGCATAATGTAATTTCTTGCATGATAATGTAAACGACAGACAGCTCAGTGGTTTGCGTAACTACCCTACGGCTCACTAACTGCTCTGAAAGCCATGTTGGCTTTCATCTATCAAGTATCACCCTTATCACCCTCACAGTATGCAGTCATTGTAAGGAACAATATGCTCTCCTCTGTTTGAGTCATATGTGTTTAGGCTACACCTTTGGCTTCTACTTTACAGCTCCATTTAAATGTTAGCTATTCATGAGTTACCAGCAGAGTGTGCAACTGGGGTATCAAGTATGGCTCTTAATAGAAAATAAGTGGGTTATAATTTCTGTGATCTAGGTCATCTTATTCCCTATTTATTTTCATCCTTTCAGGCATACTGCAGACTAAAGAATGGGAGGAGCAAGTGGAGACCTAAATAGAAAAGGGGATAAAAACACCCCAGAGATGGGAAATGGTTCTGCGACAGGTGCTCCTCATTACGAAGGGAATGAAAACCATTAAAATACAACACTCCCTTTTGATTTGGAGGATGACTAAGTTATCTAAAAAACCTTACAGTAAGAAACAAAAACTGCAATTACACTGAATAAGTAAATGCATAAAAAGGACTGCTTTTACTGTAGCTGTTATCAGTGATGTGAAATACATGAAGAAGTCAATGACCTGTGTTTGTGCACGATGGCATTGAACGCTAGACCATCTCTCCAACTGGTAGTGAAGTTGTGTATATTCACATTTGGGTATCTGAAAAGGGCAGATAAGAATTCATTAATCATTAGCTCAACAAAGAAAAATTCAACCCTTCTGGTTCTCTTTTACTGCTCCTTTCTTACCCAGCAGTTTTCATTTGGCACCAAAGCAGCAGCGCATCTTTAGCTGATTTCTTCTCCTTATTGTCCTCAGTTTCCACACTGATGTCTTGAATCTGTAAGTATGGTACACATCCAGTCAGGTTGGAGCTTCAATAATAACTGACCTTCAAATGTTATTGCAGTAGTGGGGTGTATAACATTTAAGGAAGTCAAGTAACAACAGTAAGTTCATAACTACAATAATGGCATAAAGAATTACTTTTTAAAATTATGTTAACTTTTAATAATTCAGTTTTTCTGGGCATGGCTAAATCCAGAGACCTGACATCCCAAAGCCCAAGTTCAGCAACATGGTGACTGAGGTGAGAGGGAAAATCTGTAGAGCTCATCACAGCTACTTTATATATTACCTGGAAGCGAAGGATGATGGTCCAGATGAGACCCAGGGTGAGACGGTGATTCCCATCCACAATGTCATGTGAGCCCATATTTTCCAGATGAACTTTTTGCTCCTTAAGAAACTGTAGGGCTTTGTCAACATTTTCAAGGCAGTGGATACGCATGCGGCCCTTAGTAGGTTTTGGCTAGGGGAAGCAGCAGAAAAATACAAGTTGACATAGGTTGACATTGTTGAAGAAGACAGGGCTTGGCAGGAGTTTAAAAAAAGAAAAGCAAGTAGAAGCAAAAGAAGTAAATCACATATTTTTAAAAAAAACAAAAAACAAGAAATGAAGCACATGATTTCTCCTTCCTCCTGACTTGTGAGGGTCATCCTGAGGGTATGGGTCAGGATTGGGACATAAAGCATTAGTTCCTCTGTGATACTAACCAGCTGTTCTCCTGAGAGCACTTCCAGAAGGCGGATTAGCATGCGCCCATCCCGTAGGTCGGTGTACAAGTCACCAATGCGACAGGTCACTCGGCCTAAGTGAGAATTTACCCATTTGGTAAAGGTTTTCTTCTGTACTGCTTCACGTTCATCTGCAAAGGATGAAAGAAAGAGAGGGGGGTTAAAGCCTTTACACATTACAACAACATAAACTTTACTTCGAACTGTCTTCAGTGCCATTACTCTGTAGGAAATGCATATTTACAGTAAAAAAAACAAAAACAAAACAAATGTCTATAGTTTTGATCACATCTGAGCTCAGCCAGGAGACAGTAAGTCATAAAGACTTAAGCCCCTGCCCTGTGCAGTTCATTTCACAGACAAGCTATGCCATTAAGTCTTTAGAATCACTAGTGACAGCTTAGTGAGAGGTGCTCCCCCCACAAACCACAGTTTACCGATAGCTCTGCTAATGTGTGCATTGCTAATTACTCTGAAGACGTCAGTTTAGAAACAAGACTGTGCAAAACCAGCATGAAGTAATGGCATTTAGTGAGTACTTTTTATTGTTCCTTTGAAAGAGCAGGGCTGAAAAAAGGAATCACAATAAATTAAGCTGTAACAGCAGCTGAGACATATGGACCGGGGGAGTAAGAAGCTAATCCTGCTCCACCACCTAACAAGGTGACCTCATTTCTAGGATACAAGGTCTCCCTGCCTTTTCAAAACACTATTCTAGCACTGTACTTACAGCACTGCACCTAATGCAAGAACAACTTAAAATTAGACATAAAACAGGGCAGAAGTGCAACTCAAATCTAATGAGTCAAATTTAAGAAACTTCATTGCAATCTTGCGCCCTCTCGCTAGTGAGGTCAATCAGTTTGTTCATAAGTTAGTAGTTAATTAGTTAGTTAAAAAAAATCTCAAAGGCGTTGCATGTGGTGCTGTTCAGGAGCACTGTTTGTTTAAGAGACCGTATTAGTTGCTGCATACGCATTTTGAAAACATCAACACTTGTTCATTTGTCAAAACTCCCCAAGCAGGAGGTAAGGCCTGGCAATGCAAACTACTTTATTGCTCTAATGAAACATTATGCAAAGCTGAGACTGCCCACTCAAAGACCTGTCCGATACCTAGTCAGTTCATGCAGGAGTGAGAGGCTGCAGTGAATAAGCTTAACAGTGATCCGTGAGATTAGAGGTCAGCATCCCTATGGTAACTTTAGTGGACTAAAAAAAACATATAAATACATATTAAGCTGACTTCATAACCAATTGTTTGCACGACATTTAATGAAATTGACCGAAATACAATAAAAGAAGGTAGTGGAAGGATTACTGAGTCACTTCAAGGTTTAGTCATTTGTATTTCTGATTATTAGATGGATGCCAAGCTACTCTGGAATCAGTGAACAATCTAAGCTGAACAAGCTGCAGTAACCAAAGACTGCTGTTGCGTAATCAACTTGCACTAACGGTAAACTCAAAAAGCAGAACATTTTGAAATCTCATGCATGTCTCCATGGGTGGAACATCAAATCAGTGGTATAATTATTTCAGACTGAAAGTGCTTCATCCACACTGCAGACAGCGCTCTTTGTTTCTTGTAATGTTGCGCGCACAGCAAACTTCAAGTAATCTGTAATTAATTGTCCATTTATAAGTATTTTCATTTAAATAAACCTTTCATTAAGCATGACCTCTCGCAACCAGGCCCATGTGGTGTTTGTTAATATTATATTAACATGGTATCAATGATGTATATAAATCCCATGAGCATCCGACTTGCCAGACTGCCAACTACAGAAGGACAAACTTGTCGAGTCTCATTTTGCCCACTGAGACTCATGTTACAATGTCTTTCTAGCCATTTCACAACCTTGAAATGAAATCTCAAGGACTGATCACACTGCCAAAAAAACATCACCAAGAGAGCCTAGAGAAGACTCTGCATCAGCCTTATGGCGTATGGACTGCATGCTCAACCTAGTGAGCTAAACCGCCACTCCAGTTTTTATACATTTTTAATTAACTGATTAACGTATTTATGTTTTGAATACATTCACTTAGCCAGGAGATTGTTTTACTGAAACAGCACTGAACTGGGTGTCTCAACGAACATTTCCAAATAACAACAAGCACTTATCATGCCAGAATTTCACACAAAACCACACAGGAAGATGAAAGGAAGTTAAATTTACATACAACTATAAAGTATTATTTACTGATAATGTTACACCCTGTTTGGTGGGGCAGCAATTACTGAGAACATGTGCATAGAGTCACTAGAGTACCAAATAAATAAACCACTGAGTTAATACTCAAAATTATAATGCAGAAACCTTGGTACAGATTGCCATCTGACTGTGTTCACTGGATGCACAAAAAACATTTCAGTTAACAGATACAAAGATACATATAGGAAGTCAGCAGAAATGAAATAAATCAACACACTGAATGTTATGACAAAACCAAGCCAAAGAGTTTGTAAAGCTGTGATTGTTCCTACTACCACTAGAACTGTAGTAGTACTAGGTCAGAGTAATACTAGTAAAGGAATAGTACTCTATTGATCAGGCCATTGTCTTAGAATGGCTAAACAGAACTCACTGTTAAAGTTAAAGATATGACGCGTGAGTCCATGTAAAGGTTAAAAAATGTACAAAACTTCATTTAAAGCAACTCTGATAGTGATACTTGACAATATGTGCAGACACCTGGCACTGTTTATTACATGGTTAGTACCATTCTTAGACTAGTCAGAACTACGAGGAGAATGCATTCTGCCCAGGCACACAGGTTCCTTAAAGAATACATGCAACCAGAGACTGCGACCACCTACGAACATGACGGTGAACAAAAACATACAGACAGCACAACACCAGAGCAGCTTCAGGACAAGTCTCAGATTTTCCCTGAGTTGCCCAGCCAGAGCCGAAACAAAGTCAACACAACACTCATATTACACCTATGGAGAGAAAAGAAAATGCTTCCCATTCAAAGTAATAAAGGTCTTTACTTTTGTAATTTAGAGATTTAAGTTTTAGATTTTTAAAAACCCCAAACCCCCAAAACAAACAAACATCTTTACAATTAATGATACTATAAAACTGAATGAATGATAGAATGAAGAATCTAATTCAGTTTAGATAAGACGTGAAATGTTTGCTTTTTTTTTAAACTTGTTAAATTTTTAATAACAGAGTTATACAAACAAAGACAAAAAAGCAGGTTGTAGAAAGAAATGTTAACTCAAAACAGGCGACAGGGCCGGCTACAGCCATGGCCTACAGGCATATATGGTGAATAGCTGGAACTCAGGCTACCATTTCAGCTATCAGCCCGACAGTCCTGAGGATAGGTGTGTTTTTACCAGTTTTACTGGAACTTAAGAGATACGCTGACAAACAAGGAATAGCATTGTCATCAAGCAGCTACTCAGTCAAAGAGCTTTAGTATAGGATAGTTCTCTAGATGTTGCCATGGGATGAGCTAGTAGTGGATTGTGGTTTGGGCTTTGGTTCTTACACCTTTTAATAATAGACTCTAACAAAGCCTCCTTTATTTGTTTCCCCATATTTCTCGTGTCTAACAATGACAGATTATTCAGTTATTAAAGGATTGCTAATCAGTATGAAGTTGTTTAATAATCCAGAAAATAAGGACTCCTGTGCAACAGAGCACAGGAGCGCTGTGGAAGTGGCTACATTCCTCTTAAGGCTTGGTCATGTTGTGACATAGCACCCAGCAATGAGGAGGAGGCAGTGGGTTGGTGGGCAGGGGTCCTAAAAAACCCCCATAAAATGCTAGTACCTACCTCGCCTGTGCTACACTCCTAATAACAATGCTGCCGAACAAGAAAACCAGACAGACAAACACAGACATCAGTCTCTGACGTGTTTGCTCATTCAAAGCAGTCAAACACAAACCTGTCATCAGAGGTGGATATGGTAGATAAGTGTAAAACTACTGCAGCTGTTGCTTTTGCAAGTGCAAAGCATGACACGTCAACTGTAATGTTAGTTCGTTCACATCTAATTGAAATTTTACATTTTACTAACCTGCTTAGCTTCCACAACAGGAAGTCTGGTGGTGCACTATGTATTTTGAAAAGTGTGAACACTGATGCATGATGGTGACAAAAGATAAAGAAAGCTCAAACTATGCTCTACTTATAGTGTCAAATGTCTCACGTCATGTGAAACACCTTCAGGGTTTCCAAACACTGTTAGAGAATTACACAACAGACAATATGAGAGAAGAGTGAGAAAACTGGGGCTTTAGAAGCCAAGTCTGATAATTACTAGTTTGTCTTGCATTGTCTTAGCTCTCTTCTTCAAATAAAAACACTAAAATAAGTCCGCAAACATCACAGTTTAAAATGAAAGCTCTCACACTACTATTCATTGTGATAACACCGTTGATCTACTTGTGTTTACATACCTGTAATTAGCACTAAATAGACAGATAGAGCTCTGGATGTTATATAAATCCCAGCATATACCCCATGTCAAATGAGGATTCAATCTACTACTATACTATTTATTTTTAATTCAAAAACATATTAAACTGGATACCCTACCACTAAATGATTTCACAGCACATGTGTCTGACATAAGAGTAAAATGTACCCATATTTAGGTATCACTAAAACGAACATTATAAATGTAGATTTAAGATCCTGCCTATCATGTATTTCTTGCTCACTCTTTTGGAGTCTCTTTGTGCAAGGTAGAAAAAACAAGTAATTAAAATTCTAAATGTCATGTTTTTCCTCTATAGTTTACTAATAACAGATCAAAACCTGTGGTTAAAGTCATCGCTAAATGTTTCAAAGGCACATTCGGGCATGTCCAGCCACTTTGAACATGTTCGTGTCTGGTAGTAAGCTTTAAGTATATGTCAGAGTGAGGGAGGTGAGGGCCTGTCTCAGCCAGTGCCCTCTTTACAATTGAAGGTTCGGGGGTTTAGTTTGCTGCTGCTTTTCTATTTCACTGTCAAATGAACTTGGGCACTGTTGATAACGATGATTATCTGCAGGTAATCCGAACCAATATGCCGCCAGACTTAATCCTGTCTGTGTGGCTCATAGTGCCCGGGATCATGTTTGGTGATAACATGGAGACAGATACAACACTAACACTGACTTAGTGGCCCAAGGCTCAGAAGGAAAACCATAAAGACAACAGTCTTTATCAGCAGTGGCAGTTTATGGGGTCATATAAAGTTTAGGATATCATTTGTAGGAAGTTATTGGTTTTTTATTTGTTTTTGGGGGTTTTTTGTTTTGTTTTTTAATATGCCAGCATATAATGTGCTCTTTTAATTCAGTGGTCACTGCTGCATCAAGGTGTAATAAATAATGATCACAGGAAAAAATAAATCACATGACTGTGTACATTAAAATATGTTTTTTTTACTTGCTGTGACCCCGCAGTGTGCAGTGTAACTGAGACAGAATATTGTTTGGCTGGAAATTTCACACTCACACACACTGTGATCAGTTTGCAAAAAACAGGACTATCGTTTCAAAAACATGTTTGCTGCAGCACAGCATGTGATCATCATGATGGTTGCCATCTCGGCCTGTCAAAAAAGCATTCATACAGCAAAATGTACAAAACATTTAAAATAACCCTGAAATACGAGGCAATAAATCAACTGAACAAAATCAGTAATCATCACTTTTTGATTAAGACTTTGAGATCATTATCCACTGCTGACAATGTCACTGATAAAATTAATTTCCTTTACGAGCCCACGTCAAGGTCAGAATTGTTTGTGTGTGTTACTGTATACACAACAGAGACTGGAACAGGACTTAATGCCAGCACTGTTTCTACCCCCGTCGCTCATCAAATCTTGTCTGTTTGTGCTGTACATCACGAAGACAAAGCATTAGTGAGGGGGGGGGGGGCAGAGGGCAACTTCTAATCCTTTGTTTCTTATGAATTCTGCATCCATGCACTGCGTTGGATGACAGTGCATTCTGGACTCCCAGTGGCATCACTTCTGCACGCTGGACAAGGAGCGACGCCATCCATAAATAACTTTCCACAGTAAGCACTTCAGATAAAAGGAAAAAATGTACACTGCAGATTTTCTTCACCTTTTCTAAGTAGGATCACCCACTGTCAAACACACTGGGCCATTGTGTTGCGATTTCTTTACTTACTCATAAATTCAGGCCCCTTTTCTTTGGAACCAGCTCCCAGTTTGGATTCAGGACACAGACACTCTCCCTACTTTTAAGATTCGGCTTAAAACCTTTCCTTTTTTGATAAAATATTTAGTTAGGACTGGATCAGGGGATCCTGAAGCCTCCCTTAGTTATGCTGCAATAGGCATAGGCTACTGGGGGCTTCCCATAATGCACTGAGCATTTTTCTTCTGAACTCACCTTTTTGTACTTGCTATGTGTTTGCACACCACTCTGCATTTAATCAATAGTTATTAGTAACCTCTTTTCCACAGTGTGTCCTGTCTTTCTCCCCTCAACCCCAAACTAGCTGTGAACCAGGCTCAGCCTCCCTGAGCCTGGTTATGCTCGAGCTTCCTTCCTGTTGAAAGAGAGTTTTTCCTTCACACTGTTGTCAAGTACTTGTTCATAGGGGGCCGTGTGATTGCTGGGC
This sequence comes from Pundamilia nyererei, assembly GCF_000239375.1. Classification (NCBI taxonomy): domain Eukaryota; kingdom Metazoa; phylum Chordata; class Actinopteri; order Cichliformes; family Cichlidae; genus Pundamilia; species Pundamilia nyererei. The sequence goes on along the minus strand of NW_005187465.1, from coordinate 1,652,344 downwards.
TTCACTCTATTATTGTAGGCTCTTTACCTTATAGTAGAGCTGGGCGATAGAACGATAACGAACGATCTGAATAACTTTTTCTTGATAGAAAAATTAAACTATTGCGATAGACCTCACTGCTCTTGTCCTCTTAAAAAAAAAAAAAAAAAAAAAAGAACAGCCAATCCAAATTAAGTAGCGCAGAGCCAAACCAATCACAGCGGCTTTTGTCAGACGAAAGTAACTGTTAAAACTGTTTGAAAAGCTAAGCTATACAACAAGGAGAGATTGAAAATTTCCTTTTAGTTCTCAGTTTAATTGATATTGACAAAAGTTAGTCAGTTTTGTCTGTTCTTCTGTAAAACAAACTAAGATTTATTTTTAGAATTAATATTTTGTTTCTAAGTGGAATTGACAATTTAGTAGTCTGTGTTTTTTGTTCTATTTTGAAACTTAAACGCTTTAGCGGCTGCCTTTTGTGTAGTTTGCAATATTTGCCTTTATTTATCTGAAAAAGTCTCATGTTCCTTAAGTACATCTACCCTGTTGAACTTATTATGGGAAATAAATATTTAAATCAAAACAAGCTGCTGATTATTTCACATTTTACTTGTGAGCACTGGCACATTTAAATTTTACAAATATAGTTATTTGGCTTATATCGTGATATATATCGTTATCGCCTGAAATGCAAAAAAAACCAAAAAACATATCATGATATGAAAAAATCTTATATCGCCCAGCTCTACCTTATAGTATAAAGCGCTTTGAAGTATGTGTTTGTGCTCTATAAATAAAACTAAATTGAAACTGTATATGTAGAGTAAATGAAAAATCAACACTATACTACATCAGGATTGTTGGGTATGTATTAATGCATATTACTACAATATGCATACATTTATTTATGGATGCATGTCAAGTTTTATACTTGATATCTGCCTTTATAACATACTGCATATTTAAGTAATTCTGCATGAATGTATAACATGGCAGCTTCTCAGGAGAGCAGGGTGGTTAGCACTGTTGCCCCACCTTCTATGTGGAGTTTACATGTTCTCCATGTGCCTGTGTGAGTTCTCTCTAGGTATTCTGCCTTCCTTCCACAGTCTAAAGGCAGAGTTGCTGATGTTAGGTTAATTAGTGATTCTAAGCTGCCTGCAGGTGTGAATGTGAGAGTGAATTGAGTTGTCTGTGTTTTGGCCTTGTGATAGACTGGCGACCTGCCCAGGATATACCCGGCCTCTAACCAAATGACACCTGGGATAGTTATTGGCTCCATCACAACCCTGAACTGGATAAGCAGTTAAGAAAAATAAATGTATGGATGGATGGGTGTGTGGATGGATAGATAACTTTGTGCTGAATCCATTATGTACATAAAACAGCAAGATATTTCACATTCTGTGTCGAATGGTGACAACCATCTAAGGACAAAATATTGTTGGTTGCTGCAAATAAAATCATAAAATTGCAGGTTTTACCACTGAAAATTCTAAAACACACACAACAATCACACTACAGCACTACACGGGTCATTTGGAACTAATCTGGAAGCGCCATGAAGCTCAGAAATCTATAGTCAGTGATTGGCTTGAACTGTTGGCTATCTGAAATTACAGAGTAGACCCAAGGCACTCATTAAAGAGATACCATGAAGTACTTAGAGAGAGAAAACTCCCACAGACAAAAGCAGCTTGTAATCTTTGTGGTTAGTGGTTACCATTCTGCACTGACACCAGTGGGTGGTTTCAATCAACACTAACTATGGTGTGGGGTGCCATGACCAATGCAATCGTTTTACAGAAGTTGTGGGAGATGTTGGTGTTTGTAAATATTTTTCTACCAGTACGGGGAAAACAACACAAGATGTACTCATTACCTGGAGCCACCAAGCTAAAAATTAACGCCACATTGGCAGAAATCTTTCTCAGTCCCACGCTAATCATTTTTCCACTGTAAGTGAAATGTGTTTCTACACGTCATTTCACCACTGCTTCTTCAACTTAAAATATCTATCTACTTTGAAGTCAACAATTTGTGTTGTAAATATCTACAGTGTTATAGTACCCTGCCACTGTTTGTGTTTATTCAGTGCCATTTTTATATTCTGGTTTGATTTCATTCTTTGCATTTTTGTGTGAAATAGAAATGTCTTGTCTGTGCAAGTGAGCGAAACACAGATGCGCATGCTTTCACATTCTTCTCCCTATAAAAGCGGAACTTCCCTTCCTTCACTTATAACTTTGAAACTAGGGCTGTAGTAAAACCGCCGCCTTGCCACATGTGGCATGAGTTATTCTTGCACTTTTAGCAGCTTGAGGTTGCAACTTTAGAAGCTTGCCCAACTTTAACGGGTTTGTTATTACAACTGACAGGGAGGGTATGACAGAGAGACCTCCTCTCCTTTTTAAATCGTACTGATGGAAGTGATACCCTCCTTCAATCACATTTCTTTGTGGAACTTTCAGCTGCACGTGATAATAAAGGAAGATGGGAGAAATCTAGACTGAGCAAGGCCAATCCCATGAGAAAAGAAACATAAATAAGCATCCCTTAACGATAACGTCTGGACCCATGTGGCATGTAACATGTAAATAGGACAACATTCATTGTACCATTGTTGTCTAATGATGTCTTTCTTTCTGCACTCTACAAACAAAGAAAGTTATTGTGCATGTCTGCACCTATGTTAAATCTTCACCCTTGCTGATGTGACTCTCAGTTACAGCCAAAGGCCACAAGTCACTGAGCTTTCACTGAGACTTTTAGAAATATCAGGTTACAAACATTCAAAAGTGTCTTGCTAGATTTGATATTTGAGCAAAATGCACCACTGATGTCCCCCAGTATTAATTCATTTTTTTAATTATGCAGAAAAAGTAGATAAACACAACAACATTAGCCACTTCTTTATGGAGAGTCAACAGATTATATGAACTAAATTAGTACAGGAAATACATATCAGGCTGAGAATCAATTATTACACACTACAGTGAGAAATCTGTGGGTTCAGTTCAAAATAGCCTATGCTGCAAAGTATATATGGACACCTCGTCACTTTGTCTATTTGAAGGCTTTAGAGAAAAGTACTTTCTGTTTGAACAATGCCATGCTGCTAAGGCCTGCTGAGTGACAGTACTGCCAAAGTCCACAGTGGCTAAGAAAGTGACCCTTTGGACCAACACTCTGTTGTCTAAATGCCCTTTTACACATTTCCATTAACCTCACAGCATCTGAACCTGTTAGCTTCAGTCTGACTGGGCACCCTGATCCCTTCTCTAAAAGCAGTCTTACTCGGCTGAACTTGGTAACACTTGTATATCACGTTCAATACAAGCACAAGTTTCGACGGCATGCAGCCACATAAACAGGGGCATACAGTTCAGAGATAGACACAAGATTACCACATACTGATATACTAAAGCATGCAGACGATGTGACTTTTGTGGCTATCAGAATGAAGCCAGGGGTAACACTGACGTAAAAACAAAATGAAATGAATGAATGCTGTCACTAAAACAACAAACCAAAACTGATGAAACAATGCCAAGTATGGCTGTTTGACAAATTATAACTCTTACCCTAATTACTGATGAATTGGGATAGTGAATGAAAAAATATTCATCTTGGCTCCTGCCTGAAGTAAAAGGCTGAACTTTGGTATAGATTTCCTCCAATGTACTTTACACACAAAAGGAATATAATACACAGTGTGATCTGGGCAACAGGGAAAAAAACTTCCCTCCAACCTGTAACAGAGACTACTGACAGAAATGGCGCAAACCACTAGGCCTGGTTTTTCATTAAACATGTCTGCTTTGACCACTGTAATATAGTTATTCAGTTTAACCTTTACCATTTAGCCATCATTTACACAACAGCCAGAAGATCCTAAACATGACTTCTTGTTGGACTGGTACTGGGCCCGATAAAATATTTGCCCTTGTCTGTGTTAAGATTTCTAAAGTAACTGTAGCATATTGCACAACAGAGATGACGTTTGTGTTTAAAATGACAAAGCGCTAATTTAAGCTTGCAAAAAATTAAAATTGCAAATGAATGGCAAATATTTCTAATAAAATGTAAATGATGCAATGCAAAACCTTTTTGCAAATTGGTGCTATGACAAAACTATGTGAGTGCACACCATATCCTTCAATTACACCAGCTCTCATGATTCAACATGAGGGAGTGACACAAAGAATGAGCCGCAAGCGTAGTCAAACTGGAAATGCAAGTGGGTGTTGACAAGATGTGCTGTGCATTTAGATACATGTGTATCATTGCATTTATGACAAATTTTACCCAAAACACATCTACGCACAAACACGTCTATCAAAGTAGAGGTAGATCATGTGTAGCTCATAGTCATCTCTCCAACACATTAGACAGAAAGTATCTTTGTTATAGGGAATCATTGCTACTAGCTTGATGACTAATCTCTGAACCCATACATTTGCCTGTGAGTTACAGGCTGAAGTTGAAGAAAAACATGCTGGAATGTACCCCTAGCTTACCGGTGATTGTGGGTGCAAGATCAGTTTAAGAAAATGCAGCAACGTTTATATATTCTTAAGGAAAGTGATACCATTTGTTATGTGGCTCTTATCTCCAGTAAAAACTAGTGGTGTTTTGAGTTAAGATGTAAACATTACTTCACAGATAAGAAATAAATCTTCTTTCAACAGAAACCGTGTCTATTTCCGCGATAATCTTGCGATAATGTAGATATTGGCCAACATGTTGGTGTGCAACAAGAATGTCAAACCTGCAAAGAAAGTAGAAAGTAGACCTGCCCTTCAAGTAAACTTGAAGGCAGTTCTCCATCCCAGATGGCAACCAGGAATAGACTGATCTTCATGCACACAAATGGCAGGCCAGTGTCCCTCACACTACACACTTTCAAATACTGTAAACCTCCACACTTTAAAAACTGTTTTCAGGTAACCATGTTTACTGCTATTTAGCACAAGCTTTTACATACATTAGTTAAGAAAGTAATTGGATTAGTGTAGTTAAGAGATTAATTTTAAGGGAACCCTGTAAGTTTCAGCCTAAGATTCTTTTCCCATGGCCTCTGATTTCTATAAGCTAGATCTCATAGACTTGGCAGGCTTCAGTGAGTAACAGAGCTGTGTATTGTAATAAGATAAGAACGGACAGGTGGCACAGTGATCAGGTGCCAGACTGACTGCCTGCTTTAGATATGAGCCGAGAGCCTACTGTATCTCTTCCTCATTTCTCTCCTAGCTCAGAAAAGGTTCATAAGTAAGAAGAATTATTTCAACCTCATGCTGATAATTACCTCATCCAGGGGAAAAAATAAAGTCTTTTGCGGCCTTAGTTACAACTCGAAGCACCTGCACCCACAACTACTGCATGCCAAGTAGTAGATTTCTACTCAATATTTCCTGTTTCAACAAACAACAGAATACGTGTTCGCTGCTGGCTCTACAACTGCTTTATCAACATTAGTAACATTAAAAACGGTTTTCATAAGCAGCACAGAGTTATACGGCAGAGTTATCAAGGTTATCAAGTTATCAAGGTATCAGCTCAGTTAAAAAAAATGTTTAAAAATTAAAAAAATAACAACATCATAGAAACGTGTGGTAATTAAAAAGGATCTTCCCTTTCAATGAGATCTAACTCTTACCTTGCAACTGTTTAAATCTTCCTTCGAGGATGTTAGAGTATTGCACCTGATTAACAAAAGCTGCTGGGGACAAGCAGGAATCTCTTTCCCTGTGGTCCCACTCCATGTTTTTTTTTCGTCCTCAAGCCGTCTTTGTAAAATATTCCTCTCAGGCACAGAATGAATGGGTATTCTCCCACATAGCACAACAGAAGCAAACTTTGCGACTTTTAAAAGAAAAACAAACCAAGATCAAATCCTTTAAAAGGTTATCCAAAAGATACTTTTAGTGTACCACAAAAGCCTTGGTATATCCTCCTCTTTTATTCCCACAACACAAGCTGAGAAATGTTGCCGCCTTTTCTTCTCTTCATCCACCGTAAGGTCCACCTTGTCCAATGACACGCAGAGTGAGTGCAACGGTGGGGGATTTTTTCAAAGAATCATTTAACCAAAACTGAGGAGCAAAAAGTTCTCTTGTTTCATTCATTTCACCACCCCTCTGGCCTCTGAGCAAAGTTACACTCCCTTGTGGTTCTAGTGAGAGAACAAAAAAAACCTGGGTATTCCTTCCCTTCAACCTCTGTGCATTTGCTGGAGCAGAACACAGGAGCTGCAGGCAAGCTAACCGGCCATAGTCGGATAGCTGTGTAAACAAAGCCTGCTGGGCTCTCTAAAAATTGTGCCATTTGCATAAGGTGTGTTTGAAGGAGGAGCACATAGATAGAACATGGTGGAAGCGAGGGAGGAGGTGTGAAGGCGGACTAAACCATTAAAGTCCTCTGCTCAGTGTAGCCCTAGGTGGATTATCTAACTCCACCTTAATTCCAGAGAGCACCGGGGTGTGGCTTGCCTGAAAGGTGCGTCACAAAAGTCCTCATCATTTTACATGATCGTATGTTATTTTGTAAGACAACGTTTAATCTTTCCTTTACTGTATGTGGGGGCTGCGTTATGAGAAGGGCGTTAAGACAGGAAGGAAGCTGCTGAGAAAGTCTCAGAAAGGCAGCAAGTGTTTCCTGCCATAACAAGATTCAAAATCTGTCAACTTGCTTTACTTACTTCATGAGGCAGAGGGGGTGGAAGTGAGTTGTTAACTCTTAAAAACTAAATGGTTTAAGCAGATCTGACTTCTTACTAGTTTGGAACCAAGTACTAAAATGATTCCTGGCAGCTCTTCAAGAAAATCATTAAATTAATTTCATTATAATCAATTTAGGCGTTTTCAAGCAGGCAAGAACTGATTCTCACCATTGTATAGTTGCTGAATACATACTTTCCATTATTTCCATTAAAGAGTTTAATCTGTGTAATACAGAGTAAGGTCACAGTTAACAAGGAGTATACATTAACAGGAGATTATAAATATAAATTCTTAACAGTAAATAACATTGAATGGAAATTTCACCTTTAAAATGTAATGTATATTTAATAAACGCCAGCTCAAAAATAACACAAAACTATAAACACAGTGAGGACAAAGGTCATATTCTTTCAGGCTCTTTTAGTCTGGTCAGGGGGGATCATCGTGGTCTGGTCTGTGTTTGTCCTGATGAGCTGGCAGCATCTGGATTGTTCTCATTAGAGGACCAAATGCCCCAGGCTTTCTGTAACTGGGTGTTTATGGAGGGGGGACTGGACTAATGAGATCCAAAGAGGACACACTTCCTCTTGAGGAACAGCGACTATGCTACAATCAAATGTAGTGAGAAAAATAGTGCACCAAAGCTATCCCACTTAAAATCCCATTGGACATATTTTAAACATCGCAATCACATCAAAAATAAAAACCAGATAAATGTGAGCATTACCTCGCTATGCAACCCACGAATGAACAAATTAAGAAACAAGATTAGAGTTACTTTTGTGAAACATGAAAACTGTCTAAATGACATCTGGGAGAAATTCCACACTCAACAAACTACAGGCAGTGACAATGAATAATGAGCTTGTGTGGTTAATTAGCCTGATAAGACAGAAAAACCAGAAGCTGCTGGGGGAGTAAGCACTAAAAAAGGGGAAAGAGTAGACATCTCTTGCTAAACATGTATATTTTATCTGTCTCACAGCACAACCCCAGCTGAGCACCCATGGGAGGACGGAAGAATGAAGTGTACTCTAAACTTTGATCTGAAGGGGAATTCCCCTAAAGAGAGTAGGGTGAACTACTCATATGAGTCCATAAATGTGGCGAAATTTACACAAGCCAAATACAAACACACGTGTCTGTTTTATGTTTCAGTTGATTATTAAAAATATCCTATTAAAAGGCCTACTTTAAATACAGTTCAGGTTTGTTGTGTCTATGATAATTATGCAGATCTATTACAAAACTGAACACAAAGCACACAGATATTGAGAAATCACTCAAATAATTTTCAAAGGCCATGTGTTGTAGCTGTGGACGTGCTCTCAAGTGAACACGCCTAACTGTTTGCGTTTGAAGCAAGCCGTTGGTTTCAAAAAATGCAAATTTGCACAGCTTGCCTTGCTGCCCACACGGTACAGTACAGTCGATAAGTGGTTATCTGTAAACGAAAATGATCTTAAAACAAGAGAAGCTCTCCACTGTAAGAGGTACGCACTGCTAATCATGTTACATAGAGACAGGCACAAAACGTTTGACAGAAATTGAGAGGAAGACGTGAAAAGAAAAAGCACCTTAGAGACTGCACAAAGTCTTGACATTTGGGGAGAAGTCATAAACGGTGGGCCCAAGCTAAGCCTGGGGGGAATAGCTGCTAGAGCATGTCAAAGAATGTGCACATCAAGTCCACACTTGTAAAACTTAGACAGTATTTAAAGACATTCACATAGAAGCGCACACATACACACACAAGTTCTTGTTTGATCACAAGTGCAAACAGTATTACAGCATACTGCTATATAATAAAAAGTTACCTGACAGGACATGACTGTTTATAAAGTGCAATTTCTATATAACGGCAGCTCCTAAAGGAAATGAACTGTGGTGCACTCCTCCCCAGTAAAATGAGGTGTATATCTGAGAAACACATCGACTACAATAGTGCTCAAGATCATTATAGCGTGTGGTTTCGATGTGTGCGTGTGCGTGTTTGTGCATGTATATATGTGTGTTGGCGACTGCCTGTTGCTCCCCTCTGCTGGGTTCATTATGACACTGCATCTTGTTTTTAACAATAGAGGTTTTAATAGAGGTGAAGCCAGGCCAGGCCAGTTAAATAAACACACACAAACACACCTCCAGCAGATCTGATAAAACAGCCAATAATGTGTCACCTTATTTGACGCTTCCAACAATGGCAGACTGGCCTGTGTTTGCACAGCTTTGAGGCTTTGGAGTAAGCTACTGAATAAAACTGTCATCAAAATTATTATTATTATTGCACTCTTAAAAAGGATAGCATCTTAATTCATTTTAGTAAGATCACTAATCAGACATAACATGAGTTTAGATGCAGAAGCACTGGTGTGAAAAGAACCTGCACAGAAACAGATCAACCTAGCCACATTTCTCTTTGCTCAACAGACTATACAGCTTCCTCGTTTTGTCCTCCTTTTGGAAGTATTTCTGTCTTGCCCTATAAAGACAGAACTGAGCCTTTGGGGACAAAAAATAATGAAACCTGTTCCCCAGTCTACAGAGATTTCTGCAGTGTTAGTATCAGGACTGATCTCAAGTGAATATTGCTAAAACTCTTGTTGGATATTAAAACGCATGCTTTACAAAACAGTTACAACATTGGGGTAAGTGCAAAACGATCTTTCTCATAACATATTGGGAATAAAATAGTTTTCTTAAACTCAACTTAAAAAGCTCAAGACTTCACTGTCACAGGTTTTCTATTCTCACCTTCTCACCAATTGTTTTACAAGTTACATTTGGCATTGCTTTTAGCCATAATACTCCTCGGAGTAAATGTCTTATTTTCCTCAATGAACCTTCTTTCCTCTCCCGACTACTTCACCAAAGAAACTGGTAGGATAAAAAACTCTGTCATGTCAGAACATTGTGAGGGCAAAAAGGAAGCGCAGAAATATCCCATAATAGGTCTGTTTGCAGACCTATTATGGATAGATTTAAACTGCCTGCTAACCAAATCTTGGAATACAAGAGCATCAGCATGTGTGCAGACACTTGATCTATAAAAGTCTTGGTAAAATTCGAAAGATTTTCTAAAAGCTAATAAAAAATTTTCCCAATCATGTATGTAATGTATGTATGGAATGTCACCATCTTTAAATAAAGACTTGTCATATGGTAGCATTTCGGTATTTGAGACCAAACGTCATTATTGAGTTGTATCTTTTGTTTACTTTTTTATGTCATTTCTTTGTACTTTTTTAATCGTCACACAATTTACATCATACTGTAAAGCTCAGCACACTTTAATGGATCCATCAGTGCAATTTTAAAACAATCCATTCAACAACAACCTTAGCTACTCAAGCCTTCAAAATTAGTAGAATTTAATTCAAGTCTCTCCTGGGCAATTTTTATCCCTGGATACCTGGCATGCACTGGTATACTTAATAAATTGTACTTACAATTTAGCCTTTAGTGTTACAGTATCCGGCCTCTAAACAGACATGTGACACTCTTGTTTTCAATTGTGACAAAATGTTTTAAACAGAAAGAAATGCACGTACATGGGTGCACGTTGACAAGCAACACTGGAAGAACGTACACTGATGTGTAGCATACCTGCGAGGGCCTTAATACGAGACCGTTCAAAGAGACGTGCCGAACTGTTCTCATTGTCCCAGTCAGTCTCTGCTGCCAGGTCCCAGCGATTGTTGATGTCATTGTACTGCTGCTGGATCTCCAAGCTGTCGAAGTCTGTTGGTGAGATTGTGCTCATGTTGTCCAGGCTGGCGAAAAACGCATTCAACCTACAGTTCGGACACAGAAACACAGACAGTCAGTGCATGGACAGCAGGGAGAGGTCATTGCATAACACAAGAAGCTTCACAACACTAACCCTTGAAATATTTGAAAGACAAAGTTTGAAAATTAAACTTCAGAAACAAATGGTCCACTTCTATTTTCCATATAAAACAAAAAAGAAAAAAGAAAAGACTATGCACGTCAACCACACACTGAGCACACAAAGCCTGCCAGCTGCACTCTAGTTTTATATGCTCAAATGTAAGTCATATGCAAATGCAAGCTTGGACGGTGCAACTGCCAGTGTGTAACAGACTTTGAGATAAGTTTAGCAACTGTCATGAAGTCATTATGCTAGTCGATTAAAAATGAGAGCTCCTGTAACTCCAGTAATGTCATTGTATGCTGAGTCATAACGGCACAGCATTGTCAACCTACTTAGGTTTCAACTTTTGCTTGAGCAAAACACGAGTATATAACTATAACCTAGCAACCAAAAAAGACGAACACATATGGCAGTATAAATACACTTACACAGTGTCATACTGCATTAAACCAGGGTTGTAATGACATAAAAGCTGCACATAAAAAAGCACTCTCTCATCGCATGGCTTCACTTCTAAAATTAAATAAAGGTAAATAAAAAACTGCTTATCTGCTAAAATGTCAATACGTATTGTATCGTTGCAGCAAAACTAAAATTGATTGTTTTTACAAGATACTTTAATGGAAAAGGGTTTATACCAGAAATCTACTCCCCTGCTTTTGTAGTCTTTTTATGCCATTATTGCATCTTTTGTAAAGAAACTGCACTGAACTAAAAAATCTTTCCTTATGTCAATATGATAACAGTTCAATTATTATATATTTACTGAATTTCCCAGAGGAACTGACTCAAGGAATTAATAAAGTTCTGTCTATATATTTATTTACCCATTATTGTAGATAAATAAGAAAGGTTAGTTAAATGGCACCTGTTAAAAGAAAGTCAGTCCGTTAACAGGTGTGGAGTCTTGGAACTGAAAGACATTTTGTTAACATTTCACAACATAATTATGAGATGTGTGTCATTCATGCATTCCTGTGCAAGTGCTGGCAGATTATATCACACAAACAGTAAGGGGCCTCATCAAAACATTGCTCTACATCGCCACAGCTCGCCAAGTGGTCTAAAACCTCCTCAGAATAAATTAGTCACCTCGGTCCTTGAATCACTGCTAAGAACGCAATATCTTCCCATCCTGCTGTTTGTACGAATTCAGCATCTAGTTATAAAAAAAACAAGGCTTCCTAATACGGCAACAATCAATACTTCAAACAGAATGAGGTCAATCCCACCCTCTTTCTCCAGCTGGCTAGCTCTCAGAGTTTGATCGAGAAGCAGAAGCATCTTGTCTTTTCTATTCAATTGAATCCTGAGTGTGAGACAATTATTCTGCACAACTACAGCACAAGAACTGCTGTACAGGCATGGTGACTCACACCTTAACCATTTGACATGGTAAAAATTCTATATGTAAAGGCTTAACTGTATATACAGCACTAACCATACGCAGCTTGTCTTTAGTGTTATGCACAAATACACACAATGGGGGACCTACATTAAGATTAAGCCCCCTGCAATAGAGATCCATTAGCTAACTGAAGCCATTTGCTTAAGAGCATTGAACAGATTAATAGACAAGGTTGAGTAGTCAGCTTGTTAATACCTGTGAGTTTAGCTTTAGTTGTGTCTACCAGCTGTGGCTAACCTAATCAGAGCCATTAGATGAGGAGCAGTGATGGGAAGAAATGACAGATTTTTACAAAAATAATAGTGCTGTTAAAAGTAAGTAATTAAAGGCTAAGCATGACTGAGAACTGCTGAGCCCTGTCCTTTTGTTCAAGGTTTAATTTATTCATTAAAGGATGCAAACTGCCCTTTCCAAATATGGACATAAATACTGTCCATCAGATTTATGTTTTAGTTTGGTCATTATTAGACCACATTACACACAATTAGTATGCAAATTCAATTTCTGAGTCACCCAGATATGACTTAAAAAACCTGATAGCAGCCAATGGAATAGATTTATCTGGTTAAATGTAAAGCTGCTGTTAATATATCTGGGAGAACTATTCTTGGACTTGTCATGCTTTGCCAAGTTGATGTATCCTCTAAATCACACTGGAAATCAATAACAGACAGCTACCAGATGGGCCCAATCTGAGTGTACACAAGAAATACAGGGCCAGATTGCATCTATACATGTTCCTTCCATCACTGATTCTAGAAAACACACAACAGGCAGGCTATAACATCCCAGAGCAAAGTATAATAAAGGGAAAAAGTGCACATTTTAAAAGCCTAGCATGAACTCTAAAAGGAATCAGAACTGAACCTTTGTATCTTAAAATTTTAAAGAGTGTTCACTCCGTAAATATCTGTGGCTACACCGTAGCAACCTACTGTGTGACAGAGCAAAAGTATAAGGCTTCAGTCAGTTTTGTATTTTCTTTACAAATATATTTTTCCTGAGCAAATTGTACATTTACCAGTTTTTAGTATAGGTTAAGACAGAAAAGAAGAGAATAGATGCTGGTGTTGCACTTTCTGGTGCACCGTTGTCAGTACTGGGATATTGCTAATTATGATTTTTATCTTCGTTTTTAGATAATTTTCAAGTCATGCACAGCCATTTCTGTTGTGCAGCAGCTGCGTACTTTAACATAAATTTGATTTTGTAAAATATAAATAGAAAAACAAAACAAAACAAAAACAAATGCTTGGAAAATCCTATTAGTGGTTGATTAAGAAAGTGGATGGGAATAGAAACTAAATGCATGGATTAGAGAAGCAGGAAATACAACGCCTTGGAACTGCTCCTTGACTTGTCACCTATCTGGCGCCCTAGGAGTGACTTGCCTTTTCTCTACAACTCACTGTATGCATAAGTAGTCAGGTATATCACTGAGTCTTCAGTTGAAGATTGGAGAGATGTTAAAATATTTGTACTATGACACAGTGGTTTCAAAAACATCCAAACACTGCTCTCCTCCTTTTCAATTCATGCTTTCTTCTTTACTCTGGCATATTATAGGACTAATAATAATAATAATAACTAATAATAATAATAATAAGTAATAATAATAATAATAATAGAAAAACAAGGACACTACTACACTATGTGACTGGTATGGTATCACTCTAGCGTTACTGATAAGTAGCTACATTTAAGATTTCTACATAGCCCAAATTATAAAAATGCCACAGCATGGAAGCAGGAGTCACACAGAAGACAGACTATCCAGGACAGGCCTGGCAGTAATATAGTCCAAGGCAATCTGTTTGGGGGATTGGCAGGAGCTGGAGAGGGGCAGGACCAGTGAGGTCACAAGAGTCTGGCAGCGATAACAAAGCGCCAATCCTCCCCTTGTTGTGAGTATGAAGAGGCTTGGCTCAGTGTCTGGACTAATCGCTCCTCAATGGATCAGACTAACAATCCCCTGACCTACTATGATACAGCCTACTGTACTCATCCTCCCACACACACATACGCACAACACTGGGTGACATAAAAACTGCACATACAAGCTGACCTGACCTATTACAGCACACCACCCCCAACAACCCTTCTACATACAGTATACACATGATGCTTTTGAAAGTGACACTTACAAATCCACCCACACAGCATGCAACCATATAAGCACTCGGCACACAAAATAGATTGGTCCAACACCAACAATTATGCCAGCCTGAGTGATGTGCAGCCACCTCCCCCAGTCCAGACAGAAACAAAATCAGATAAAGAAATTAACCCATAAAAATTCAACTTGGAAAAAATGCCATGCAGGAGCCTTCAACCTGATTTTTTCCCCCTAAAAAAGCCTATTTTCCAAACCTTCAGACATAAGATTTAAGCCCCAAAGCTACTTAAAAATAAATAAATAAAAACACAGCCTGGCAGACAGATGTGGCACAAAAAGGTCACATAAAAGAGTTTCTATGAAAGAAAATCCCCCCAAGGTCTAATCCACAAATACAAAACAAAGACAAACATTTGTGTATGAAATATTTAGAACCTGTCATAGCCTTTATATCTTAACATGCTTTTGAAAAATTATTACTGTAATTAAAGCAAAACAATATACAAATGAAAGGCACATGACACAGATACATAGTGCTTCTGTACAATGGGAAAAAGATTAAAGTAGGGCATAAAGAAATGCCTCGTGGCTAAATCGAGCTCTATACTGGGCAGACACACATCAGGCTATTACTCACAACAGAACGACACTGGTTAAGAAAGGAAGGCAGAGCTAGCAGTATGATAGGCAGCGCCACCACCTCTGCCTATTTTTTCTTCTGTGTCACCCCACCTCCCCTCCCAGAGCTGCCTCCCTTTGCCCAGCTGGGCTGTTTGTCACTGCACCCGTTAATCAGGGAGAGAGGAAAGAGAAATAGAGCCTGCAATCAGTCACCCTCAGGGAATTAGGCTTGTGCACATTAACCAGCCAAACTGCTACCTTGCACCAGGGGAATAGGGTAGACGGTCTCACACACACACACACACACACACTCCTTATAATGGCAGACAAAGGGGCGATACAACTCATAACAAAACCATGTTAAAACACAGTCATTCAAAACACACAAACATAAGATTTTTAACATTTTACCAATTTCATTGTAAAAATCTTTAAGTGAAGGAAAAAAAACTAAAATTAAAGAAAATGTTTTGCTGGCATTCTTTATGAGTATACCGAAGCCATGAGCTTTGCATTAATGAATATTAATCTATTCAAGTGAATGTGGCACCTCTGTTTTGCCCCAAATCAAGCTGCCTGTGATACTTAGTTGAGCCTGCAGGGTGTAGAGGCAGATCCCAAAAAGCAGAGGACAAAGCGTGCCCTGCCAAAGTGGCCCCACACAATGGAGAGTCAGCAGAGGGATGAGGCCAGCCGTTCAAGCCTTTCCTGTTTGCAGACATGAGGCAGCCAGAGGCACATATGCATCAGAGGCCCTTCCACGGCCTGCTGATCCTGGCCTGAATGCCCTGCTGAATAGGACAGCAGAGATCCTTTGTTG
This sequence comes from Pundamilia nyererei, assembly GCF_000239375.1. Lineage (NCBI taxonomy): Eukaryota > Metazoa > Chordata > Actinopteri > Cichliformes > Cichlidae > Pundamilia > Pundamilia nyererei. The sequence continues at coordinate 1,636,786 of NW_005187465.1, read as the reverse complement.
ACCTGTAGCATCACATTTATCAAACACTCACGCAGCCAGCATGCCCTTCACATATCGACATAGATATCAGCCTAACTCCAGATAATATTTTGTTTTGATGTCATTTTATTCTACATCCGTATTATCTTTTCATTTTCACAAATGACACACTAAATTAATTTTAACAAGCAATCATATTAACAGTCAAACTAATTTATTAATCAATGCAACATGGCAAATACAGAAATTGTTTTCCAGAGCTGAATTACTATTCACTGCAAGAAGTCACATTTCCCTGTAGTCTTGGAAAATGTCATCAAACTCAGTGACGGTTTACAACTTTCTTATTAGTCTGAAAACACAGAAGCGCTACTATATACTTTAGGTACTTAATGGACAAAAACATAATGATCTAGTTTATAAACAATGTCAATCCTCCACGTGACCTCTATATTATTGAAATCTGTATTATCTGACAGAAAACATGGATGCCTATGACCTACATCTTCTTCAGTGATTTGTCACATTTACAACAAAAAAAGAATAATTAATAGTCCCATTGGTATCATTAATGTTCAGTACAGAGAGATGCTGCTATACAGGCAAGTTAAGGCCCAGTGAGAATACTGGCCCATCCACAATATGGCTTATTAAGACTAATACTAAAAATAGGCAAATGCTATAGTGTTTGTGCTCCCCTCTTGCTGCTGCAGCTGAATGAGTCCTGGGCTTAGCCTTCATTTCTGAATACATTTGGCTGGGAGTTACAATAGCATCAATCTCCCAAGCTGCCAGAAATCCAAATTAAAAACATCCGTGAATTAATTATTCATGCCATTTTAAAACACACAAGAACAAATGCAGGCACGAGCTCGGGCATCACGCCTGCATGTGCTAATTCACAGTGCTTCGGATTCATACAAGATCATTCATATCAGTGAAAATAGCTTCAGCCAATCAGAAAGCTTTACTACTTTATGGACAACTGGCCAATACAAAAATACCTGGAACCAACAAGACTACCCAATATATGAATAATGTGGCTGAATGTGAGCTATAATGACAAAATAAAAAACAAAGCCTTGCTCTCAAACATTTCAGTTACCATTAAAAATCCTAATGCGCCAATATAAAAACACACCAGGATTTTCTTTTAAGATTTCTACCAGTGGTGTGTAATATTTTTGTACCACTTTACTTTTTAGTTTCTAAACCATCTGAAATGTAACGTTTTATTTAGCAACATCCTCTCTCTGTAGGAGTTTGATAATTGTTACCCCGTGATTAACAACAACCTCATGAAATATGTTCATCTGGGTGACAGAAAATAACACATATTTAAGGTCTGCGGCAGATTTAAATCACCACGTTGGTGTTACTTATAATGGTGGTGTCACACAGCTGTTCTTTGAAGTGTTTTGAAAAGGACTAGCAAGCATTCATTTAGCAAATTGCAACCTTTGGGAAAAACGTGATCACTTTAGTCAAAAAGCAGTCTTGTTGCACTAAGATGCTGTAGTTCCTAAATGTAATTTCAGAGTACCCAGAGAAAAGCAAGAACTGATAAGCTGAACGCATACACTGAAAGGTATTCATTTAATTTTAAGACAAGTGATTATCAGCAAATGCTCCTATCCAAGTACTTAACCACTGTCCATATCAGTATTGCTTGCTAGCTCTATGATTTGAAGTGGCAGTGAGACTTTGCGCTTTCAGATTTCTGTGGGGGTGTGTAACACTTTGTGACCTTGTGAAGCACTGGCGAAACAACTGTTCTCCATCTAAAAATCAGCCCCCATAAGTGGTGCTGACAAAAGCCTTCCAGACCTCACCTTTAAGAGAGATATTTATTCATTAAAAGACTCTAGATGCAGGTTTAATAGAGTACAAGCTGTCATAATAAAAACAGCTGGAAAATGTCATGTTAAGAGTTGTGTTTTCCCTGTTTTCTACTGCATCTACTACATCAATGCTTCTGGCAATATTATAAATAATATAAAGAGAGTGCTGGTACTCGTTCAGTTTACATAGTTGGTTTTCATAGAATCTGAGATACTGTGTAAAATTTAACTGAAAACTGTGCAAGCAACACATAAGGAACGCAGGTTACTAGCATTCCTGATGCTCCTAATAACCTGGAGCATCAGGTTAAAGAACATCTGTATCACTGTGGTGCATCTTAAAAACAATCTATAAGCATTAAGTTCAGTCAAGTTCTTGACTACAGTCTGGTCGCCACATTGTACCAACCACACCCAAAAGCAAGCAAGCACACAACTAAATAGCTATGCAAATGTGAATTTAATATTTCTTAATGAATCAAAATAGCAAAACCAGCAGATCATCACAGTCAACACCTATAGTACACCCATGTGATGCTGCCTTGTTTCTTAGCGCAGGGAGCTAATTTTTATTAAGCAAACCACTGGGTATACATGACATCATAAAATGTTTCAGTGTGAATCCTCAGTGAAAGAATGGAGTACCAATGTTAGGCAAGACCAATGTTAAATGCTTTGGCACCATAAAGACAGCATAAATTTATATTACCCTCTTATTAACTGATAGTTGCTGATTTACTATAATATATTGCTTGATACAATAAAACAATGGTCATGATCTGGTCATAGAGATATTTATAAATCTGGTTTTTATAAGAGCAAAGTGCAGAGCTGCTATTGTACTGAGTCCGTGTATAACTTCAAGAGCAGAAAATGGCTGTAGCCACTTGAAAAGTGATAGAACTGGAGCATCTTTAAGTGCTACTTCATACTGGCTGCAAAAGTAAGTCAATTCCCAAAGAGCCCTAAGTTAAAACTATACAGCGTTAAAAAGAATGTTTAGATCCTGGTACAAAAAGTATTTTGTTCTCTATGGATGGCTTCATATATCTAGGCAAGGTGAATTTTATTAATCCATCTGGACCCTGGAATTTAGGTTTTCATTAACAGATATTCCAGCACAAAAAACACTGGGAACTAATCAGCCTTTTCTAGGCTTCATGTTCACTAACTAAAATCACTGAACAGGACCTTTGTAAATCGTTTGTGCTACTGATACATTTTTATGGCTTGCAGTGTGGCACAGACTGTCCAAGAGGTGTTTCCCTCAGTTTGGTGAGTGAAATGTTAGTGTTGTGAGTCAAAGCAAAGTTGTCCATTTCCAAACCTGTTAATCCACATTTAAAACTGAATTAATGCTGGAAGTCCACTGTAGAAGCACTTCAGAAGGTTCAGTATTAATGGTGCCCTCACAGATGTGCACATTACTTTTCTACATGAATACACTTCCATTACATCACCCTTGCTTCTGAACCCGCCAAAAACACATGAGGCCTAAGCTGACACTACACATTGACATAAACTTAACCATATGTGAAGATCTGTGAATAGTTCTCCAGCTGTTATGTATCTGTGCAAACTCCTGTTGGAAGTGGGGATAAAACTCCCCGGTGTCCATTTCTCCCTCCTCTTGTGTGCAGAGTAGCCACAGCTAAATTAGCAATTAGCATCCACACAGCAAAAAGATAGACAGCAGTATTAATTTGTATCATTTCACTCGGTATAATAAAAAAATTTTGGAAAAAGGGTTGGGAGATAACACTAAACTTTATGTTAAACAAAAAAGTTACAGCTTGCGAGATGCTTTTAATGATTATAAAGTCCACCCAGAAGCACTTGACAGTTATTTTGAGTATTAACTAAATTAACTTTAGTTTTAATGGTCACAGGGACGTTAAAACTGCATGCATAGAATCACCAGCCCGATCTGATTAAAACAAATAAGTTAGGCAATTCTAGTTTACAATAATGTTTTAACAACTTTTTCCCTTAGAAGTTAAAACTGTCATTATCTTGGCTCTGAGATAATTCTCTCATAGATTTAAATTTAGAACCATTTCAGTGCTACATCTTCAGCTGATAATGTCTCTGGCTCTACACACCACATTTCTTTGTTTTAAAATACTTTAAGTTGATAATCACACAGTTGTTCAGAGAAGCAGCTATATTCTAATGAACGGAAACCTCAATTTAACCTTAAAAATGTAAACTGCTTATGTGGTTTGCATATGACCCAGAATTTTTGCCTAGTAAGACCGACTCGACATTTAAAACATGGGCTAATAAAGGTCTCACCACATACAGTACCTTGTTGAAAGACAGAAAAGTGATGAGTTTCCAGGACCTTAAGAATAAGTTTGGGGTTGCAAAATCAAGACTTTTTTAGATATTTGCAACTGAGGGACTTCTTGAATAACAAGCTAAAACATCCCCAGTTACTGACTGGGAATGAAGAAATTATTTACATATTCGAGAATGCATATAGAGATGCACCCTATCAAAAAATTATTTCCAAATTATATCGTTCACTGACCAACCCAAGGGGTCATGATACAAGATATGTTAAAGCAAGATGGGAAACAGATGGTAATCTATCCCTAACAGAAGAGGATTGGGATGGGATCTGTATGCAGCAGTGGTCGGTAACAAGCTCCCCCTCGTGGAGGGAATTCAGTTGGAAGAATATAATTTGTTATTTTAATACCCCGGCTCGAAAATCCAATTATTCCCATAAGACAACATGCTGGAGGCAGTGTGGACATGCAGCAGCAAATCGGTTCCACATCTTTTGGGAATGTCCTCTTGTGGCTCCATTTTTTAAGGAAATACATAAGGTCCTGGAAACAATCTTCCAAAAGAAAATACAATTTCATTTTGCAGTATTGTACCTAGGGAACTTAGAGAGTCTTAATCTATGTAAACCGGATAAATATTTGTTCAGCGTGCTGTTGGTGGCTTCCACAAAGGCCATAACCTATTGTTGGCTTAATGAGGATACTCCTACTACAAATGAGTGGATTGACGTGATATATACTATTTTTGTCATGGAAAGAAAAACTTTTAGGCTAAAGTTGCAGGCGGACTCATTTGACGAATACTGGTCGAAATGGTTGAACTATGTACAAAATGGGAGGCCTGATTTTGTATAATCTCGTTGTATTTTCTGGTTTGTTTTGTTTTGTTTTTCCTTTTCCTCCCACTGTGGTTAAGTTGTATTGTTGTACATGTTGTATAAATAAGAAAACCAATAAAACATAACTGCTTAGAAACACAACTTGAACAGCATTAATCTATTTCTGCCAGGTATACAAACTGATACTAGTTTTTAATGACTTCCAACTTTAGAAATCATTAAAAACTAGCACATATTTTATGGTTTTTGTGGTCCCCTTGAACAGCATGTTGTACAAAATACTATATAGTATAGTATTTTTAAAACCTATTAAACATTCTTTACCAAAGATTTTATTTAATCTTTGCATCTATTCTGTCTTAAGAATCAGATGTAAAAATCATCATAATCAGCGTTCTAAATTTGTATCAAACGTAGAAAGACTGGATAAATTAACCACAATAGATAAATAGATTATATATTAGTACACTATATCATGAGATGCTCCTGTAGTTAGACCTATAAATATGAATTGTTAAGAGATGCACATTAGAAAGCAGCCATAAAAGGCTTAAATTTGGTTAGTAATATGGTTCACTGCCGCAAGATAAAAGCGTGAATAGCATGAATTGAAAAAGGCTTGTCCAAGAGGGATTTTGAGAATCAGCACTATAGGGGGCCCATATTCAAAGTCCCATTCTATTGTTGAATGCTGTTCATCAAGGCAACCAGCCAGCCAGCTAATAGCAATTTCTTATCCATCTATATCATCCTGTCTGTGTCTCCATCAAAAAAAAGCTCCACATTTTTTGGGTGTTTTTCGTATGATCTGGATTCCATGAGGTTTAATTGGTCAACAAGCACATTTTACTCCAATGAAAGGATTTTAGTGCATTAATCTATTTTGTTTTGTTATTTCTTCTTCCAGGAAACAGGATATAGCACTAAGTGAAACACTAAGCACAATGTCTAATTACACAATAATTGAGAATACTTTGACCCCAACAACACACACCTCTTTCCTGAACATAAATGCTTATTCAGCTGCCAGGAACATGGCACTTTAAAAAATATTTTTAAGCTCACACATTAAATGATATATATAGAATTGCTGGTTAGTTATATCAGTTACTTGAACTGAATCTATAACAATATGCTAATATAGTTTACGTATATATGTATGCTGATATTTTCTTCAAGTCTAGCCAATGCAGTGATTACAATGTGTATTAGCAGTCCAGAAAGAGCCTATTTATGTTAATACATCTGAAGAAAAGCCACTAACAAAGACAAGAAGACTGACCTATTCTTCATATTCATCATGTGAAAAGCAAAATCTATTTGTAGCAAGAACTGGGATCAACTCCACAAAGAAAGAGACAAGCAGAATAACTGGCTAATACTGAATAATTCAATTAGTGGCTCCATATTCATTTTGTTTACAATATAATGGTAGGTATGATCCAATTCTTAAACGTTAGGTCAATGCATGTGTTTACTTTTACAGCTTTCAATGGGTGACAGCAATATCTTCGCTTGTTTTGTTATTGTTGTCATTCATCTCTGTTACATACCACGAAAAAGTGACGAAAATAATTTTTTTTAGTCTTATTGTGATTGTGATGTGACAAAATTGTCAGCCACTGCCATCTGTAAATGTGTTTCATTTTTTTTATAAGTGGCTAGTATTGACTGACAACAGCATAAAGCCAATATATCAGTACTTCCCTATTATTTAGGTATGCAGGATTGGTCCTGTTTAGTTTTCAAGCAACAACAACATTTCTGTTCATCAATAGCCATAAATAACAGAAAGTGCAGAGATGTATGTTAAGTAAAGTAGCACAGACTCATTGCCTCAGCTACATACAGGCCAGTCATGTTTATGTGCCTAGTGTCACCCTTAAGGCTTATTTCAAGCCATAAAAAAACCTTAGTATGGCTATTTAGAGACAATAGTTGTACAAGCCTTAATACCAGGGATAGAAAATATATGAAGTAGAACAGTAGAAATGGTAGAACGGCACAAAATCCAGCACTGTTTCATAACACACTGCTGAATGTGAAACATACACTCACTACCAAATCATCTCTGCCATAAATTTGCTTTTTACAAAGCTTTAACATATTCAGAGTTGTCACAGTAAAAATCATGATTACGTTTATTATTGAGGTCATAGTGGGTTTTAATGATGTACTGGACTACCCTGCACTGGAAACTGTCCCTAAATTTTTTGTGATGAATATGAACTGAGGACATGCAGAATGATTTCAGGACTAGCTGACAGGAAGGGTCTTTACCAATAAAAACAACTCAAATCCTACATGAAATTAAAATTACATTTTAGAATACATTTTACTTATTTTGTGTTGACTTTATAGACATAAATTCAAAAACAACAACAAAAAAAATCATACAATTATATCAAACATTAACATCCGAACCAGTTTTCAGGCCTATGATACAGGAAAGGGGGAGGAAAGGCAATGGAAATATCACAGAATTAATCTGCTTTCTAACCTACCGGTACTCTGTAAAGCTAGAGAATCAGTCACTGAATATAAACTGAGCCACAAACCAGAGCTGTACTGTGCTGAGGACAACTGGATGACTGTCTTCTAATGAAGAGATCCTCACTTTGGTTTCAAACCATTTCCTTGCAGACTCTTGTAGCCCTAACAGCAGTTAAGTGACATCAACAAACTCCTTAGCTACTGTGTGGTTTACAACACCTAAACATTTTAGCCCTGCATTACTAATTTGTGCTTTAAGGTTTAAAAAAAGAAATAAATACATACATAAAATCAACAAAAACACCCCATCATGGGTGTTACCCAGTACCAGCATTAGACAAAAACATCAAATTGCAAATTCCTCATCAAGAATACTGATTACAATAAACCATAAACCAATAAACCAACCATGTGAGGTTTTTTGTTTTCCAACCATTTTCAGTGCAGACGTTTCTGGGCCAATGAAACATGGATCTACACGTGGTGGCCAGTAAATGCCAGCTCCGTGCTATCTGCTAGTTAAAAAGTGAGGCGCTTGATGTCCATATAGCAAACTTGCACATTTCAAAACAACGTGTTAACTGGCTTTTGATTGCAATCATCTCTTCCCTAGTGAGCCCTCATTTTTACTTTTACCTGATGCATCCCAAGCTATGACTCACAGCCTAGGCCAGGCACGCAGAATAAATCTCAAATGTCATATGATAACATAACATAACCACGAAGCCCACAGCTTTACAAGATGCCAGCACTGTAGCATATCATGGTATGGTACGTAAAAAACATAGCCAGCGGCAAGGCTTGGTTGGTGTAGAAGCAGATGCTGAATCAAAGATCCACAGGCAGGCTGGCTGACTGGCTGTGCACAACACGCAGATAAAATGTGGCTGCATTTGACATCGATTCAAACAAAGGCAAGAAGAGGCAGACGTACACAGAGATGTTCCCAACGACTAACACAACGCGCTGCAGTTGGACACTTCCCAACCAGGCAGCTAACATAACAGAAATGTATGCAGGCTTATCTCCAGTCACAGAAATGTAAAACAGAAAACGTTGTCTTTTGGCATGAAAAGCTAATAGCAGTGGCAAGCTAACAGCAAGTCACCTGAATATCAGACTCCCCCCTCATTAGCTTTGTTACGAGTGGCTAGCCTGCTGGTGGCGGAAAATAAAGAGACAAAAAAAAACCAACAACACACACACTTACCCCTTATTTTCTCTTCTGTTTAAGAGGCCCTCGATGTTTTCTTTTTTGTCCTATCGCGTCGTTATATGCGAAATTTAACCAAACATGTGAAAAATCTTCCTTTGCTCTCGGACGCGTCCGGCTACGCTAAATTAGAATATTAACGGTTTAACAAAAATCCCAGGTGACACTGGTAACGTCTTCCCTTTAAATCCGCATCCTCGAAAAACCTCTTTCCCTCCGCGCTGCTAGCGGTGCAGCGCGTTACGAAACCAAGCCAGGTTCTCTCTTTATTTAGCTTTCACACAGCAAAACGGTCTGCTGGGGGGGAAAAACATATACAGGCTGAGAGGACCCCGTTTTGAGGCAGGTATGAGACGGATATCCGCAGCAGCTTCTTCTCTCCCCCCCCCCGGCAGCCGAGCATCCGAAGGACCGTCCGTACCTCACTGACTCCAGCTCCCTGTGCTAACGTTCAACAGGGAGAAGAAAGAAAGAAAAAGTAGATGTGGTGGTGGTAGCTAGGGATGTGCGTGGGAGGGGGTTAGGTGGCGGGTGAGTGGGAGGGTGTGTAGGTTGGGTTCTGACCCTTCACAGTCGCGCAGTATTCTCACAGTATCAGTATTCTCAACAATAGCAGGAAGATAATGCTCTGTCCTTGTGTCTGGTGCTGTCCCTGGTGCTAAAACTGAAAGCTTTCACTTTCATATACCGGTACCGTGGTTTTAATTAGACTCTGTCTATCTACAGTGCTGTGCAAGTGTCAAACCAGCCCCCCATTTCTTTATATTATGCTTGTAAAATTGTAAATTGGAGCATTTCATTGAAACGTGCAATAATTCTTACTAACCTGAAACATAGTTTTAATTCTTCAACAGCGTTTTTTAGGCTTCTTTGACTTCCCAGTGCTCTTCTTTGGATGCTGGCTGCTTTTGTTGGTCACTCTGTCACGATGATCCCACACTGCTTTGGTACTGAGATCTGGGGAGGCCAATCCATGACTTATAGTGAGCCATGAAGCTTCTATGTAGGTATGCTTTTTTGAAGGGGGGGGGGGGTAGTTTATCTTTATTAACCCCAAGTTGCTCTCTGATGGGAGTGAATGTTAGATGTTAATGTTAGGAAGCACATAAGCATAGAAAGCGGCTTAAATGGATGGGTGAATGATGCTAGTTGTATAAAATGCATACTTTATACAACTTTATACAACATACTTCTCATTATGATCCTTATATAGAACTTTTCTAATAACTTTTTTATAAAAAAAAACAGTTCATTAACCATTTACTGTGCTGGCAGTGTGTCTGAGGTGTCATTGTCATGCTGAAATATCCCAGTCAAATGTTCTCCAATTGACCTGACACTATTTGCTTTATCAGTTCTGACCGGATCCCCACCACGAGCTGAAATGCAGTCCCAAACATAACAGAGCCTCCACTGTGCTTTATGGCTTTATGGCTGTAGATACTCACTGTTGTACCTCTCTCCTGTCCTTCTCCATGCATACCAATAGCAGTTTGAAGTAAAAATGTCAAATTTCATCACTCATTCATCACTGCACAAGACCAGCTGTCACTGATTTTCAGTCCGGCTCTTGTGAAATTTGATACACATCAGCATTTTCTCTGTTTCTCTTCCTTAAGAATGGCCTTTTGACAGCCACCCTTCCTCTGAGACTGTTTCTGATGAGGTTTTGGTGATCAATAAATGGATCAATTGAAGGGCCAGATGCATCACTCGGGTCCTACGTTGGATCTTTGCTGGATATTTTCCTGTTTCTTAAGGACATGACTTTCAAATGCTGTTTATCTGCTGTAGATAGTTTTTTAGGCCTGCTCTGTGTCAAAGCCAGAGCATATGAACTGAACAGGCAACCAACTTTGACAAGAGGGCATCTGGTTCATGTCACTTTGCTATTCCATTAAAAAAAAGTCGTTGCACTCACATACACTTTGTCTAGAATTTATAAGCAAATATGTACAGCAGTATCTGTTACATTTACATTTTAAAGGGTATTACAAGACTCGGTTCTCTGTGATTACTATATCTATACATTGTGTCAGTCTACACAATAAATGTAAGAATAAACGAGCCACTTTAAAACTGGTATGCATAATAACAACCATAGACTCATAGAAACAGGAATCCACAGTTATAAAAGTGTAAAAAATATCTGTCTTAGATTGCAGAATCAAATTAGGAGACAAGCAGGAGACACGTTTTCTCTAGGCGCAGAAGTGGATCAATAAATCACTCATGCACAGACACTAGGACAGCTGACTGAGAGCACAGACTATCTTCAGCGCATTTCCATTTGTTTAGCAATTTTCAAGGGAGTTACTTGTTTTAAAACTAGCTGCGTAAGCTGATGAAGGCCCCTTTTTTAGTTTCAAAGACGCATGAGGGGTACTTCCCAAGGTTCAACCTGCACAGGTCCATCCGCACAGTGTCCTTCATTCTGGTTAACATGATTGATGCAGAAGCACTAAACTACCAGTAACTGGATAAATGAATTGATTTCTCGCTGCAATAATTTATCAGCACTGTGAGTGTTTAATTTTTTATCACCACTCTGTAGGAATTAATGTAACTTATAGTTGAAGTATGTTAGCAGAATTCAGCTGAGGGAGCACTGTGACCTTTATGGATGGACCTCCATCCAGTGTTTGTCCATAATGCCAAGTACATATCCTTAAACCAAAGCAAGTAATATTTTTTCCTATTAAATTCAAGACAAGAAAGTTGTTTCTACTGTTGTACAGTTGTAAAATATGGTTAAATGCTTGGAGTATTAAATGTATAACTGGACCTTAAAGCTTCAGATTCTCAAACTAGGCTCCTTCTCTTTCTTTGTCAGGATTTCTTAGGATTAGGGTTTTGTTCCATATTAATGCACTATACTGCAAGAATACATTTTACACTTTTTGAAATGAAAGACCTATCCTCAACACCACATTCTTGATCTTTATTTTTATACATATTTATTTTTTCTTTTCAGATTTTACTCCAGATTTTACTTAAGTTCAGAGGGTTATCTTTGAGGAACTGCAGTTCTACTAAATAATTCCTGAGACACTATGCAGCACCTGGCTGGTGTGCAACATAAAGCAGGTCATTGAGATCTGGGTTATTCATAAAGCCCCGGAAGATGGTCATGAAAGAGTGTCTCAGCACCATGGGTAAGTGTTTTCCTGTGTGCTTTTTCTCTGCTGCACTACAGTGTGTGCAGTGTCTTAATGGTTACAGCAGTTAGAAAAGATGAACACTCTAGGGAGCCATTCATTCATGTTGGTTCACTGTTGACAGGAACTGAGGAAGGCACCCAAACTGACACCTAAATCAGTTTTGAGTCTTGGTCCAGCCAATCAACGGGTGTAGCGCAACCAAAAAAGTGGCGGTGGTGAGGGGTTTATGGGATGATGGGTCTCTTATCTTAGGGAGGGCTCAGCAATTTGAAGAAAAAAAAAAAAGCATGCTACTCATTAAAGGCAGTTAGTGGTAATGAAAAAGCTCTGCTGTGTTGTTAGAGTGGTTTGAACACTTTGCATTTTTGCTATGGATGTATTATTGGAGTTTTCCAAACGAGCAGCCTCTTTACAGCTGCAGCTAGAAAGGTTGTTTTTGATTTGCAACATCTTTAACTATATTTAATGCAAAAAAAAGTGTGAAAGGAAAATTGGGAAAAGTTGTTGATTTGAAATTTGAAAGAAGAATGGGGATATAAACCATATGGATAATAGATTTGCCTGTTTAATGAGGTGGCAGTGGGAAACCATAAAACAGTTGAAATGTGTTCAGTAAATATTCAAGTAGAATTTGATTGGCTTAAAGTAATTATTTTGTGAATTTGGAACATTATGATGTAAGTTTACAGAGGTTTGAGCTTTAACAGTCAGATTTATAACAGAAAACTTATTGTTAACCACACAAATGAGACCATGTCACATCTGGAATGTAATGTAGGGTAACCTTGAGTAAACTGCTCCCTTCTTAGGATGACCGAATAACACAGATAAATGCAAAGAGTTACCAAATATTTACCTATTAATTAAAAGCTGTGAACAGGTTGGATATAAAACTGCTAAGCTGATAATGCTGTATATACAAGCTCATCATTGACACCTATCAGGGCACGTTTCTCTTTATCTCTAAAAAATTTTTGGCTTGAAAGAATGTGACTTGTAACTACACAATGATCTTAATGAGGCCTTAAGACACTAGAGTTAAGGTGGATTTAAGTGTGTAAAGGAAACCACGAGTCTTTGACCAGATGCTACACAGCAGTGTTTAAGAATAAAAGAAAGCCCCGGGTCTTCAAAAATCACTCAACTGAGCTGCATGCTTGTGCATCGGGAACGATAGCTCTCTTTCTCTCTCTCTCTCACACACATGCACAGAACCTGTTTACGCCCTCAGTCCTAGTCACCCACCTCTGTTTAAAGACCCACACCCAAGCAGACAGCTCAGCCACAATCCACCATGACAAAGGAAAAGAGCTGAGCGTGGGATATAAGGCTGCCACTGGCTGCCAGAGTGTGTCCAGCACAGTGATTTCTGCAGATTGCAGCAGTTTGAGATAAACCCCCTTCTGTCTGCTCACTATAGATGGGACCTGGGTGGGTGGGGTCATCATTGGTGCGTGCAGTGAGCGGGGTGGTGCTGGAGGGTGGTGTCTGATAAAGTCTGTGTATACACCACCACCCCCATCCCCCACTCCCCATCCAACCTCAAAACAGTCTGTGTGTTTGATTAACACTACCCTCATTAAAGCTCTATGCGCTGCAGCCTTTATAAGCTGAAGAAACAAGACTGAGCATTTATTCCAGATAGATCATGTCAAACAGATCACAGATATGATATGTACTGCATAGTGTCCATTTTGCAAATTAATTCAACAGCCTCCCAATTAACTGAAAATATAAATTGTAAGAAAAAGGTATATTTGCAGGTACTAATGCAAAATAAGCCTGCAATTCCTGCCCTACAGGTGCCTTCCTTTTATGTCCTACACAACATGAAACATGGAGTGGAGTTGGGTTGCAAAGAGGCTTGCAGACATGGAGCAATTGTAGGTAAGTTAAAGCAAAAAGTAAAAGTAAATGTATCTCATGAGATTCAACTGCTGGTAGAATGATGAGCTGGGACGCTTGAGCAGTGGCCTGCCTACGCTAATGCTATTGTCAGTTTATTTATATTAAATCTTGAAAGTTTATCTATTGATAAACCTAAAAAAAAAAGTATTTTTGCTGTTTTTAATCAGCGCTAGTTTCTGCCTGTATGTAAAATAGGAGGAAAAGAGGAAGACCACAGTGAAGACTCATCAATATAGTGAAGGTCATGCCGAGGGTTGGTGTGATGATGCTAGTGACAGGGTGACATGGAGGCAGGTGATTCGCTGTGCCAACCCATAAAAGGAGTAGCCAAAAGAAGGAGTAATAGCTGCCTTTATGTGTGACCAGTGTTGAACGTATATACAGTAGATAGAGCGTATAAATCAACCAGCGTTTATCCACAACAGTGCAAACAGATTCTCCAGACAGGTAACAACATATTTCAACCTAGATCATCTTTCCCTTTTTATTCCCTCTTTGCATTAATCAACCTCTAGACTTTGAGCATATTGACGAGTAAACCACCCTAAATAGCCTCACATACTGACATAATTATCCTGAAAAATCTGGTGAGACTTTATGACTCAGTCTTTATGAGTTTTCCCAGTAAATGTTAAAGAAAAAAAATGCAGATCATCTTGCTCTGTAATTGCGAAGTGGCAGATGTGAAATTTGCTTGTCATTTCCAAGCATCACCATATGCTAATATAATGTCTCTCCGTCTCCAAAGTCAACCAAAACTGTATTAGACCAACAAAGAGGAAAGTTTAGTAGCTGCAGTCTACAGCCAGCGACACCCAGTGGGTTATACTCCGGTCAGCATGACCCACTAACAGATATTTTTATCTCCAGCACAACTTTTTGAGTTTTCTCCGGAGAACACCTATGCTATTTCTGGTTCGGTTCTTGCTCATCTGTCTTTGCTGTCCCTTTTCTTATCTCTGTTTCTCCCCAAACTAGTTGCTGGAGGTCACCCTGCTGTTCCAGTTTAAAATTATATAATAATTAGACAGAATGAAACCAGGACACCAAGGAACTGTGGTGCCACTATGGTGCAACGTGACTCACAGACCGCACAGAAATTGGGATTGACTACAGGTCTGGACAAATAGGAAGCAAAGCTGAGTGGGGGAGTTGTGACAGTTTTTTGTGGTTTGCAAATCACAAGATGAGCTGTTTTACAGGCAGTTGATGTTTATGAATCCCATGATAATACTGTGGATCCACTCACATTCTTTAGCGTTTCATATAATTTGTGTTTTTAGGAGGTCACAGCGGGCATGGGAGTCTACACATGAGTCAAGGCAAGTCATGATAACTGTGTACTTTTTGCAACCACTGTGTTTATCAGACCAAATCCTTTTGCCAGACAAGCAGACTGAAATAAATCACAAACTGAAATCGTTAGTAACATTCAAGTTGATGTTTAATTTGTGAATAAAGCACACACAGCATGTTTCCCCCACAAAAATCAAATTAACAAGTATGCAGGAGCAGCTAGACTGAAGATTACTGAAAAAAACATTCAGGGCTGTACATGTACTAGCAGCTCCCTCTAGTGTGGGTTTTATTTGAGTTTATGTTTTATTTTTGCAGGGAAGGGATAGTCAGAAGTAAACTCTTTGTAAATGCAAACATTTTAGGAATTAATTTTTGATCATAAATCAAAAAAAAAAGTCAAATGTCAAAGTAATAATGCAATGCAATGTCAAAGTTCAGATTTGCATCATTTATTTTATTGAAAAATAATTAACTTCAGTGACTAAATGAAATGAATAAGTGTGGTCTTCAGTGCATATAGTATTCAAAGGTAGAGAAGTAGGATAGTCAGGGAGATGAAGAAAATAGTGGCAAAGGAAAAGGAGAACTTGGACAGATGGAGGGAATGGGGAAGGTGGGGAACAGCTGTTGCTCTAAATTGCGCCACTAGATGGCACTGCTCCTTTTAAGGTACCGCTGTGAGTGCAAAGAACGGTAGATTGCATTGACGCCTAGTTTATGAGCACTGGTGTTTGCAGGGAATATAGGCTCATTATCTTGAGATAATATCCTTTCAAACTGTGTGTTTTTTACTAATAAGTATTCAAACGCGTTGAATTTGGGAAATACTTGGGGTTCTGTCCTTGAGTGTAACCGTGTTTGGGTGGATGTTAATAGAAGTGTGGAAAGCTGAGCATCGGTTGTGAAAGAGGCCACCCTGACCATTTGTCCCTTGTGTAATCCCTTTTCTTGATCTTCTGCATTGCTGCACTGTTGAGATACTTTTTTTTGCATCCTGACTTAGAATTAAGCCTCACGCAGACACTTCACTTTGTCAGACAGAGACGATGGTGACGACCAGGATTTGGGGGAAACTACAGAAAGGGACTCTGTCACTGAGCTTCAGGCCAAAGGATCAAAATGGGTAATACCTGTTTTGAATTGTGGAGCTAGCAAGTCATATGTTTATTTGCCATGGGTGCACCACATCCAAGAGCAATGGATGGACGTTGACGAGTTTATTGATCAAGTACCAAAGCCTCTCAAAACTAGAAACCTAGGCAAAGATGACCAGGTTGACTTCATCCTGTCCCCCCTCAGGGGTTCCACACTTGAAGACATCTGTTTATGCACTAAGGGAGAAATATTGAGTTTTCTCAGAGAAGCCCAGTATAGCACAGCTGTTGGGTACCTTTCATAGTCATCCCCAGCTGGAAGGTGAAGATTTCTTTGAATACTTGCACACACTGACCCAGATTTTCCACTCATCCCTTAAACAGAAGCCTGACACAGTATCTGATGCAAAGATGGCAGCAAGAGAACAGTTTTTGTGGAGGGAATAAGAAGTTCTGCACAGTGAAGGGAGCTTCACAAGATGGTGAGAGACAAGACAGAGTGAATGCTTTTTTATGTATTTCAGTGAGCTGTTGCTTGGTCTCTAGAAGACAACAGTCTTCTAGTGCCTAGTGGCACTAGAGGTGCTAAGAGCATGACATCACTGGGTGAAAATGTAGTCGAAGGAAGTCCGTCTATGTATGGAAATCAAGAAAAGCCATCTGCTACCTTAGATAAAATTGTTGAGGTGGTATGAATGTGGTAAGGAAGAGTGTTACGCTCAGACAAAGATCTTGGTGTTTGCAGTGGTCTGGCGACTTTGGAAAGACTCATGCATGTCGCTGTAAATGCCTTTTAGTCTTTTCATGCTTGTATACTAAAACAACATATTAGTCCACTCATCAACTTTTGAATACCATTTGGCATGTCTTCAGACAGTGTTGCAAAGATTCAGGGACACCGGGTTAAAGTTTAAGGCTGTCAAAATGTTACCTCCCCTGATCTAGTATACACTTTAGAATCAGATCTCAGCTGAGTGAGGAGCTAAGCATGGACCCAGCCAAGATAGCCGCTGTGAAGCAGTGGCCAGTACACACCACAGTAGAAGACTGGGGTGATTCTTTGGACTTTATGTCAAAAAAGTTATTACAGGAGGGTTTTTGTAGCTTGCAGGCACTACATGAATACATTAATGTGAGTGTTCGGGAAAATACCCAGCTAAATGTAAAAAAACCAGTTTGAAAGTTTGAGGACACCAAGAGTTTTTTTGAATAGCTGAAAGAGAGGAGGCTTACGAGTGCTTCTCTCCTCGCTTTTGCTGATTTCTCGCTCTCATTTATATTTGAGATGGATGCCAACAGCTTAAGACTGGGAGCAGTTCTTTGCCAGGTGCAGGGTAGCAGAAAACATGTCATAGCATATGCCAGTAGGAGACTGAAGAGTGCAGAAAGAAATAACAGAAATTACAGCAACATGAAGTGAGAGCTGCTCGCTCTCAAATGGGCTGTCTGGGAAATGTAAGAAATATCTCCTGGGCTGCAAATTCACTGTACAAACAGAAAACCACCCTCTGCTCCACCTTTTGGGAGATGAAGAGGAGTTTGATGGCTGTATATCCATTTGTAACTTAATCAACTGAGCAACAGCTTTAGTGCCAGAGATAGTAAGCGTAAGGCTTAAAGTGTTGTCAGGTCAGGCAAACTCATGTCATGGCAACTGAGCAAGATAGTCACCTTAGAGACTCCCAGGGCAATACATCCACTCTGGCAGGTTATGCTAAGTAAGAGCTGCAACAGTTCAGGCAGTTTTGAGCCCAAAAGAAAAAGCTTACCCATCACCAGAGAAAAGGTTTGGCTAAACCTTTGACTTCTCTGCTCTGACAGTGGCCCCAAGTCAGGAAAACTGAAGGATTGCTGTATTAAGTAATCAATGATGGGCATTTAAGAGAGTATTGTTTTGTTTACAGGAAGCTGTTCTGGAGAGTGTACAACAGGGACTGGAGTGCACGCAGAATCTGTTAAGACAGACTTGAGTTGGTATGATGTATGTATGATGATGTGGATAAATGGGTCTAACAGTTACAGAGGTGTGTGCCCAGTAAGTTGCTGCAGCCCAAAAGACGTGCTCTCATGAACCCTTTTCTAGCCACTAGACCTGTTGATTTGAAGTTCACGCTGACTTTCACATGACCAAATACTGGTACAACTGCCAAAGTCCTTCTCTGAGAGTGGTTTATTAAGTGGTACTGTGTGCCCGAGAGCATTCAGTTCAAAACAGAAATTTTGAAAATGGGGTATTTCAGGAGCTGCACAGGTTATATGAGGTCAAGAAAACATTGAATCATCGTCAAGGTAACACACAGTGTGAACTTTTTAACAGGACGCCTCACGGCCTATCACGACACAGCTTTCTACTGGAGAAGAAACACTGTCGGCCTGAGTATTTTCAAGAACTATTAAATGTGCACAATGGAACTTCATCAGAGTCATTCCCACTGCTGGAGGTGGTGTCTGACAGTTCGCTGGAGGGCCTGAATCAGTTATTGGTGATCTGGTCATTGTCATCATTATCATCCTCTTTTGGCCACTTCCAGGTACCAGGCTAGAGAGCACTAACATCATCCTCAGAATCATTTTCAGTGTCACGTTCAGCTTCAGATTAATTCCAAATTGGCTTCTCACCATTACTACCCTGTTCATCGGCCTCTTCCGCAGTATTTTCATGATTGTCCTCAATAATTATGTTGGAAATGGCATTGTGCTGTAGTTGTTCAGGAAAAAGAGAGTTCAAAATACAGACCATTTCCTCATGTAACAGGTCACACATTATACCAACCCACAGCCAGCTGACCAATAGACAAATTTTGTCAATTTCTGCATATCGTTTCACTAAAAGTAATGCCTGGAATATCCTACCCCTATAAAAACAAATAGATAACTATTTTACTGTTTTAATGCTCAGATAGTGGGAAAACACTTTGTGAAATCTGTGCAAATCTCTGTCAAATCCAGTTGTATCTGAGAGCTAAATCAGTTTAGCTTTCACATTTCAGCAGCAAATTTCCCTTAGTGGTGCCCCTGGCAATAATGTCCACAACACTGAAGGAATTATAGTGACACAAAGAGACCACAAGATGGTGCCATTATTTAAGTAGCTGATAACATTTGTGGGCTTTTAAGTTTAGGATATCATTTTCACCACTAGTTTAGCCCTAGTTTAAACTGATTGTGTTTGAAACTTGAGATTAAGATTTAGATCAAAAATTAACTTGTAGAAAATGATTATGGACAAGACTTTCAAGCTTTGATATCCAACATCTGTAGGACCTCATTTGCAGCACTTAGAGGAATGGCTACATTTGTCCTGTGTTACTACTTTAAACTTTTTTATTGAATATAACAAAATCTACCTATAAACACTTCCTGATGCTGCAGAATGTTTAAGCCTACAGTATTTAAAATCTCACCACTAAATATGAGAGGATTGCAGATTGCAATCAACTGAGTTCTGCTGTCTTACTTACCAGTTGAACTGCATAATTACGTTCGTAATCCAAGCTATGGTAGCCACCGTAGGACAAACACTGGCCACCATTCATCTGTATTTACTCTGGAGGACACTGTAAAACTTTGTGAAAGGTGCAGGATACAAGTCGAGGGGCTAGTGAAGCTCACTTCTGCCTCATAGCGATACTGAGGTGAGTTGTTGAGGATATCCTGAACTTGTCATTAAGCGCTGCTGTTTCTGCTACAGTTAAGTGCTGTTAGCCTCTGTTAGCTGCTATTAGCGCCTGGTAGCTACTGGTATCTGTTGTTAGTAAACTGCCGGACATTGTTGAACTCACACACTTATTGAAAGACTTATTGAAAAACAACAATTTTAGGTTATAACCAGCTTTTGTTGTAGTTAAAATGGCTTGCTAATGAAATTATCAAAATATTTTGTTAAATATAATTCGGAACATTTGTTCCAATTCCAAGGAGTTACTTCTCCGTCGTACTTATTTTGTGTGAGGATACAATAAAAATCTTGCTCGTGCTATTGAAAATGGTATTGAGTATTAAGCATTTTCCTGGTTTACAAGTCTGAAATTCTAGTATCGGGAAAACCCCAGTTAGATCCCTGACTTTAGCTCACTTGAGGTGAGGAGGAAGAAGATTGGCAGGTTTGTACACACATATAAAAATGCATTTAGATTGAACTGTATTCAAGTTGGTGGGGCAGCATGATGGCTTACACAAGCCCACTCCTATGTTTTTTTTATGAATTATTTCTAAGCTCATGAGAATAAGCAGATGTAATTACACACTAATTAAGGTGCATTTATGAGTACAACATTCTATTTTTCTTTTTAAATAAACTCAAGAATGATCTGACTGTACCTTTAAAATGTGAAATCAGTACTGTGTGTGGAGGGAAAAAAAGCACATGAACATAAATCTAATGGAAGATCTTGGGAGACTCTGCCATGCACTGGGTTTATTTGCTTTCTAGGCGTGCTTGAAAGGCAACACTGAATCATCCACAGTCTGATCCGGCATATTTCTGAACATGACTGTGGGAGAACTTTGTGCCTCCCTGCCTGAATGTGTCTGTCTGAACTTAAAGCATTGCTATTTTCCACATATCTTCATATGTGTGGAAAAAAACATATTTCCCTCAAACAGAAGAAAAACAAATGCATGAAAGGTTGTCATTTTTTTTAATCAAATTCTTCTTATCACAACAGCATCTTTGGCTTTCTAAATACTTTAATGCAGTGTTTAATGGCAATAGGTGTTAAACTTGCTTGATTTCTTTTTCAGAATAAGCTATATTTCGCGAATATTTCCACTATATTTATTGCTAAGTGCGTGAAATGTTTTTATCAAGCTTAAGTCCACTTAGGTGCACATGTCAAATTATACAAAAACCTCAGGTTTCTCATATTTTACATAAACAAATAAAGAAGGGGAGGACAGGGACCAATCCACGAAACAAACTGTCAAAAAAAAAACAATGTCAACAACGTGTGGCAAGGAAATAAAATCCAGATGACTAAAACATGAAAGAATGTGGATGCAACTGGGAATGTAAATGGGAATACCACAAGGCATTCCTACAATATACAACTACTGAATAGGTTAAAGACAATTATAATACCATAGAAATGTCTGAAACTCATTTCCTCATTGTTTGAATCAAAAATTCAAAAGAACTGGGAGGTCACAAAATGCACAATTTAAACTACAAAAACAGTTCAAAATAAAAAAATAATTACAAAATACTTTTAGCGCACAAATAAACAAACATATTCCTTGTCTGTGTTGCAAATCTTTTAAAATGTGGACTGGCCAATGAAAAAGGGGCTGACAATGATATGTTTTGTACATTTTATATTGTTATGACGTGGCTCCCGATGACAACATGTTTGTATGTTTACTGCGTTCACACAGTCCCATGTATGTACCATGAGAGAGGAGTGTAAGAGCTGCACGTGCTGGTTTGTTTGTGCACGCCGCGTAGATGGGGAGAGACGTAGCGGCACGCAGAGCAACGCACAAAGGTTACCGAGTTCTGCGACGGATGCACACGTTTGGCCTACGCGTGTGCACAAAGCCTTGCTTGCACAAGCACTTGTACGAGCCAGAAGTGTTCACACAGCGAGCGTTCTTGCATGGACTAACACGGACATCTGGTTCTGCACACTCGTCAATGTCTGGAACAAAGAAAAACAAGTATTCATTAGTGACAATGAGCCATAAAACAGAAATCCAAACATTACTTGACAGAACAAAGTTATAATCTGCACATTGGCTGCTGTACATAAACTAATAAGAGAATCTAGGACTCTAAAAGAATATGTGTATTTGCATTTTTGTAGTGTATATGTAGGACAGACCTATACAGCGAGCACGCGAGTAGTCTAGCCTAAAGCCTGGGTTACATTCACACATGGTGCCCAGGTAGGAACGGACACAGCGGCCATGTCCGCAGCTGCATTCGTCGGAATCTTCTTCTGAACTGTCACCTTTTCACAAAACGAACCAGGGGAAAAGAGAAAATAGGGGCAGAAAGAGGTAAATAAATAAGCCTTGTCTGAGGGCAGGAATGTTTCAGCTATCACTGATTTTTAACAAAAACTGTCATTGAGTGTTACCCGGGTTGTAGTTGGGAAAAGCTGCCTGCAAATCCTGTTCCCCGTCTGACTCCGTCTCAAGATGCATCCCACACAGATGGCTGAACATTGCTGGGTAAAACAGATAAAATTCTTGTTAATTCAATAAATGGATTAGGTCCTAAAGAGGTCTGGTAAATTTTCAGTAGCTCACCTGAGTTTCTGGGAGGGCAGCTGTTACACTCGGGCCCCCAGCCACGACCGAAGTGACAGCAGCACTCTGAATACGTCACCACCCGGTTCTGCGGCTCGCTGCAGATCCAGCCCTCCTCAATTCGCGTGAAGCACACATCCTTGTGAGCTGCAGTCCGATCTAGAGATGGAAAAAAGGATAAAAAACAAGTCATGAAATTTTAACTGATCTCAGTGTTCAAGTGTATTTAATAAGAGAAGGTAAAGAATACTAATCTTAATATACAATATTTGAAAAAAGTCAGATTGGTTCACATTGCAAATTACACCTAAAAACAGTAAATGTACATTTTTATTTGTACTACAAAGTAAGCACACAAATACTATTTTTTTACAAGCTTGTAATATCTGGGAGTAACAAGCATCAGGCGCCCATTCAGACATGTATATCCATCTACACCATATGGACAAAAGTATCGGGCCACCCACACACTTAGGCTACGTTCACACTGCAGGTCTTAATGCTCGATTCCGATTTTTATGTCTGCTTGTTCACACTACAAATAAAATGTGACAGGAAACGCGCTCTAGTGTGAACCCTCAAAGCGGCCACATGCGCAAAAGAAGACGTCACACACAACGTGCTCTGTTTAGACTCGAACCAAACAGTATTGTTTGACTGACGGCCCTTAATATAAAGACTTGTTTCAGACTTTACGTTTCCCAATTTTGCTTTAAGTTATAAAGTTATTTTGTTATTTACATATGGCCTAATAATTATCCTTATTGCTGTTTTAGAGAGGAGCGGTGCTTCAAAGGATAGTTGCAGATTTCTGTCAGAATCTGCAGATTATACAGTACAAATGAAATGTTCATGTTTCTCCAACGTTGTCTTCCCAACAGTTTCACTGACATCTACATGGGATGGCCAGGAAGCGTTCGCGATGTTTTATCGGGCGCTTCTCCGGCGCTGATAATTGGCATCTGACGGATTTAATGCAACATGACCGTTCAAACAGCAGTCGCTTTCTAAAACATCAGATATGTATCGGATTCAGTACCACATGCGAAAGTGACCCAGATCGGATTTGAAAATATTGGATTTGTGCCGTTCACACTGTCATACCATGCTTGGATATGGGTCGCATAGGGTCAAAAAAGTCGGATTTGATGCGCTTTCGCCTGCAGTGTGAACGTAGCCTAAACCTACAGGAGCTGCTCAGCCATGAAAACCCGGGCCATGAAGCTCTCAGCACACAGTTTTTGTGCTGTTGTTAAGGCGGAGGAAGTTAGGAACTCTGCAGTTATTCAGTCAGCAGGGTGTTGGTGACATTTACACACAATGTGCCTCAGCACTCGGCCACACCGCTTTGACTTTACATGGTCTGCCACTTTGTGGCTGAGTTGCTTTTGGTTCCTAAACTCTTTCACTTCATAATAATACCACTACTGTTGATCATGGGATCATGTAAAAGGGACTTTTTGTGTCATCACAGTGGCATCCTTGTAGTACAATGCTTAAATTCAGGGCGACATTTAGGGAAACCCATTGTTTTGTTTGTAAAGGCAGACGGCATCTCTCTTAAGAGAAGTAAGAGGTGTGGCCAAATACAATTGCCCATACACAGTCAAATGAAAATAAGACTGCATGGAGTCCTGTGAAAAACTAAATACACCCCATGATTCAAACTTGTAAAACAACTTTCGGCCCACTCTTCTTTATGACATTGCTTTAATTAACTGAAACGTGTAAGCATTTGTTTATGCACAACTCTCTTAATGTACTGCTACAGCATTTAAATCAGGTTGAGGTCTGGACTGGGCCACTGCAACTCCTTGATTCTTTTCTCTTTATAAAAAAAAATTGCTTGTGTAGTTTTTATCATTTTCCCCTACATGACCCAGATTCAGCCAAGATTTAGAAATTGCCTCACATTTGACTCTAAAATACTCTGCAATGATTTCACGGCCAACTCAATGAGTGAAGGTGCAGGCCCTGTGTCCGCAAAACAAGCCCAAATCATCACCCCATCCACCACCTTGCTTGATGCTTG
The DNA here is from genome assembly GCF_000239375.1 of Pundamilia nyererei. Taxonomy (NCBI): domain Eukaryota; kingdom Metazoa; phylum Chordata; class Actinopteri; order Cichliformes; family Cichlidae; genus Pundamilia; species Pundamilia nyererei. Next base: position 1,612,384 of record NW_005187465.1, on the reverse strand, counting down.
ATTTGAAGTGTTTGTGCATATGCTGTGTTTCATTTTAATCAAACGTGGTGCTGTGCATTCTGGTCACAGTTCCTGTCGTCTTGTGGTTTGTTAAAATGCAAGTTTGCAAATCTAAACTAAATCTAAATCTTTTTAAAGAGAACAAGAAATGCTTGTTTATTCTTTCTCTGATTGTGCTTGTCATTGACTTTAACATTACCATGGTAACTGAGCATGTTGTCTGAGTTGAAGCTCTTGACTTCTTGTATTTTCTCTGGGCTGTCTGACATTGTGATGAATTTGCTAAGATGTCCACTCCTGGGAAGATTGTGGCATTATGTTAACAAAGACCTGAATCCTTCTGGCCAGCAAACATCCAAAACCTCTGCTTTAATAGAGGTGCTCACATTTGCTGATGATCAGTTAATCAAGTGGATTTATTTAGAAGCACCTGGCTGCTACTTACCCTCTTAATACATGTGGAAGGGTGTACTTAGTTTTTCATTGGACTGCAAAGAGTCTTTTTGTATGACTGTAGTGTACGTCTCAAACTACATTTGGAGGATGGAGACCTGATCACGCTATATACTTCAAACAGATTCAGTTATTCTGTTCAATTATTCATAACGTCTTGTATCTAGGGATACGTGATAAGCATTGAGTTACCAAAACCATAAAAACACCAACAATTGTTGCTTTTACTAAGTTATTCATATGTGCAGGATACTGACAGGCTGACAAATAACAATTCCTGCAGTGTCTCTGTTTGTAGTGACAAATGATGGATGTACAAGTGTAAGACGCTAATACGATGAGATGAGAAGGCTAAAATATATTATAGTTCTGCAGAATTATTGAGAGTGGGTTGTCAGCCTTTCATGCACTGTGTTTGATAGGAAACAACACTCTTGTTGTTTGCCAGACAAAAAAGACAAACGGCTGAAGTTTAGCTTCATTAGGCAAAAACCGAATAGTTACAGATCGTTTGCTTTTGGATCTGTTTGTTCTCAGCCTCTACATTCTTGGAAATAAAGTATTATAATGTTTACTTTTAATGTTTGTCACACTTAAAAAGTGCAGCGGTGTTAATTGCAAATATTAAATGACTCCATTGGCATTGAAAACGAATGCTGTGAATCGTGTATCGTGCAGGCCTTTCTCCAGCAAATGAGAAGCTTTCAGATGCTGACTAATTCTGTAACCTAATAAATGCAATTTTCATCCACAATTTAAAAAACCCAAAACAAAAAGGATGCACATGTTTCTTTGTTGTTGTTTGTTTTTCATTTAAAAATGCAGACGGAGTTGCGCAAATTATATGGTTACTGTCACACACTCTGGCATTGTTTGTGTGCCTAAATAAGTATATTCACCATATTTTTCATAACTACACAAAGAACAGGAAACTTTTTCTCTATAAATTGGGTAAAATGCCAGATAGAGCCAGTAAAGGGCAGATGGGACACAAATTGGAGGAATTACAGTCGGGAATTACATAAGCAGCAGATGACGAGGTAAGCCAAAGCTCATTTTGAGTGGTCAGGTTCAGGTGAGCTGACGCTGCTTTGTACCCACCGTCATAGACGCACTGTTTCAGCGCTGCACTGAAGGTGAGGGGAGGGTCACAAAAGCAGTGAAAGGAGCCGGGCGTGTTCTCACACCTCCCGTTCTTACAGTACGAGGGGTCCTGGCACTCATTCACATCTGCAAAGGGCACCACAGACACTGGTTACAGTAGGAACATCTGCTTGGGGCCGGCTATTAATTCCAAAAGAAAAAAAAAACACATTACGATATTCAGAATAATTCAGTCTGGCAACTAGTATTTTTTCCACTTATTTCCTAGAAGATGTGAAAAATACATTTCCTGCAGATGTTGCTTTTTGTTAAGGCTGATGTGAGCTCTTTTTGTAAGGGTAAGGTTTATGTCTTAGTTACCCTGTATGTCATATTTGCTACCTGTTTACATTTTTATCATAAATACTAAACATGAGGTTTTTTGTGATAAAATTTAGCCATGCACAGTACAACACCTAGAACTCCTCTGATGTATCAGAAAGTTTAAAATAGGATGCTCGGTTCCAGCTACATTTCAGTCTGCCAATAAATTTAAAGACACTTTAAAAGTAAGAATCTACTGTTATGCACAGTGGCTGAACTAGTTCTTTGATCACCTGCTGTATTTGTAAGTTTGCTCACTTAATAAATGAACAGTGTCTAATTTTGATGGTAGTTTAATTTCAATAGAGAGAGAAGGAATATCAACCAAAAAGCCAGAAAAAACACATTACATAAAAGTTATAAACGGATCATGACTTAGTTCTTGAAGGAGTAGCACTGTTGTCAAGTTTCTTGTAGTTGGTCACCAGGTCTGCACGCATCTCAGGGGGGATTTTGGCCTGCTTCACTTTACAGAAACTTTCTGAATCCTTCAGGTTTCTTGGCTGTCACTTAACTTCAAAGCTTCAACTCCCAGCAATGAGTTTCTATAAGATTGACATCTGGAGATTAGCTAGGCCACTCCATATGCTTCTTCTTTAGCCAATCCTTTGCTGTTTTGGTCGCTGTTGTGCTGGAAGACCCATCCGTGACCCATCTTCAGTCTTCTGGCTGAGGGTAGGAGGTTCTTGTCCAAGATTTTAATTTATACGGCCTCTCAACGTAGTAAAATCGTCCTGGATCCTTAACAGAAAAACAGCCCAAGGCATAATGTTTCCAACTCCATGCTTGAGTGTGGGAATGCATCTCCCAAGGCTTCTCTGAATCATTTAAGCTGTTCACTGGCAAACAGCTTGTTTTTGTGGCTTCTTGAGCAGAGGGACCTTTTGGGCGCTGCTAGATTTCAGTCCATTAAAGCACACTGGTGGTGTTTTTGGTAACTGTGTTCCCAACTGCCTTCTGATAAAGAACCAGCTCCTCCCGTGTAGTTTTGGGCTGATTCACCACCTTTCTCCTCATCATCCTGACCGTATGAAGCAAGATCTTTTACGGACCGAGGCTGACTGATGGTCATTTTAGATTTCTTCCATTTGAATAATGAATAATAACACTAAGAGCTGGCAGCTTCACACCAAGCTTCTTACTGATGGTCTTGTCGTCCGTTCCATCCCTGATGTCCTTTGACAGCTCTTTTGTCTTACCGATGGTAGTGGAGAGGTTTGATTGGAAGAAACTGATTTTGTGGACACGTGTGTTTTATACACATAACGAGTTGAGATCAGGAGTATCTGTAATTGATTGACTGATTGCAATCTGTGTGTACCATAAAGATTAGAGACTGTTCATTTCTTTCTAAGTAAGGAAACTTATAATAATTATTTTCCCCACTGTAGGCCATTTACCTGGATTGGAGTTCTGTTTATTATTACTTTAAATCTCTGTTCTTTTCCTTGAAGCTTGAATTTAACAAAATATGGTGGGACTACTGTAGACTAGAACCTACATAATAGGGTTTTACCAAATACTTAGATGTCATTCTTAAAATAGAGACCTAATCACAGTGGATTTTCACAGTTTTCAGTTTCATACGCTTGATTTCTATTTTCAGTACAGAAGTACCAAGGATTTTGTGAAAAGCATACAGTTACAAACTATTTTACACAGGCCTTATGCTTTCCAAAATTAACATTTTATGACAAGAGCATATGTAGAAGTAAGTTTATTTTAGACTCATCAGTATCCATCCACCTGTTCCTTAGTAATTTATTTATGTCGTGGTTGTAGTGGTAACAGGCAGACCCAAACCATTTATACTTCGTACTCTCATGAGTCCGGGTCCTGTTATCTAAGAAGCTTTCTCTATTTTTGCAACTCTAGCATGTCAGCCACAAAAAACTGAGGTGGACTTTCCAGGAGCTGCTAGAGCCTTGTTTTGATGACATGATGCAATGGATTGGTCTTGGTAGAGTTCTTTTAATTTTAGGGATTTTGACTGCTTGTATCCTGCTTGAGGTTTATGACCACTGGTGGGACTTAAATTGACAATTCATGTGCATGTAGCATTTTAGTTTTGTTGCTAACATGAGAGCTGGTCAGCTTTATAGGAGCCGATGTCCCGAACCACAGGTCAGTGCCAAGATTCTTAATATGATCCTGTGTTACCTGAACTCCTCCACTATGAGCTATTGCTTCCCATGTCACCTGTAAGGTGTAATCCTCCATTCTGTGGGACAGAACCGATCTGAAATTTGAGGCAACCATCTATGTCCCAACTGTACCTTATTCAGCAGCAAAGTGCCTCTGTGAACTTCATCTGCACATCTGCAATGGTGCGTCATTGCTGCAACATGAGACACACTCCAAACCCACAGTTTGGTTGTGTGCATAAATATAGTATAACAGACAAAACAAGGATACACATGGTGTTGAGAGCCCACTTTAAAAGACTGACCACATTTACACAGGAATTCTGGCAGTATGTTCATCGTACTGCCCCCCTAAAGTCATTCTTCACTGCTGAATTTCAATACGACTTTTTTACTTCATTTGCTTTGCAATTGTAATTCTAACTGCAAGTCCTCAGCCTTTGGTCATAATGGGAAAAAAAGCAATTTTCCTGTATAACACAGATTTTTCCACCATGATATTAGCAAAATTACACTCCATGGGACAGCTAGGCCTATCTGGTAGCTGATGCAGCTCAGCACTGAGTGATGACCAGATGAAAGCCCAGTTATTTTTTCCATCCACAACATTAACTTCAAGATTTATGAAACAGCTACATGATAAGTCATTCTTTTCCAGCGTTGTGTAACACCAGGAACTCAAAACCTTCTTTTTTCCAGTATTGAAAACAAAGCGACTACTTCAAAAATCTCATCAACATGCAGATTTCTCCTTAACAAATGTAATATTTGTTCAATGTTTGACACTGATGAGCCACAGATCCAAGCAGCAATCACACTGGACATCACAAAGACAACCGCTGACTGGAGTTATCTAGATTAGAGAACATGTAAGCATTATTAAAGCCAAACCTAATACTTGTAGAGGAATAAGGAGGCTATTTTTAACAACTCTGTCTGTTACAGCACTGGACTGAGACAGTTGTCTACAGTCTAAATATAACATTTTTCCATCACAAGCACAACTTCACAGGTTGTTGTGAAATTCACAACTGATTTATGTGGACAGCACAAGCACAAGGTTTCAATCTTTATATGCTTTAACTCTGTTGACTTGATAAAACATCACTCTCATTATATCACCATTGCTACATGTAAAAAAACAAAACACAGTCAGACAACTTACAGTATTGTGCAAAAGTCTTGAGTCTCATAACATTATATATTTTTCTAGAAAAATGGGAAATGGTTGTAGCTAATTATTGAAGCGTGTGTTAACATAACTGTAGAGTTGGCCACCTTTATTCTTCAGCATAGCCTGAACCCTCTTAGAAGAGCTTTCTTGTCATTTCTTCTTCTTACTTCCAGCGAACACAGTGATGATGATTTGAATCATAATTTTCAAATTTGGATTTATTATTCAATCAGTCTGGCTTCTTGATAGAACTGAGACTGATTCTGATGAGGCTTCACTCAGATGAGCCCCTATTTATTAAAGACGTGAGGTTCAGATAACGTTCATCTGTTATAGATGAGACAGAAAAACTTGTCATGTTTCTTCAGATATTTTAAGGACACACTGCACACCATGCCAAAATACATCAAATCTTTGGCCAATAGCTCTTTAAGGATCATCTGGCTGGTGCAAAAATACAGGTTCCTGGTAATAAAGTAAAAAAATATTTAAACCAATTTAAAATTGGTTCTGTAAACACAACAGTGGTAGATCCCTTGAGTTGGGTGCCTTTTTATGCTTGATCAGTGTTAAATGGCTTAACAAATAAAAGAAACACTTCTCTGAAAATGGACAGGTGCAAGGACTGGATTGAAAATAAGTGAAAAAGCAGCTAATTAGCCAAGAAAAACTTTGAAAGACCTCCTAAAAGTATGGAAAACTACTGCTCAAGGTCACTACGAGAAAGGTCTGACTCTTTGCAAACAAAGCATAAAGAAAGGAGGGGTGAGTCAAGACTTTTGCACAGTATTGTGTGTTTGAAATGACACATTTATTACAGCAGCAGCAGAATATATTAGTTTTGCACCTAGGCTCCAAGACCATCACTCCCTACAAATATATTATACAAAACTTGGGGAGTGAAGCGTAAATATAACCCCCCCAAAGGCTTTCAAAGTGTATTATTGATATATGATGTGAGGAGAGAGTGGGGTTTGATATGTGCATGATGCAGTGCAGCTGCAGTAACCAGCTTAAAATGGCTCACAGACGTTATTCATTTTAACCAGGCACAGAAATATTTTGTCTTACATAAAACACTTACGTAACATTTAACACTGATCACTGGTCTCTCCCACTGCAGGGAGTCTGCACTCACCAGCCTGCTCCTCAGGAGTCACACAGCTGTTGCGGTCAGTGGCCAGGGTCCAGGGTGGAGAGCAGATGCAGTAATAGGAGCCCGGGGTGTCCACGCAGCGGCCGTTTTTACAGTTTTCTGGGTTCTCACACTCATTCACATCTGCGCAAAAAACCCAAAACAAACAGTGTTCAGGATTATTCCTATAGTATCCTGATAAATGCAGTTTAAGCTGGGCGAAGATACTAACCTGCTACTGTTACCATTACGCACTTTTTCCTGTTGGAGTCTGGGACCCAGGGTTGATTGCAGTTGCAGTAGAAGGACCCTTCAGTGTTGATGCACCGGCCATTAGTACACATAGACTCATCGTGACATTCGTTCACATCTGGGGAAGAACAAGAAAAGAATCCATCAAACATCTTTTAGAAAGAACCTAAAAATCTCTGTTTTGATTTTTCAAAATGAACCTTTAATACATATTTTTATGGGAGGGATTTACCAATGCACTCAAGGAGGTTGCTATCGTAGTAGAAGCCCTGTTGACAGTAGCACTCGTAGCCTGGAAGCGTGTTCTCACAGCGACCTTTCTTACAAATTTCTTCAGCAAACAAGGAACACTCGTCAATATCTGTGGACAAGGAGAGAAAGATTGCTTCCTGAGCGGCAGATTCACAGCTGATTCTCAGAGGGATTAACTGACAAACATTAGAAACTGTCAGCTTCTTTGGACATGGATGAAACAAAGGCTCTGCAGCTGATTAAAGTGGAGCTCAGATTGTTTTAACATCACAGAATGGATTAAGCACTGTGTAATTCTGGTGTGCAGTATGTGATCTTGGCTCTGACTTTACACAATACCTACCCTGGTAGGCCGGGAGGTTGTACTGGAGACTCTCTTCATAGTAGAGACCCTGCCCATTTGGACAAAGGTCGTGGAACTCGGCTGGGTTGGAGAAGTAAAAGTTGAATTCACAGTACATGATGTAATTTCCACGTGTTTACTGAACACAAATATAAGTTGACTTGCTTTTTGTGTACATGGTAAGGTTCACATTTACCTGAATGGGAGACAGGACAGGGATAGATCTCACAGTGATCTCCCCATCCCACTCCGATGGAGCAGCAGCACTCCTGCTTGGTGACATTGGTGGCCAGGACGCTATCGCAGAAAACGGTGTCATCAAGGTTCAGGTAGCACTCTTTCTTCTCATCCATCAGCACTCGAACAGCTGCAGCATGAGGAGGGTTTAGTGTGGATTTCCAGCGACTTCACTGGGCTACAAACTGCCTTGGGTTTAACTCAGTTCAATGTTATTTATATAGCACCAAATCACCACAAATCACCTCAAGTTAGACCCTACTATAATGCAAAGCCTAGATGCCCTTTCTTTTTGACCTTAACAGCTCATACATACACAGAATATGATGATTTATGTCTTCTGAGGAAATCAGAGCAGACTTACGCTCACAGTAGTGTCTATCCTCTGAGAGGATGTAACCGTGATTGCAGACACACTCGTACGATCCCGGTTTGTTCCCACAAAAGCCGTGGGGCTGGCAGAGACTTCTGTCCAAGGCGCATTCATCAATGTCTGAAAGAGAAATCAGACGGGCTGCTCTAAATATGGGAATTCATACAACACCTGAGTTGTGAGTAAGGAAAATGTGTGCTGTTTGTGCATTAAATGATTCACAAAAATGACGACCTTTCAAATTTTTAAATAAAAGGCCAAACGTGGTGTTCAATCCAATTCACAACATTATCATTTATTACACACATGACGTGACCGACTGACCTTGGCATTCCCTGCCTCCGACCAGTTTGTACCCCTGCTGGCACTCGCAGTGGTATGTACCCATCTTGTTGATACAGCGGCCCCCATGACAGCTTGATGGATTTTTACACTCGTTGATATCTGACGGGAAGGAAACAAAAACAGTGCCAGAATGTGAAGCATGTGATGGGAAGCTGGAGCTCTGTTCTTTCCTCGAACTGGTCAAGGCTTCACTGAACTTTTTTTATGTGCTCTTAATAAAAGCAGGTGGTTAAAAGATTGCATTTCACTGTCAGCGCTATCTGAGTGTATGGTTTCATGCCTTCACAGTGGCTGCCCTCTTGTGTGCGCTGGTACCCTGGGTAGCATTGGCATTTGAAGGAGCCGTCAGTATTGATGCAGTGGCCGTTAGCGCACAGCCGAATGTCCGCACACTCATCGATGTCTGCGTGGGAGAAATCATTTCAGTGAACCCAGCTGGTGCAAACACACCTTCTTTTATTGACAACTCCTCATTAAAATGCGCTTGTGGGGATGAGGTTGCTCAGTTTTAAGACAGGCTTGCTCCAGGTGACAAAAGCATTACTTACCAGTGCAAGCTTTGCTGTCTACAGATGGGAGGAAGCCCTCGTTGCACAGGCAGCGGTAGGTACCAGCCAGGTTCTCACAGTGACCGTTAGGGCAGATGCCAGGCTTCTGACACTCATTAATATCTGGTGAAACGTGGGAGAGATACAAACAACTTAGTGTGATGCAGTAGCCACAGATCGCTGTTTCTTCTTTAGATTCTTGCTGAGTTTACCTGCGTATTATCTTGATGTTTGGGTTTGACAAGACTTGATAACCGTTCCTGTCACTCTACTACAAATTCCTGCTACTGGAAGTATTTGCCATTTATTTTGGGGGATTTGACATGTGATTTATGTTCAAGTTCTATATTTAGTCCTTTGACTATGATATCATTTCCTAGTGCTTCAGAGCTTTGTTTCCTACGCTGCTAGTTACCTTTCCTGTCCATTCTCTCCTAGCCTCATCTCTGTGTTTTGGTTTTTAGCTCTCCTTTGGGAAGTCAGCCCTGTTTCCATGTCAAGTTTGGATGTTTGAGTCTGTGTCTCAGTGTTATTTATTTCCTGTTTTATTTTGACAATCTCTTGTCTCCTGTGTTTTGTGTTTAGTTCTACTTCCCTCAGCTCGTCCTCGGTGATTATTCCCACCTGTTTCCTCACCCCTCATTATCTCGTGTGTATTTATTCTTTGTTGTGTATTCCCTCGTGGTAGTGTGTTCCTTTGCCCTGTATCTCCTGTGTTTTACTTTAAGAATCAAGTTCCTGCCCAGTAGCTGTTTTTGGATTTGTTTTCCTGTGGACTTCCAGCAATAAAGCTGTGCTTTTGAGTTCATTCCTGGTTTCCAGAGCCCTGCATTTGGGTCCTAATCCTGTCTGCCTCACTGCCGAATCCTGTTGTATGACTTCTTGTCTTATTTTGTGAGTCTCTTGTGCCTTGTTCTTAGTTCTACTTCCTGTGTCTTTGATTAGTTTCCCAGGTGCTGTCACTTCCCCTAATTGCCTTCTGTGTGTATTTACTGCCTCAGTCCACTTTTGCTCGCAGTCATGTCATACTGTTTCGATCCAATTATTTTGTTCTTGAGCATAACTCGGCTGTCATAAGACAGGTCACCAGAGAGAGAGACATTCATGCTTAAATTCACAGTTACAGCCAATTTCGAGTTATCATTTAATCTAAGTGCATGTGCTTGGACTGTAGGAGCACCGACGCAGACACAGGGAGCAAAATAAAGCCAAATAAATGTCTTGCTTTTTGTTTTTAAACTCTTCTCTTGCATCCTGCATTTAGGTCCTTACTGTGCACACTCCAAACCTTAACCTTGATTTATTCCATAAATTACAAGGCGGCAAATGAATGTCACGCTTTTTTTGTGTCTCAATCTCAGCAGGTTTTGGTTTTCTTAAAGTTTTAGTGTGATGATAAAAGGCCACTAGTGATCAGTTTTGCTGTATGGCAGAGCTGCACTTACCATAGCAGATGCCAGCACGGGCTTCATGACCAGGCAAGCAGGGGACACACTCGTAGGAGCCTGGCGTGTTCTCACATTGTTCACTGGGACAAGTGTCGGGATTCAAACACTCATTTATGTCTGAAAAAGATGTGGAGAAGCTTACACACCGTCTAGCTGTGCACATATTAACAAGTAGAGCACGGACGCATGCATATTGTAGCAACACACATAGTAGGTGCTGTGTCAGTGGGAGGCCTGTGCTCTAGTATGCACAGTGTCACAATGACCTGTGTTTTTGTACCTTCACAGGCTGGACTACGGTGTGACTTGCTCCTAAAACCGCTGTGACATTCACATTTATAAGAGCCTGGTAGGTTCACACAATGACCCCCGATACCACAGATGTCCTGGTTAAAGCACTCATCCACATCTGCAACACAGAGAGGTCAGAGTCAGTGCAGGGATATAGAAAAAAAATCATTTTAATATTGGAAAGGCTCAGCTTAACTTACCTACACACTTAAGTCTACCATGCTGCACCATGTGTTTGTAGCCTGGGCGACAGATACATTTGTATGCTCCCTCTGTGTTGACACAATAGCCTCTGCCATGGCCGCACGGCTCTGACTCACATTCGTTATCATCTAGACAACAGGAGTGAGAGAATGAGTCAAGTGAAAGCAGTATTTAATACAGACAGACAGCAAAGGCTCATAAAGCTTAAGGGACAGATGGCTGGAGTTTTTCACCACAAATGAATGTCAGTCGTTTGGCGAGATCAAGTGGCTTTTACTCAGGAAATTAAAAGCATAGTGGCTAAAAATATGAGTTTTTCGTCATAGAAATTATAAACATACCCGTTTCCTTAAGAAAGCATAAATTATTTCTATTTGCACACAATAATAGAATTATTTCAGAAAATATAAATTACCAAGGTGAATAATATAGCTGAACCTTTTATTGCAATGATAAGCGTTTATCTTTTTAATAAAGAAAGTTAAAATTGATGTTAACTGGAGAAAACATTGTGCCAAAAACCAAAGAAATCAGACTGAAAGAAAAAGAATTGTTGATGCTCACAAAGCAGGAGATGCATATGTAAAGTTATCAAATGTCAAGAACTGGGTTGAGAAGCATCATCTGTAAATTCAAAGAGAGACACACAGTACTGAACAAGCGTGACAGAGGTAGGAAGTGAAAGATTTCAAAGCCTCTAAAGAAAACTAGTGAGAGTTTCAAAGACCCAACTTCAAAGACACGTGAGTGACTCAGCCAAATCAGAAACCAGAACTGTGGGGAGGAACGGACCATGAGGCATCAGAGCAAGAAAAACTCCACTTCTGCAGAAGAGACACCTTCAAGCCAGACAGTATGCTAAGGACAACCTGGAGAAAGATTATCCATACTGGAAGCACCGTCCGTACAGTGTAACATAGTGGTGGGAGTATTATGATGTGGGGATGCTTTAGTGTGTCTGGAACTGGGAATCTTGTTGAGGTGGAAAGAATCACGAAATAAGAAACCTCGAGCTGTGTCTTCGCTTTGGTGGTCCAACAAAACAACAACATATGTGACCCCAGGCTGTTAGCCCTGACTTGAATCCCATTGAGAATCTGTGGGGTGAACTAAAGGAGACCATCAAATCTGGAGGATCAAATCTAGAGATTTGCTAAAGAAGAATGGGCTGAGAGCGCCAAGGAGACGCACGTGAGACTTGCTGAAAAGTACAGAAAATGGCTGCACCCAGCAAAAAGATACATGACAGACTATTAGTATCATGGGAGCTAATAGTTACAGGTGTAAACGTAGCTGTTCAGTGTGAATAGGCCTGCACCATGAAATTTGAGTTCAAATCCAAGTCAATACAGCTGCTATTTCTGCTATAACAGGAAATAACATGTAAAATATTCCTGTTATGTGTCTATTTTTACACCTGAAACAGCTCAAGGCACTGCTCATCAGGAAAACACATGCACAAATAAGTTCTAACTGTGGTTTGGGATGTGTCATTTTGCCATACAGTGTTTTATGCCTTTAAACACATTTGAAATTGAAGTTGGTTCCATTTTAGCTGAAATTCTAACACTGCTGATGACTTTAATAATGTCAAAAGTCACAAAACATTAATGACAAGCAGACTTTAACACATCTTTGTGTCACCTGGAAACCTTTGACATCTGGTTTGGAGAGTATTTCTGCATTTAGTCGTATGTTGTCATAGTGATGAAGATGCTCAGTGTATTTTGTGTTTAATCTATTTGCAGGTATTTTGTAAGTTGCAATGTGTTGAGCTCTTGCAGCCACTGTAATGTTTCTCAAAAAGAGATTTTTGTTGCCGTTGTTGCTTTTTTTACATAATATTTAACATAATAGTTCTTATTCTCTAAAAGCTGTGCCTTTCCATTCCTATATGAGAAATATTGCTTGAAAAAAAAAATCACACACTCATATGTGAGAAACTACTCTCTGCTGGCTCCTCCTGTCTCTACCATTGTCTCTTACCCTCACAGATGTTCCTCTGCGGGTTGAAATGGTAGCCAGGATGGCAGTGACAGATGTGCCCGGTCAGGCTGTTCTCACATTCTCCATGACCACAAATGTTTCTGCTCAGCCTGCATTCATCTGTCGGTGCTTCAAGGAGGAAACAAAGAATGACATCATATATATATACATGCATATATATGGATACATAGATGCAGAAAGCTGAAAATGTCCATGCCGTGCCTACATTTTTCTGTCACTGGCTTTGTTTGCATTCTAGCAGACACTGAAATGCGTCAGACTTTTTCCAAATTAAAGCCAGTGACAAAGCTGAATAGAAAACGACCGACTGAAGCTGCCATGAAAGAGAAATTACACTCAAGGAAGACTCTAAAAAAAGTCACACATCTGCATAGAAGACAGACCAGATGAAAGCAGCCGAAGCACAAAAGCTGAGCCCTGTGAGTGCTTTGGATTCCTGCTATCATTCGGCACAGTTTTTTTCTTTTTCATTTCATGGAAATGGAGTGTGTCTCTTACCTGCTAACCTGCTCTTAAATACCAGCACACTTCACCTCCATAGAACCGAGAGACTGTAAACACGGCCTTGAGGCTGGTTCATGCTTCATGGTTGAATGCATGTGACATGCACGGTGCCCCAAAGCATCAGGTAATCACTAAAGCAAAGCATGCGTCAGATCAGATTGGCTTACTTGACTTATTCCCCCCCCCCCGTTTTTGTTGGATTGTTTTAGCCTTTAAAGTGGAGTGCTAAAACAACGCACAATAACAAAAATAATTTAAAAAAATGGAGTGCATCACATGACAAATGCTGTTCACCACACGGAGAAAGTCAACATGTCATTTGTGAGAAACAAGCGCCCATCAGGGGATCTTCTCTTACTGGGGAATGTGGAGAGCTGGCTTTTTCTACCTTTGTGGTGCATGAAACATGAGCCAGCATTTATATTCAGAACCCTTTAAGAGATTAATAGAAAGAGATTTTTTTAAGCTGGTTTGACGGCTTGTGTTTGAGACTCACGGAAGACTTTTGTTTGTGTTTCGAAGGGGTCATTGCCGGGGGTCATTCGGATGATTGTCGGCGGGGTGGGTTTTATAACTGTGGAGAAATGAAGTGGGCAGACTTCAGGAGGATGTATGACATGTTCAAGTCCTGATGTTTGATCATTCTTCACAGCATTCAGTCTACAATGTCTACAGATGTTCCCTGCAGTGTGCATTTAGTGAATGAATTTTCATATGTATGACTCATGCAGGCGACCCTCGAGGTGCGCTTACCAGGCACACGAGGACGGGTGGTGCTGGTGGGGACCTGGTGCGCAGTGGTCGTTGTCTCTGCATGAATCTGATTGGAAGAGACGATCTGATTTTTAAACGGCAACAGCGATTGCTTTTTATTGCTGTATTAAAATGTAGAAACTATATCTTACCCTCTTGGTGTGCTCTGAAAGAAACGGCAATAAAGGGAAATTTAAGCTCTCAATTCACATGATTCATATAAAGATTTTTCTAAAAATTGCAAAGAGATTCTTTGTGCACTTACCTTGGTTTTCATGGTCGCTGGGGACGGTGATTTGCACCGTCTCTCTTATGTTTTGCAAAAAGTAGCCTTTCCCAGCAGGGCAGAGTTTTTTGAAGGCCACTGAATGCCGTCGGGAGGAAAAAAGAGGAGAGGACTTAAATGTTGCTTTAATTCTCACACCCTGTAAAATAGGTTCAGCCAACTAATAGTAAGTTTGGAGAATCACTCCGTTGATATGTTTAAGTACAACCAAAAAACTGCATTTTGGACTCCAACCCCGCAAAGAGAAATTGTTTAAAAAGCATATGGAAATCCCAAAATGCAGATTTTGTAACTTTAAGAGAAAAAGAAACTACACTGCTTAAAAATAATTGATCTGGTCAGTAGAGTAACAGAGGGGGTGAATGATGGTAATGAAATTAATACCAGGGGCACTCAAAGGGCAACAATGAGACAACCCCAAAACGCTGACATTTTCCCCATCAGCAGGACCGGTATCAAGTGCTTAGTGGAAGGAGGGACAGGATGAGTCACAAAATGACCTCCAGCAGGTCACTGGTGTGAATGTCTCTGACCAAACAATCAGAAACAGACTTCATGAGGCTTAAGGCTCCCTGCCTGGCATGGTGAAGTCCTATTGACACAGAGGGACACACACAAATCTACAGGCCTGACTGCCATTAGGCATCAGGATGACATCCTTGGACCCATTTTCAGACCCAATACTCCTCATGTGGAGTACGCAGGCAGTTCCTGGAGGATGAATCATTAGATACTAATCACAAGGCCCCAACACTCACCTCACCTAAATCCAATAAAACAACTCTATTTCAGTTTATCTGGCACCAACACTTTGTACTGTCCAAGAGCTCAGTGATGACCTGATCCAGATCTAGCAGAGATTCCACCGGGACACCGTCTGTCCTCCCATTAGGAGCGTGCCCAGATGTTGTCAGGCATGTCAGCACATGGGGGCAATACAAACTACCATTCTGAGCTGCTGCAGTGAAATCTCAGCAGAGCCTTCTGGATCAGCCTACTGCATAATTTTTCACCTTTTTTCAGGGATCTTTAAATTCAGCCTTTTGCAGATCAATCATTTTTATTTCATCATCAAATGCTGTGTCATCCTTTCATTCCTAACACATCGCCCGGTCCATATCAGTATAGATATCCAGCATGAGTGTATTTCCCCACTGAGCTCTTGTATGTTTTCATAGTTTGACTTTAATTTGTTTGGAGCAATGTATGAATGTTTATCTTTTTAAATTAAATTATGAAAAGAAAATTAAGTATATTCTACTTAGTTCACTTAATGGCCAAACAGTTCAAAATATCCTGCTTTTTTTTCTTATTCTATTCATCCCATCAGACTGAGGAGAGCAGAAACTGTTTACATCTGAGAAGCTGTAACGATTTATTTTGTGCAACTATTTTAACTAATTATCAAACACAGCAGCAAACTGTATCTTCAAGCATGGGCAACAAAATGGAAAGCTCGAACGCTTTCTTTTGTTATTATTATTTCTATTTCAAACTTTCATGTCATCAAGAATGAAGAGCTGAGCTGCATAATGACCTGGAAAAATCTCTACAATATATCTAGCTAAATGAAAATAATGATTATTTATTTAAAGAGGAATTCTCTGTTGATCATAAATAAGTAACTTTGTTTCTAGACTATGCTGGTGTGCAGCGAGTGGACTGATGTCCCCGTGACAAAAACGAACACGACGCTCGACGTGGCAGGAAGTAAAACCCGTAAACTGACTCACCTGTGCCCTCCTCAGGACATCTTTCACAGTTTCGGCCCCAGGCTTTGCCCACTGTGCAGCAGCATACCACCTGGGTGTGGGGGGTCGGCAGCGGGTAATTGCAGCTCCTGTCGTTGGATGCTATCCGGAAGCACTGACCCAGAGGGGGATACTCTAACACAGGAGAAAAGTGTTGTGGCAATCTATCCCGACAGTACATTACACGTTTGGAACGATTCTTTCATGTCTTGTGCTTTGTTTCTGTGCAATACAAAGCAGAGAAGAGAAGAAAGCCAGAGAGGGTTTATATTCACCAACACATCGATTTCTCTCCAAGACAAAACCAGATTTGCATGAACACTTGAAGCTGCCCAGTGTGTTCAAACAGTCTCCGTTCTGACAGACGCCCTGCATGGAGCACTCGTTGATATCTTCAGGGTCAAGAAAAGATAAGGTTAAAATTTAAATGGCAGAAACAACTCCTAAACTTGGCTTTAAACTGTTCTTTTCCTTGTTATAAGCTACTCCTGGATTCTGTAAAAAAGTATTTGGCCCCTTCCTGAATTTTAAATTTGTTTTTGCACATTTACGTAAATGTTTCACCTCATTGAGCAAATTTTAATATTAAACAAGGACAACCTGAGTAAACCCAAAATGTAGTTTTTAAATTATGTTACCTACTTGGATCTGTGTGAAAAAGTAATTGACCCCTAAAGAACAGCAAGAACTGCAGTCAGGTGTTTGTGATGACTGGCAAAGAGTCTTTCACGGGCCACACTGAAGGCCCGAACGGCCAGGTTGAAGTCATGCCAAAGCATCTCAATGGAACTTTGATTAGGCGGGTCCAAAACCTTTACGGTGGACTTGCTGGTCTTCGAGCAACTTAAAGAAGTCCAGACGCTTTATCTTTAATTGTTTTTGAAATATTCATGTTCAAATATTGGCTCAGATTTTAATGTGTGAAAAAATGGTTTGAGAGTGGGTCAATAGAACACTTTGCAAATTAAAAAAAGAGAGCAAAATTACCCTGAAAAACATTTAATATATAAAGGAAAAAATTCACTGACCTTATTACATGAAACTGTGTGTGATCAAACTGTGGGCCATAAAATGTTTACGCAAATTCGAGATGACGCTCAAGCAAGAAGTGTTCTAAATAAATGGCTGGTTTGACATGGAGTGACCCAAATTTGAGACGGTCCTTTGTGCTCTTTGTGGTCAGCAGTGGTTTTCTCCTTGGACTCTCACACGGCTTCCTTTTTTGTCCAGTCTCTTTCTTATTGTTGAAACATGAACTCTGACCTTGACAGATGGAAAGTGATGCCTGAAGA
Organism: Pundamilia nyererei; assembly: GCF_000239375.1. NCBI lineage: Eukaryota > Metazoa > Chordata > Actinopteri > Cichliformes > Cichlidae > Pundamilia > Pundamilia nyererei. The sequence goes on along the minus strand of NW_005187465.1, from coordinate 1,595,125 downwards.
TCCTCTTGGATGAGTCGTCGCTGCGCTCTTGGAGTAATTTTTGTCAGCTGGCCACTGCTGGGAAGCTTCACTACTGTACCAAGATTTCTCCATTTACGGATAATGGCTCTCACCGTGGTTCATTAGAGTCCCAAAGTCCCTCATTACTGAGGGGAATTACTTTTTCACAAAGGGTTTGGATAACTTAACTAAGGTCATATTTTAAAAACTGCATTTTCTATTTACCCAGGTTATCTTTGTCAAATATTAACACTTATTGTTTAAAGTAAGAATTCAGGGAGGAGGAAAATACTTTTCACGGCTCTAGTTTACCTTTACAGTGAGTGCTGTTGAATCTTTTATAGCCTTGGGGACAAGTAGAGCCATAGTCTTCCACAATGTTCTGTTTGACTGATGCATCTGAGGAAAGACACAGCAGAGCACACAGGTAAAGGTATATGAAAAGCAGAGAGTTTGACATCAAATTATACTAAATGTTTAGGCACCCACCAGGTAAATGCACCGCAGTTGCAATTTTTTATACTTCAAATACTACAACAGCCCTTTACAACTAATCAAGCAGCTGTGAAACTCCCACATCACCTGTACCTCAGGTATTCTCGTCTAAATCTCATCAGTAAATCTTATATAAGGCGTTAGTGTCTCCCTACTGTTGCTACAGATCTGCAAACTGTTTTGCAACCCAGCTCCACCCCTGCCTCTCCTTTCATGCTGTGTCTGACAATCAATACTGTATCCTTTGTAATGCCTGTTCTGTTCTGCCCAGTAATCTGGCTGCTGTTCTACACACCTCCAGCTTTCCACACAAGCAGGTAGAACAGGAGGAGGTTCCTACACTACCTATAGCTTACTGCAGGTGGAAATGAGAGCTTTCTTTTGAATGTAGTGGCCCCGGTTATCTGTTCATGCAACACTTTTTCACGTCTCTCCCAAACTCTTTTCTGAACAAAACCGCTTCCATGACTTTTTGAACAACTGTCACACAATCAAAGCCTTCAAGCAAAGCGTGAGAAAAGTGAGAATAGTTTTGTAATTATTGTAGAGGTGTGGGAGTTGAATTCTTGATAGGAAAAAACACAGAAGTCCTAGTTTAAACATCAGTAATTGGGGAAAAGCACCTTTTTACTGCGAGCTAAGTGACAGGGCTGTCTCCCAGTGTCTGTGGAGGCTCTCTGCAGGTCTCCCACAGTCCAAAGACACGGCAGTCCAGAAACATGAGTTTGGACTGTGGAAGTGGTGTTTCTAAATCACCCATAGGCGTGAATGAGTGCATGAATGAGTGTCTGTCTTTTTGTGTTAACCCCTTTTGACGGACCACCTATCTGGAGGGTACCACAGCTCTCACCCAATGACAGCTGAGATAGACTCCAGACTGAAGGGGATGGTTAAAAACTATTGCCTGCAATTCAGTTCAATTCAGTTTAATTTATATAGTGATAAATGTCAACAACAGTTGCATCAAGGAGTTTTATGTTGTAAGGTAGGGAGCCTACAATAATACAGACAAATACCCAAACTTGAGCAACTGTCATCAAGAGCAAGCACTTGGTGACAGTGGAAAGGAAAAACTCCCTTTTAACAGGAAGAAACCATCTGCTGCGATTGGTTCAGGTTGAAGGGACAAAAAAAGGTTTCATCTGCACAAAACTGTACGTTTATGTCTCAGTAATTGCTACTTCTCATTTTTTATGTATTTGTCTAATTGTGTGGTTATACAGATCAATGTTTCTTTAATACTTTTTAGTTTAAGTTCCATTTTTGGGTCTGGACAAACCTTCCCTTTCTTTTTGTTTTCTTTTCTAATCATAGTTGTTTGAAGTCTTGGGGTGGTAGCTTGCAAGAGAACTGCCTTAAAATTTCTTTCATGAGACCTGAAATAATAAACCACGGTATTCTCCTCCTCCTTCTTACTGTTCAACTTTCCATCAGGGAGTAAAAACATGCAAAGCTGTTTTATGACAGAGCCGTGGAAACACTGCGCATTGTGAAATCACAATGGAAACAGAGGCAACACCGCAGCTTACCTTTATCATCTCATTGAAAAAGAAAAAAAAAGATTAAAAATACAACCAGGTGTAACAAAACAGATAGCACTTTTTGCAAAAACAGCTTTTAAAAGACTAACCAGGATCAGGTTTTGTCGAAGGCCACATTGTCTGAAGCCAGAACTGAGAGAGGGAATAATAGCGGAGTGGAAAAAGCACGAGTAGCCAAGATTTTCATGAAATTTGATCTTCTGCAGCGTGATGACAGCGCTGAACTGGGCAGGCCCATAGGAACATGCTTAACTAGAGGGTTATTTTCCACATTCTCTTTTTCTGTCTCACTGTCTGTGTGTAATTCTCATAATTTCTTCCGTTTCCCCCACCTTACCGCTAACTTTCATGTAGACGTTCAGACACTCGTTTTTTTAATAGAGGTACAAAGTGATTGTTTTAATCCAGGGCCATAATTTCAGAAGGTGGAAGGTATAAATTGGTGGGAATGCTTCACATTTTTGGCTCAATAAACAGTAATTTTATTCCCGGGAACACACAAGATGTTGATTTAAAAAAAAAAAAAATCTTAATACTGTAGATAAAGATGAAAGATATAAACCCTAGATGTGTGACATTTACAAAGCTGGTAAAAAAGGACATTTCTTGAGGTACTCACTTGGTAATTTGGGGCACTGATAACATTTGTTTTGTCCCCATGAATTCCCCACACTCCCACAGCAATCCTCCTGATTGGTCAGAACAGGAAGCGGGGTGCTGTTGCACTAAAAGACCAATATTGAGAAATATTAACAATGGGAAAACAAGGAACGCATCTATATTTCAAGTTCAAAACTTCTTACAACTGAACTCACGGCTTGTTTGGGCGTGGTCTCTTGAAAGCAGCGCCCCTTTGGTTTGCGCCTCACCAGGACCTGGCGTGTCCCCGTTTTGTGAGGAGGTTTGATATCCATTGAGTCGAGTGAGTGAATGATTACGGAGGTGTCTGGCGTGTGGTGAACACGTACATTAAACTGCACTGGAAGAGAAAAATCAGATATGAAAGGAAAGGGAAGAAGAGATATTACAATGTGAGAAGTGCTGAGGCAGACGATAGGTACCTTCTGAGGAGTGATGCCCCGGCTGTGATAAGGGGACGTTGAAGATTGACATTGACGACGTGTGTGTAAACTGGCTGCGGCTTATGCTTGACTCCACAAATTTCTGGCCGTCTGGCTTTAAAGCTACGGGGTACACAGGCTGCTCGTTGCCTCGCGCTGCCTGGGCTTGCTGGAGAGGAAACTGGCAGAGTCGACCGGTGAAGCCGGGAGGGCACAGGCAGTGCTTCCTTGAGCTGCATACTCCTCCATTCAAACACGTCAAGGGACACACAACTGCAGAGAGGAAAAGGCAACAGGCGCAGTCTTAGAAATATAAGTTGATAAAGCATGAATTCATTGATTCACTAAAATACAAGTATTTCATACTTTGAAATCCATCGATATGTATTCATGAGTTTTGTCAGACTGAAAGTGCTGATTTAGGATCCCCTGAGTCAGAGGCAGACTTTTATATGATCTTTCATAGAGTGATGTGAACAGCCTTATGATTCAGTAATGTACAGCATAAGTATGGAAGACAGACCAACGGGTTTGCAGCATAAGCAGGGCAGCGTAAAATCTTCACTTTGAACCGTGCCACTATAAAAAAAATGAATGAGTCCCTGAAGCCAGTCGGCCTGAGCAAGAAAGCAGGTAAAGTCATTGATCTGTATAACGGCTTCACTGTGGCATATGGGAAAGATCTTGAAGTTCGTGGGAAAGCGGCTGGCCTTAAAGGCATATACAGTACTCACTGCAGGTTTATTAGGTTCCCCGCTGTGTTTATTTAAGTGCAAAGTTGTTGAAATTCCCACAATAAGAACAATCGCAGGAAAGAGATAAGAGAGAGAGAGAGAGAGCAGGACTGTAAGAAAACAGCAAGCAGTGATGAATCCACAGAGAAAGATAAAACCCAAACAAGCTAGTGAAGTGGGAGTGAAAGCGTAGTCATGAAGGCCATCTCGTTATTGTGCTTCGATCCATGTTAGGTCTTTGTAACATCCCAAATGTTTGTGATACCTGAGCGTCAGTAAGACTTCCAAACACATGCACTGCAATTATGAATTAACATCATAAGCTACACGTATACTTAAGAGCAAATCAAGACAGTTATTATTAAATGTGCTGCAATTACATCACACAGCAAAAAATACTCACTGGCCACTTCATTAGGCACAGCAGTTCGACTGCTCATTAGTGCAACTTGTTTAATCTTATCAGCCAATCACATGGAGCCAAATCAATACATTTTGTTCAAACTGTGCATCAAAATAGGAAAAGAAAGATGGTTTGAAACTGCCGCGGTTTTTGGTGCCGGACGGGCTGAGTGCTTTAGAAACTGCTGACCTGCTGAAATTTTACTCCACAGTCGTCTCTAGTGTTTACAGACAATGAGCCAAAAAAAGAAAATATCCAGTTTGTGGCAGAAAATGCCTTGTTGATGTAAGAGGTCAAGGCAGAATGACTGCTTCAAGTCGATAGGAAGGCAGCAGTAAGGTTAGCAGCCACTTGTTACAATCAAGGTATGCAGAGGAGCATCTCTGAACGCACAAGGTGTCACGAGACACTGCAGCAGATGTTGCCTGGTCTCAACATGAAAACATGGAACCATCCTGTCCTGTGTCAACAGCGTAGGCAGGATAACGCCCCATGCCACAAAGTTAAAAACATCTCAAACTGGTTTCTTGCAACATGATAATAAGTTCACTGTAGTCAAACGTACGTCAGCAGTCATCAGCATCATCTCATGTGATGGAATAGGGGATTCACATCACAGGTGTGCAGCCGCAGCTGCGTGATGATGTCATGGCAGTATGATTGACATGAAACAGATGCTTTGGGAAAATGACACATTATAACTAAACACATCCAGAAAAGGTGTATATAGGGTGCATAACAATGCGACTGTTAGAGCGAAACATCTGAATGATGATGCTCACACAGTAATCTAACAATGAGTTAAAAAAAATAAAGGCGTGTTTCTTCAAGGCAGGGCTCAGCGTTTTGATAAAGTGCACCATTTTTTTTCACAGTGCCGCATAAAGATGTTCATCTTTAAGACAGTCTAAGCTTTCCATCTTGTATTACATAAGAATTTTTTTTTCAGTAAGAGAAATACTGTGTCTGAGCTTAAAAAAGGAGTCAGTCGGTTAATAGATTCACACATTTTGATAGTAAATCAGGCAGCTGGCAGCAACCTGTGGAAACTCCAAGAGGTTTGTGGTTAAAAAGCAGCTGTGGACACTACTCGTCAGGTTAAGAGCTTTAATGATGCTGTGATTGTGTCTTTAATGTGTCTTTTATGTAAGAGAAAAATCTGAGTATTATTAGCTGTCATCAAAGTCTCTGCCAAAGGAATGTGTGTGCTTTCCAAAATGTTGACCAATTCATTAATTTAAAAAAACTAGAGGTCTGTTTGAACAACAGAATCCGACTGCATTTGAGGCCCTTTTTTAGGTTATAAACCAACCAATTAGTCAAGAAAACAAACAAAAAAAAATTGACTGGATGAAAGCAACTGTTATTTTCTAACAAGCAAGAAAGAAACTAGACTTCAAATGACAGGGTGCTCACTTGTGGTGTTCACACAATGTTTTTGTTTCATTTTTCAGCTCCATTGTTCTCACTTCCTCACACCCTCCCTTCGATTACCAAGATCCAAAACTTTTCTCCTATTGATGCAACGCCCTTTGTCAGAATGGTTTCCGCTCGGTTATTTTCCTGCCGTGTTTTCCTCCTTTGTCTCTTTTCGTGTCACTTGAAGTTGAATTACAGCCTCTTTGTTAAATGCACTCACTGTTGTCTTCCTCCTCCTCACCACCGCTTCAGACTTCTGCCTAAATATAGAGTCCACCATCTCTTCTACATGAGTTCTGCTTAATCACTCAAAACTTCAAATCCATTTTTCACCAAACAAACATTCACTATAGAGCTTACCCCTCCTGTATCGCTACAACATTAACTTTGAAGAGGAGAGGAGAGGAGGCCTCTCACTGTTGCTGAGCCAGGTTCGCACACGTGGAAGTAATTAGTTGCGGACTGCCGAGGAGTCTGGGCTGTGGGGTAATTAGGGGACTAGATCACTTTAAGCACAGCAGGGACATCCTCATATGGTGAAAGTCTGGCAGAAAAATGAAAGAACTTCAATGAAACACCCAACAAGTGGCATAAAATATTTTCACTCTGAAGCAACATGGACACTTCAGAGGAAGTCTGCCTATAACACTTTGTGACAGAGGACTTTAACCACTAGGACTGGGTGCAGGCAGCAACATGCAGAATCAGGTGGAAAGGCTCAGGCACAGACTGAAGACTACTTAACTCTGACATAAGAGCTCCAGTTTCCAAGGTTCACATTTCATCTCAGAACTGGATTTCGAATGAGAGGAAACTGGGAAAATGAGGGCCTTGAAAATTGAGATTGCAGACACAGAAAAAGAGCCAGAGGACTTTTTTCCCCGAATCTTACATTAGATTACACAATCTAAACGCACAGAGGCTGTGGAAACGACTAACTGTAGACAGTCTGGACTTGAGCTGGGAATGTGTCTGAATGAGACATGATCCAGCTCCTCAAAAAAGAGAAGAGAGAACATTTTTCATACCTGGAGTTGAATTTCTTGGACTCCTGTGAATAAAACCTCTTGATGTTTTTAGCCTGACGCTGCGCCATGCTACATGCAACAATGCTGATTACACAAACAATACTCTGTGGATAACACACATCATCTGCTTGGTGCATGATTATATATATCACATCTGTTGTTTCTGTGACCGGTCTATTTTTACACTGAGTTGTGAAACACTCTGGTTTATCTATTTTAAACAGAAAAACAGTCAAAAACGCCAAAAAAGGGTCATTCACAGCATACAGAGATGACAATTCTACGTTGATTTGTTATGACAGATAGTCCAGTTTTTGGAGGGAAAACTCTGTTGTTTGTGTCTTCTGGCTGTTTAAAGGAACAAACTCCACCCTTGAAAGGTTGTAAAATATACTCCTGACGAAGAGCAAAGTGAGCCTGCAGCTCTAATTAAACTGTAGTTTAAAAAAAAGAAGAGAATTTCATTTTAAAATCAAATCCGGACACACCTAAACAGCAAGAGAGACTATAGATGTAGGAAATATCATCAGCTGTGATATTGCAGATGACCTTATTCCTTCCTTTTTGGGCTTCCTGACAACTGTTAAGATGTTCTTCTCTATGTGTTACATGCTGCTGTGAGCGTTTTGTTGTGTAATGTCATAGAAAAAAACCCCATATATTTATTTACAAAAAGCATTTCATGGCGCTTTAAAAAGAAATGTCTGAGTTAACAGAAGAAAAAACCCAACCTGCAACATCTGGAAATTTCAAATTAAGCCAGAGTGAAAGAGCAAAAATCTGAAGATCCTCAATGAAGCCATTTCAGACAGGCTTTAAAACTTGGTCAGCCCCTGAGCTCCCATGTTATAGTGTTAAAATGCCTAACTTAACAGCAGAAATAAACATATAAATTTGTTTTTTAGGTGTTCGTAACTGGCTATAACTGCCCAGAGATACTGCCATGATGTCTGCTGGGTGGCAAGACGACACAAGCAGCCAAGATGCAACTGTTTCAGGACTTTATTGAAGTCTGGTAGATGATCGTGGGATCCTTTCCATGGTAAACAAAAATGCCTCCACAACAACCAGCCAAGTGTTTAAAAAAAAAAAACCTCTGCAGGAGGAGGCTTTATCACTCAGTGGACCATTTAGGTATATGATGTCAAATCTATCGGAACATGAAGACTGTATACGGGAGCAAAGAGGGCTCAGCACAAAGTGCATTCTGCAACAGCATTCTCTGGATGACTGAGTCTGTGTTCAGGAAGGAGGAACTATGGAGGCTTTGAATAGCTCATGGCCTTAAGCATATAACATCATCTCTAAAACAGTGGAGTCAGTGTGATGCATGCGCATGCCTGGCTTCCATTGGCATCGGGTGACGTGTTTATTCGTGTTTATTCATGATATGACAGAAGTGAAAATATGAGCGCTACTTTCTGCTCGGATTCAGGGGTGAGGAAGGTTTCCAGGGTCACAAGAGTCACGTATCAAGTTAAAGCTCCGACGGCAGGTGGTATTACACCTGCACTTCGTGCCTTTATTATCCTGACGCACAAACCTCCGCTTCACATCTTCCTCCTTTAAGTTCGAGCCATGCACAGACTAATGTTTCCTGCAGATTTTGTTTATAAGTGGGTGTGTTTGTTTGTGTGAGCGTGCTATTAAGTCAAGGGTGTATCGCCTCCTCAGAATGCTGCTGCGGTGGAGCGACTGCACCACATTACAAGCTGAAATGGGCACAACGTTTAAAAGCTGAGATCATAACAAAGGGTTTTACTCTCCGGCGGACTTTCCCTTTAAATCATCACCTCGGCGTTCATTGGCAGAATTTATGACCCAAAATCGCTCAGCGACTCTGTCTGTCAGCTAGCTTAGCCTCTCGGAGACAGACGCCCTCTGTTTTCCACCACACCTTTGTCTTTACAGATCTAACACATTCCTGAACCGAGAGGTGGTGTGTTATTAAAAATCAAACGTGCTTAAGAGTTATTTGGTGGTCTAGATGAATGTGAGGCATGAACAGGGCTGGCTGTGTCAGTGGCGGGATGTGGAACATGTGCATCTGAAGCAACTACTCTATCATGAACAATATTTTCCACATGTTAAAAAAAACAACTGAAGAAGTAGAGAACAGTCCATGATTTCAACATTACTCACTGCTAATCCATGCCAAATCGATCCACATAAAGTTTTTAATAGATAACTTTGTTCACTTCAGATCATGTAGACACACCGCACTGCCATTTCATATTTTTGATCTATCTTTCCAAAATGTGGTTGGAGTGGAGCTAAGAAAGCATTTGAAGTTGACCTTGTGCTTTGCTGTTATGCTTTCAAAACCTAATTTAATTTTGAATGCCAGCTTCCCCGTACGTTCCAAGAGTCAGGAAGCTTATAATTTTCCCACCCACCGCTGACTTCAGAAGAAAGACACGAACAGCACAAAGAGACAGGAGGGAGACTCCTTGTCTTCAAGCTCTTATCATCAGCACTTCAAGTGATGGACAAATGAGAGGGAACAAACAGTGTATTTATTATATATGTATATCGAGTACATGTTAAAGTGAGGGAATAAAGCCACACGAGAGAGATGTGAAATCCACAGACTAAAAAATAAGTGGATTATTGCGATTCCCAGACACTTGTTTCTTTAAGAAAAAAAAACATATTGGTACATTCCTCAGCTCCTACGTAAGCAAGCCCAGTGTAACGAGAAAGACATAAATAATGTCCAAAGAAAGCCCAGAAAGACTCGATCAGATTGAAAGATCTGAAAAGTTTAATGATGTTAAAGAAAGAAACAAAGAAAGAAACAAAGAAAGAGTTGCCCTTTGAGTACCCTGTGAAAAACCCACCCACTCACTTCTGTCTGTCTGGAGATGACGCATCATCAGCCCCCTCCCTCCACGGCGTCCTTTCAGCCGCAGCCGCACCCTCCCAGCACAAAAACAACAAATTACAGTCCTACAGACTGCAACTCACTGAACTGAAAGCTACCCCACATAATCTTGAGCCACACAGATGATACAATGGCCCGATCTGTCCCCGTCTCTCACTGCTGTCCTCTGGCCAAACTTAGCAAGCTAACCCGTCTGAAAGTTGGTGATGACTCCCGCTGAGTCACTTTCACTGTGATTCAGTCCCTGGATGGGTTTTTGGTCCCAGATCTTATTGGCCCGTACAGCTGCAGGAATACAGAGTGTGACACCACCAGGAGTTGTTTTTAGACTGGTGGAGCTTTCAAATTATTACTGAGTAATTGTGAAGCATGACACAGTTGGTAGTTGGTGTTTATCTTCAGTGGAAGTAATGATTACATCAAACTGAGTGTAGAAATATCTAAAAATGTACTCCAACATGTTTTTTTTTAATATTTCTTCCACGTAGTGAGTAATTCTCATCAATATTTTATGAAAATTCCACTTGGTGGTTTATTAAAGTGGACCTTTTCCTCATTTATCGCTCCATATTCATAGTCCTGGACTCTACTACAGTAGAGTGGGTCAGTAGCTTTATATGAGTCACAACTGCTTATTTTTCTTATACTGTACCTTAATGCAGCCTCTCGGTTCACCCACGGTCCAAAACAAGCCATTTAAGCCTTAAAAGGTGCCTTAAGGCCACCCTTCTTTCAGGTCAGCTTTCTCTTAATTGGCTGTTGCTTGGCTTGGCTTCAGATGCAGTTGTTTAGTTTCCACAAACACAGCCGGGTGCTTGAGGGTACTGCCACTAAATCAGGTTCTAAGTAAACTAACTGCAAACCCACTAAAAAACATAATTTGTCAGACTTGATTGGGCAGTCTTTTAAATCCATCCATCCACAGTCAAGGCCGAACCTGATCCAGAATATAGGAGCCTACAAAGATTACAGCAGGAAGTCTGAATATTTGGTACAATAGGTCAGCTTTAGTGTTCACAGTGAAACATAAACACTGCTTCTTTGTTTTTCATGGCCTCTGTGGTCTCATTCTACTATGGAATATGAAAGTGGTGAAGCTCAACCTAGCTTAATGCCTGCGAGTGGAAAACTAGATTTAACCCCGTGACCCTGTTCTCGTCTTTTAAAAAGTGCTTCCAGGATTATTTCTGGTTATATTTTTTTCTTCTCGTTGACCTGAGAGAACTGTGACTAAACAACACCGGCTCCCATAAACAGTTGCCACAAGAGCCGGTGTTTAAAACGAGAAGAAGAGAATGGCTATCATCATATGACGTGCTTCCCTTTACCATCAAACCACGTCCCCAAATACACCCACCGTCAACTGGCACTGTGAGACCACATACCACGCCAAGCAAGGGACGACGCATGAAGTGGGTCAGACTCCCGCAGCTGAGCCAGACACTGGGAGTAAATGACATAATCACCGCCTTATGAAAACACAAACCTGCGTACACATTCCTCCTCCTCCTTCTCCTCCTACTCTCCCCCTGTAGAGCTCCCGCTCCTCCATCAACCCCCAGAAACTCTGGACGGCCTCACTTTCAGCTATCCAAACAGCAGTGCTGCCCTTTGCCAGAGTCCAGCACTGTCACTGAAGGCTTTCATTACCTCTCTCTCTCTCACACACACATAAAGGCTAAAACAACAGTTTGTTAACATTACAGAGACGGGATGATGACAACGACGACTGCTCCCGAGAAACAGAAGCAGCCGTCATTAAGGGGGATCAGTCTGAGTATAGGGAGGGCCGCAATTTCCCAGATCTAAATCAAACCCTGCCTTGCGCAATGTGGTTTTCACATGTCATGGAAATATGCAACCGCACTGCGCAGCTTTTTAGCGGGCACAAATCCAGCGTTACCCCATCACGCCCCTCTGGCACATACGTTTTGTGGAAAGAGAGCAAGAGAGTCAGATAGAATCTTGGCACCGGTGCAGATGATGTCATCTAATGACTATCTAAAAGCCCCGGCTATAAGGACTGCAGGGCAGGCAGGTAAGAGTGCTGACTGTGCTCTGCTGAGATTATGTCAGATACCTGTGCTGTGAGATACTCAGCACTGGAGTGCGTGGCAGGTAATGTCTGCAGGGTGCTCTGTCTCAGGCCAGGGCAGGAGGCAGCGCTGGCGGAGGCCATGTTATTCTATTTACCCTTCCTAATCGCTACAGCTACAGGGTCTCTGCTCGGTGTGGGTACAGTCCCCAGCATTCCTCTCAGTAGCTTTAAATAACTGCTCCATTCCCCCCTCTCACTACACAAATGGGAGGAGAGTGTTAAAGATGGCAAAGAGGGTTGTTTGTTTGAGCTGGGTTCATTCAGCACACCGCTCCCGGACACAGTCACATGCAAAAAATATACACGCCGTTGCCCTGAGACGATTTAAAAGAGAGCACCTCTAATTGCTGCTTTGTTTCCACAAAGTTCATTTAATGAGATGCTTTTTTTTTCTCTTTTTCTTCGCGCTGAAAAGTAGGATTAAAGCGTTCAGAGCGGCCTGTAAGACTAGAAAAGCGCTACATAAATGCAGGCTATTTAGAGTCTGATTGGATGGGGAACTCCGGCTTAAGATCATGTGGATGTTGGCTCTGAGTGAGTGTTGTGGTGCAAGCTTGACTAAAGTAAAATTTAAAAAAAAAAGGAAAAACTGACTGTGGAGTTAACCTTTTTAAAAGGCCACGCTTCACTGAGGGGAAGCTGCACTGAATCAAAACAAAGTGACTAAAATTGGGTGTGTTTATCTTTTAAAAGATAAAGCATTTTCACAGCTTTACCAGTTGGATCCACTTTTATGAGGGGAGCCCACAGTGGAAACAAAGGCAAAAAAAGAAAAGATTAACGAGAACACAAAACCTCCCAAATAATTACAAGCATTATTTAAATGGACACACGGAGGTTACACTTATTTAGATTAAAACTCAGCCTTGGCAACAGGGTCAATGGCCAGCCTGTAAACAGCAGCCAAAGGTAAGAAGCTTTCGTGATTGTTAAGCTGGGAATGAATGTGCCCGAAAGTCCATCGCTCATGCGTGTTTGTGTGTTTGTGAGTTTGTGAGCACGGGAGCCGTGCCCAGCTTTGCCTCTGAGCTCAGTCCAGCCTGTGGCAAAAAATCCGGAGTGCTGCAGGTTTCTTGGTTGCCTGTGTTAGACCGCTTTCTCCAAAGTTTGGCATGACAGAGAAAAGAGCGTGTGGGGAAGAGCAGAGGGCTTTGAAAGGTAAAATAAACTTGCCTCCCTAAAGAGAAAGAAGGAGAGAGAAAGCAGATCAGCCTTGACTGCTGTATTTAACTGACTTGTGTTCATCTTCAGGCTCCCATGGACCTCTGACCCATGCCAAGGGAAAACCAAAACAAACCACAAGGCTACTACTGTCACTTTACCCTAAATACAAAACCACATGGGAAATCCTCAAATAGCCATTTCCACTTGTCATGATGCCCATTTTAGGGGACGCAAGCCCAGACTGAGCTATGATAAGAACCACTTCCTGTGCAAACGAGGCCCCGCCCCCCCCTCACAACATTCCCTTAGATATTCCAGAAAAAGATGAGAATCTGGAGCTGCCTGGCAACAGCAGGCCTGATAAAGAGGAGATGCAGAGGAGAGAGGAGGCTCAGCGGGCTGTCTGGGAGCTGAGCAGCTGCTGTCAGGAAGGCAAGATATATTGGATGCCTCCGTGCTAGCAACAACGAGAAACATTTAGACTTGGACTAAAAAAGCACGCCTTAGTCAAAGCAACCACAGTATGTGCACTGCTTTTATGTAGCCATTGATTCTGAAAGAATATCTCCTAAAAGAAATACCTAATTCTGACAAAGTACAAGACGTATAAACTTTGAGGAGCAATAACCAAGAACCAAGATTGAAAGTGTTGGGGATAAAGGAAGTTTTTAAAAGGGGTTATAGCATGTGATCAGCATAAGCTAAGGTCATTCACGGGTTTCTCTGTGAAGTGAGTCACATGCAACTCTTTCGTCCTTTTTAATATTTTCCAGTCTCTGAATGCTAAACTTCAACTTTAATAAATAAAACAATATGTATTCTGCAATAGTTTTATCGCTGTCATAACCACCTAACCCCTTGCAGAGCCCTGTGATTACTTACATAGGCACCATGTGGAGTCCATGAGGAGGGCAAATTGTATGTTGCTGCAAACAGTTCTTTTTTCTGCCTGCCATGCCTGGAAGGAATTCTTTGCTTTCATCAGTTTTATAAAGTGTAAAGTGAAATGCAGATTCATTTATGACACATGTAATCAGCGCAAGCGTATCGACAAAACAAATCGGATGTCGTAATCTGATGGCCGATCCTGAATGGGACATACTTAGCAATAAAACGATGTCCTGTAACGTCTGCCTGTGTGCAAACGTTCTCTTATAGAAAGTCCAAATGAGCAGCGTGCTGTGCAGGTGATTTATATTCATGTGCTCCAGGTTATTCACACTGAGACAATCTGCTCTGTCTGAACATCTGGGTGGTCGCCTCTCCGTCTGTCTGTCCCAGTCTGCAACAGCATAATGACATCCCGCGCAGATCAAACAGATTCATTATTTCTATTTATTACTTGATTTACATTTTGGATAATTGCTGTTTATGAACTAGTGTATTTTTAAACATAAAGAAGCTCGGGCCTTTACGCAAACAAAGCTTTTGTGGTATATTGCTGGAAAAACAGAGTAATTGTTTAAAGCTGCTCTAATCTATGCCATACCTTTTTATTTTAGTTACAGTACTGCGCCAAAGTCTTAAATCACCCCTCATTTCTTTATGTTTTGGATCTTTCTGCCTTTTTTTTTTTCAGTTCTCTCAAGATGATCCCACACTGCTTCATTCATGTTGAGGTCTGGGCTGTGGGGAAGCCAATCCATGACTACCAGAAATGTAGCTCCAAACCATGATAGATGGCTGTAGACACTCACTGTTGCTTCTCTCCTGACCTCTTCCATACATGCTGATGGAAATTTTAACCAAAAGTTCCAACTTTGGATTCATCTCTCCATCAGACTTGCTGTCACTAATTTTCAGTCCAGTTTTTGTGTGAAATCTGAGCATTTTCTCTCTGTTCCCCTTGCTTAAAAATGGCTTCTTAACCGCCATCCTTCCACTGAGACTATTTCTGATGAGGCTTCGACAAACAGCACATGGATCAACTGAGAGATCAAATGAGTCCTGTGTCAGGTGTTTGCTGGATTCCTTCTTACTTCTTAAGGACATGACTTTCAGATCAAATAAGCCTGCTGTAGATAGTTTTTAGGCCTTCTTCTGTCCTCTGCTTGTCCAGTTTCCTCAAATTTGTTTAATGACACGCTGCACACCATGGCTAATAAATCTTTGGGAATCCCCTTGTTGGTGAAAATTTATTCTTTTGTATTTGTTAAACTGTGTTATCTTTGCCATTTTTCATAGATTCAACTAAAGAAATTAGTAAAAAAAAAAAAAAATAGGATATTTTAGGACATTTTGTTAGTAACAAAGTGCTTACAGATAGAAATTGGCTCTTTGCTAAGTTGTCTGTTATGTGTAGACACAACATTTGTTCATCCCTTGAGCTAGCTGCCTGTTTTATGCTTGAATGATACATAGGTCAGCGTGAAGTGACTTAACAAACAAAAACAGTCAGGTACAAGCACTGTGCTGAATACGTTTGGGAAAAGCAGCCAATGTCCAAAGAAAACCTTAGAGAGATCTTCAGAAAGCCTGGTGAACTGTTGCTCGAGACCACTGGAAAAAATGGTCTGGTTTCTTAGAAGCAAAGTATAAAGAAATGGGAGCCAGCTCAAAAGTTTTGTACAGTAACGTACAAAGAATACAAATCGTGCAGAGTGATTTCACATCCTTTAGCTCAGCCGCTTTAGTTTTAAGTGCCTGTCACTGGCTGAAAAGTCAGAGGATCAACAAACTGAGGAGGGTTTTATGATCACCATAAATACACGCACTGTACCTGTATTATTTAGCTTTTGATATATTTAACTTTGGATAACTTCTTTGGCCTACTAAAACAGAACAAACAGAAGTAACGAACAGGATTTCACTTCCCTCTTTCAGTTTAATATAAAATAAATGACCTATTTTGCCGTGGAAACACAAACTTTTGAGAACATGTCAAGTAAAGCAAAGCAAAAAGTCTCAGTGAACTACATTATGACTAAAAGTGTATCTTGGTTCTGAATGTGTTTGCTCTTTAAAGACTCTTCTTTACTTCTACAGACTGACAGGAATCATATTTTCTTTTGTGGAAAAGTTTTGTTCAGTCTGGGCGTCAGGCTCGCCGTTGCTTACATCATAACTGCTCAAATATGGAAAAGTCTTCATATTGTTGCTGCTATAGCCGTGGCCGTTTTAACACGGGAGAGAGAAATTTCCACTTGTCCAGACCACATTCCAGCGCTCGCGCTGAACAGCACACATCTCCTGTGCAAGCTGGAGTCGACTCCTCGGTCCCTCTCTGCAAAAACTCCGATAAACGGACGGATAAATCCGGGAGACGGGACTGTGTGACGACATGATCTCGTTATCCAGACACACTGCGAAACAGCATGAGGCATTCCAGGAATCCGACGCGTCTCTCTTGAATTACTTTACACAGAAGCTCCATAAAACGTGACGTACCACAAGGAAATCGGGGGGAGAAGAGGGAAGACTGATGCCGGAGCCAACTCTTTGCCTCTACACTGTGTCAGAGTGGAAGAATACTGTCACAGCAGTGCAAGTACCATTCACTTGGCCTCAATTGAATCCAGCCTGCTTCGACTCCAGCTACGACTCTACACGCAACTGCAACTCTGTGCAAACCTGTGTGTGATGAATGCAAAATGCACCACAACCACAACCTGCTGCTGCCACTCCTCCCTCCCCACAGGCATTGTTTATTTTTCATCCTGCAGCTCTGCATCTTAGTTTGGTTCTAAGAATTCAGCCAATAAAGGAGAGAGAGAGCACATAAGTGGAAGAGGAATCTATATTTAGAAATATGTGAGTTTTAAGAAAGAAAAAGAAGAAAGAAGCCGTATCATGTTAATAAATATATTTATTACTGAGCTGTGCCGTGCAGCGTAGTGTATTAGCTCACTTTCATTACTGTTATTGAGTTAATTCACTGTCAGACTGCGTTAAAAAGCTCAATCTCACTCTGTACACCGAGCCACTGAGGGTAAATCCATTTGTGGAGCGGTACACTGATGTAGACTGCAAGGCTCCAAGTCTCAACCACAGCTGATCTGATACAGCACAGAAACAGCTCCACTCATGCCAACCAGACACTGGAGTGAGGGAGGTGGGGAAAGTATAGATCTTAAGAGTACATTTATGTGCCATGTAATGAGCCGTGCCTTACTAATTAAAGTGTAACCCAGGAACGTTTTCCAGATGCAGCGGAGGGTAAACCTCAGCTCACCTCATCTTAGCCACCTATTTATTTGCACAGTTTCCTCACATGAACCCACGGAGCCTATCAGCAGCAGGTATGGAACCAAGAGGCCTCGAGATGATCAGATATGCTGGCTTTGAACCAGTTATTTTGTGGATTATGGGCCATTTTTTGTGACATGGTGTTGGTTTTGATTTTTAGGTGGACTTTATTGCTTCAACTCGCGCTCGTGCTATCAACTAACCTTGAAATGAGCTAAAAGTGTTTCAGATTTTCAGGCATAACCTTTTCTTATAGAGAAGCACAGTTGGGCCAGTTTTAGGTGTTTTATGGAGCTCCGCATTGGTATAATAAGCTATTAAGAAAGTCGGCTTTTAAGCAAACAAACAGGCCTCCCTCACCTCTCTACAGGGGCGATGTGCCAAAAAGTGATTTCCATGGTTTCTCCTTGTTTCTTGTGTCTAATATCTTTACTTAATTTGGTAAAAAGATGGAGGGCAACATGATGCTGGGGAAACTTAAAGTATGCCTATAAAATTGTAATGTTATATTTGTTACAGTTTCTGCTATCCTGTTGGCCAGATCCCTTATGAAGATTGTTTTTTATCTGCATAAATAAAGAACATATAAAAGTCACTTTGCCAAAAACCCTCCAGCTTCGCCTTGTGACAGAAATGTTCCTTCTGGCTTTAAATGGCAGGACATCAGTCATGATATTAGATGTGTTTGGCATATTTTTGACAGATTGAAGGCCAAGGAGGCATTTATAATCGTTTAAATAATCGCGATCATTTCTTTTTGCAATTACCGGAAATCCTTTTTTGGCACAACAGGGATAACCACAACGTAAAAGCCTGGGGTCAGGACAGGGCTCTCAATCGCAGGGGGTCTATTTAATCGCCCCCAGCCCTCATAAGAAACTGCCTCCGTCACTTACCGACCCTGAAGCCCGGTCCGGTGAGCGTGTCGGCCCCCTGCCCGTTCTCCGCGATCAGCGTGGTGTTGTTGCCCTGCTCGCAGGTATCCTGGCACTGCCCCTTCAGGCAGACCCGCTTGCAGATGAGAGGAGCGATGACCACCTTGAAGCGCTCGCGTGTGGAGGAGCGCTCCGTGCACCACACCAGCCTGTGGACGCTCAGCCAGATGACAAGCAGATGGGAGATCAGAGAGGGCATCCTGGCATCCTTTCACTGCCCTCCACAGAGACCCCGGGACATTTAATCACAAGCCGAGGGTTTCAGCTCCAGCTCAAAGGCGCCTGCTTTGTTAACACAGAGGGAAACTTTTGACGTCTCATACGGTGGAGGAAAAAAAAACAAAAACGTGTGTCCTCCCTCCTGTTTTCTTCTTTGGGAAAAATAAAATCAGTTCCCTCGCGTACCCATGTGATCCATCTGCAAAACCGACGCGTTTGGCATCCTCGGAAGCTTCTCCTAGTTGCGCTCGTTCCAAAAAGTTGCAGGAGTTGCTCTTTTGCTTTTGTCGCTCTTCCTTCTTCTCGCCTGTTGCTTTGGAGGGCTGGAGAGGAGTGCGTATGTGGGTTTGGAAGAGAAAGAAGAGAGGGAGGAGAGGAGGAGAAGGGGTGAGCCAGCCCTCTCTGGAGAACTTGGCCGGAGGCCAGCCAGGCGGTGCAGGAGCAAAGCTGAAAGTGGTTTCCTTGTTGGTTATTTCTCCTCTAACAGCCCTCCTCTGCTCTATTGCCCCCGCACAGACAAATCACAGCTGCACAGCTGTGCGTGTCACTCTCAAATAGAAGAAAT
>NW_005187465.1:1557416-1576282 GCF_000239375.1 Pundamilia nyererei | reverse complement strand
TATTTCTCCTCTAACAGCCCTCCTCTGCTCTATTGCCCCCGCACAGACAAATCACAGCTGCACAGCTGTGCGTGTCACTCTCAAATAGAAGAAATAAAACAAAACATGGACACAGGCTAATAATTCACTCCGTGTTCCTGAGATTCTAGTGCGTGAAAATGCACTGGCCTCTCCGAGGTTCCTCTCTATGTCTGTAAAAATATCAGCCAGTGTGCATACACTGATCATAACATGTCATTACGCCGCAGTGTGTCACTGCACTACATCAGTCATTGTATTTGAATATTTTGCTTTTCACTTGAAGCTAAAAAATATCAGTCATGTGGATTTCTTCAAGATTTTACAGGCAGTCTAATATTTCTTGTATTGTGTGATGAGCTTCTTTATATTTCACAGCTCAGATATTTAAATAGCTGTAAAGATGTCCAGAAGCACGGTACAGCTGAAAAGCCAGTATCCCAAGGACCACTGGTGCTGAATGACATATACATGCTACAGCCATTGTGTGTGTATTCCAACAGCATTGTCTTTTAAGAAGAGTTCACCAGGGGTTTGAAACATAAGGCCCGGGGACCAGAATTAGCCAGCGTTTTCTGTCCAGTGGGCTGGAGTGTAAAATGACAGTCTTTGGCAGGCTGATATGAGGCCTTAGGTTTGACACCTGGTCTAAATGCTGGCCTACCTGCAGTCCTGGCCTATCTATGGTGGTAAAACCTTCCACTTTCAAAATGACAGCAATGGGTCTCCTCTGTTTCCAAATGCTTACAGAGTGCTGTTAATAGAAGAGGTGATGCGACCTGGCATCAAATCAAAACTGAGCATACACTTTTCAGAAAACACCTTTCTTACTTTCAGCATTTAAATTTGTTGGCTCCGCAGCTAATAGATGCTTTTGCAGTCTGAGGTTATAAAAGCATCTATTAGCTGCTGAGGTTTTTGCAACAACTGCAACAAATTCCAGTTTTCCATTCTTGCCCTCGGTGTGCAGATAAATAGCGCTCAATCTCGCAGCCGCCCACGCCGACTGAAACAGATTAAAGTCAGACGGCCAACGTGACACCACACAGTCTGCAGCGCTGAGACCTGCCTAAACACTTAATGCATGATAAGTTCAGCTGCGACTCTCGCCTGGGACGAACGAGCGTGCTGATTAATCGCACTTCAAAAAGTAAAAAAAATATATGAAGGTGCAGCACAGGGGCTAGTCAGTGTCTGGGGGTCATGTGAGCAATGGGTGAAAGTGAGAAACAGACAAAGGGAGGGGAAGAAAGCAAGCTGAGTCACTTCCTCTCCAAAAAAAGTGAATGTGTTTACTTTTAGTCGCTGAGGAAATGACTGCATGGGCCAAAAGAGAGTTCACGAGCTGTTCTCACATGTCTCTGAGCCTCTGCTGCTCACCATCATAAGGTCACCGACTGCCAAGACACACACACGTGCACACATGCACGCACACACAGAATGAAAATACACTGCAGGTCAGACAAGAACCATCCTTATTGTTAGTACAATATAATTACTTCCCATCTGAAAACTGAAACCCTGGTGATATTCTCTGACAAGCAGACAATAATAACAGACAGCACGGACAAATAAGCAACCTTATTACACAATCTGTGTGTAAAGAGCTGAAGATGGAAATTCAATCCTTTACTTGGATAAAAGCAGCAACGCAACATCCAAAAGATGAAGAATGTGAGCGACTAAAGCAAAGACTACTTAGAGCAGAGTGCCCCGAACAATAATAAACCCTTCTGCTCAATGTGTCCCGGGCCTCTAAGTTAATCATCACACAAAGTGCAGTGAGATAGTTAACATATTAGACTGCGTCTTTATTTCTACAGCAGCTCGTGTTTCTCTATGGAAACAATCAGAGCCATTTCCACAGACAATGCCAAATTTTTAAAGCGATCACGAGGAACTACACTCAGCGGCGTTGGAAGTTTTATCAGGTTTGGCCACGAGAGAATCTCAGTGAACACTCAGGAGCAATGACAACAGCTTAATGGATCTATGGCAGCCTCTGCTGGATCACTTGCCCAGTGGTTTAAACAAAGACGTCCAAAGGGCACGTTGGCTCCAGGTGGAGTTTTCTCTACAGAACAGTAAGAAGAAATTAGTTTCGGTGCCGTGCACAAAGAGTCTTTTTTTTTTGGATCAAGCCTGTGAAGCATATTGGCATGATTTACACTACATGAACTATATACGGTTTTTCTTAGGAGCAGATTAGACTGTGTATCAACACAATTTGTACTCTGGATTTTGTGCTTTTATCCCCAGAACGGTCAGTGATTATGACTGTTTATCCTTTACAAGGTTAAAATGTGTAGTTTCTTTTCCAAACTGGTCTAAAACAAACCCACAGCTGCACAACTTGAACTCAATGGTGCATTTTGAGGGAATAATCACTGCAAAAACTTGTCCTGGGAGATTAGCTTTTAGACCACTTGCCATAAAACTCATCACACTGGCTATTGTTCCACCAGATAATAGATTGCAGTAAGTTTAGTGATCCTGCAACTTTTTTATCTACTGCACGTTGAAATTTCTCTTTGTCCATTTTATTTATTTGTGACCAAACAGATACAACACGGTGCTGGAAGCATTTCTCAGAGAATTTCGTCCATATTGACGTGATAGCATAACACAGTTGGTGCAGATTTTTGGGCTGCACATCCGGCATGTGGATCTCCTGGTCCAAAGGTGCTCCGTTAGGTGTAGATCTGGTGGCTGTGGAGGCTTTGTGAGTATAGCAAACTCACTGTCATGTTCAAGTAACCAGTTTGAGATTATCTGAGCTTTGTGACATGATGTGTTATCCTGCTGGTAACAGCCATCAGAAGATGGGTACACTGTGGCTGTTTAAATGACGCTCATTGGTCATAAGAGGCCCAGATTGTGCCAGGAAAATATCCCGCACACCATTACACTTCCAGCAGCAGCCCGAACTACTGATGCACAGCAGGGTGGATCGATGCTGAACCCCTACCATCAACACTCATCAGCAGGTAACCTTTTTTCTAATCTTGTATTATTCAGTTTTGGGGAGCCCACATTCTTTGACCCAGTGTGGTCTTCTGCTGCTGCTGCTGTAACAAATCTCCTTTAAGGTTTTATGTGTTGTGTATTCAGATGCTCTTCTGCACACTGATTGTGACCAGTGATTATTTAAGTAGCTGTTACCTTCCTATCTGTGGTCGACTCCTTTGTCATGTGGTGTGAGCAGAATCATCTGCAGCTCAACGTGGCAAAGACCAAGGAATTGATCGTGGACTTCAGGAAGACCAGGAAACACTTGACCCCTGTTTCAATCCAGGGGGTCAATGCTGACATTGTGGAGGACTATAAATACCTCGGTGTACACATTGACAATAAACTGGACTGGGCTAAAGACACCACAGCACTTTACAGGAAGGGCCAGAGTCGTCTCTATTTTTTGAGGCGACTGCGGTGCTTCAACATCTGCCGGACAATGCTCAGGATTTTCTACGAGTCTGTTGTGGCCAGTGTGATCCTCTACGGCCTTGCATACTGGGTTGGGGGGGGAGCAGACTGAGGGTCGAAGATGCCAACAGACTCAATAAACTGATCCGTAAGGCCAGTAATGTTGTGGGGATGGAGCTGGACTCCCTTAAGGTGGTGTTGGAGAGGCGGATGTTGTCCAAGATAAAGACAATGTTGGATAACACCTCCCACCCACTCCACAACATACTGGTCAGTCACAGGAGCACGCTCAGTGAAAGACTGAGGTTACCAAAGTCTACATGTCTAATTTAACTGAATTGCTGCCATGTGATTGGCAGATTAGACATTTGCATTAACAAGCAGCTGAACAGGTGCACTTATAATAGCTGGTGAGTGTAAACCAGAAAGTACAGTTCTTTGATTGGAACTGTATCACAGCATTAACTATCCTTTCCTCTGTGTTAAAGGCTCATCCAGCTTTGAATGGATAATGTTTGCGTGAGACGTCCCAAATATTTTTGACAATCCCAAACATGTCTTTAGCAGTATTTTATGCAAATGTGTTCTGGGAGCTATGACTGCTAATTATATCAAGACGTATCCAATTTACGCTTACGAATCAACACATGTGCTATGAACATTGATGAGCGTGACCTCCTCTGGAGGGGATATAACCAGGAGAGACCTCGATCTGTTTTATGGCAAATATTACAAAAAGAAAAGAGCTTTAAGTCTTATAGTGTAGCCAACAATGTTATGGAGGAAAGCATTCTCATTTCTTTCAGGTCCATCTACCCTGTTAAGTTTCTGTAATCGTACCAAAGGCTAACTTATACCTTAAACAGCAGTTTGGTGTTTTTGAACACAGATGTCATTACTCAGCACTGCAAGGAGAGCAAAGTGTTATTTGGGATCTGTGTCTGGGTGTGACCACACCACCTACACAATCTATTCTGGCAGCGTTTCAGGCAGTGTGGAAACTCTCCCCCCAGGCTTAATGCGGTTTTTCCTGCCATAATACGACGAAACAATAAAATGAAACAAGATGAAATGGCAGCTTTACATGGCTCAGTGAGCAGTTAGGCGGCTGATCGAGCTCACAGATTATTTACTACCTACACACGATATAAATTATCTGGGTGCGTTTTGGCTTTAAAGCAACTTTTTCCCCTTTTTCCCCTAAAAAACCCCCCAAAAACAAAACAAAAGAGAGAAAAAACAATTATAAACAAGGCCCTTTAATATAGTAACATGTACATTATGAATGTGAAGTGGGTGAACAAATAAGCATAAAAAAGTAATTCATTTCACATTTAAACACTTGATTTCTTAGGGAATAATGCCATTTCTGTTCAAGCCTACATGCAACGGTCCCCCCCACCCCTCAAACCCACCCATGTGTAAGACAAAAAACAATAAATATGCTTATCTGGGGCAAAGATTACCTTCTTGGTATACACAGTGACAAATATTTAACACTTTTAGTGTCACTTTAAAATGACTTGTACATAGAATAGTTACATGGAGGTCGTTATAGTAGTACACATGTTAAATAACACCACACAGTTTAGCTCAAAGGGCTGAGAAGATTAATGCTCTGCTGTTAACGCCTGGTGCGCTGTAGCGTCAGGAACAAATGTAACTGGGTTATATACATTTACAAGGTATGTTAGTATACTGCTGCTTTCAGCACAATGTGTGTTTCCTTTAAAAAACAAAACTGTTGCACGACAACTTAAGCACAACCCTTACTAAACCGAATAAAAATGCTCTAACTACATTCTTATATACACAAACAGCTGAGAGGCATTGTTGCCAGCGGAGGAACAAATATGCACATGCAAGCACCAACGTCTGTCTGCTAGCGACTGCCTAGTAACAATGATACAAGTCCAGAAAAAGAAAATCTTTCCAGACATACAGTAGCAGCGTGAAAAAAACAAAACAAAAGGAATAAAATAAAAATGGAATGCTAAACTGAGGTCCACGGGGAGACGTTATTTAGCGAGAAGAGAGAATAGGAGAGTGTTTGAGCTCCTGATGTGGTGCATAAAGATGCCAGCTAATTGCCTTCAACTAGTCCTGTATGATTTGATAAACAAATAAATGCACTGAGTGATTTCTTCAAAACAGGATGTCTTCGACACAGATAATTTCCGTTTGATAACATAACAATTGTGGACCGATGAGGGCTCTGCACAGTGACGGGAAGAGATAAGAGAGGAGAACTGGCTGAGAGAGAGAGAGAGGGGTGATAGCTGACTGAAATTTGGCTGATGATTCATCTCACAGACACACACACACACAAATATAGCTGAAATTACACTTTAGCTTTTGGTCTGTTAGTGTTTTATATGGCATTGCTACAGCCTTTCATTATAAAAAGGAAACAGCGGTGACAGCAGTGGTGTAATAAAAACAAACATACTGTTGTCGTTTTTTAAAGCAGCATATTTTAGATTAAAATGTTACCGTTTCCACCTATAGAGGGCAATAAAGTATCTACCTGGGGTTTTACTGAAGTTGTCAGTGAAAGAAATCAGATGCTTCATTCACTCACATTCAAACTCTGATGAGCTTTTTTGCCCAGGGATGCTTTGGCGTGCACACTGGAGCAGCCGGACATTAAACCATCAACTTTCTGATTAGTGGATGGCCCGCTCAACCTCCTGGTGACTGTATCTCAGAAGGCATATTACTAACAATGTTACCAAGAACATGAGCCCTAGCACCTTCATAAAAGAAATCAGGATAAAAGTTGGTCGACTGGGCCGATTGTGATCCGTGACCACTGAAACAGCTTGTGCATATAAATCTGGCATTAAATAAAGCATGAGCATCAAAGATGAAAGGAACAGAGGTGGGAAGATATTAATGAAAGGAGACCATCTTGGACTACCTTGGCTATAAAGCCATCATAGTTTACGCAATTTGAAAGTTGAGTGTTAAGGCCTTTATACATTAAACATGTAAAAAATCACACAAATATTTTGTGCAGCCTCGCTTGTTCTTAATGCAGCCGTTCATACCAACCAGGTTTGATTTTTTTCTAATTTTTCGCATGTGCATAAACAGAGCTGACCAATCAGATTACTGCGTTTTCCAACAAGTGTGCTCTAAGCACACACCGGTGCTGAACATACAATTATATGGAAACAGGAAAATAATATTATTTTACCTCAGACACACAACTAGATGCTGCTCCGGGTCAATCTGCTCACTGAAATGATTTCTCTGCCTCCTCAGGTGTTAAATGTTCTTAAATGTACGAAAGCTGCCGTGATACAGCTTCAACTCCTGGATTAAACCAGCTTGTGAGAACTGGAGAAAATCAGAATCATTGTTTCTTCTTCTTGATGTCGATTTGGCGTTACATGACAAATTCGCATCCAAAATAAATTCGGATTTTTGTGACATTTTTCCACAATGTGCTTGGTGTGTAAAGGCCTTTATCTGGTACTTCAGCTGAGGGAAATTCGCCCACATTAGACATTGGTCAGTTTCATAGATGTGATTATAAATGCCCAAACCTGATCAATTTATTATGATTTTAAAAAAACAAAATAAAAACCTACAAACTAAATATGCTGTTACCAAATCCTTTTTCTGTAACAGTAAGGTATGCCTTCATTATTGTGAGTGTTTTATAAATTCATGCCCAGCTCCGAAGTTTTTTGTTGTTGTTTTTTGTTTACATTTTTTGGCTTGTGCCCACATCTGCAATAAATTTCCCAAATTATTGCCAGAAAGTTTGCAATCCAGCAACTTCCCGGAACCTGTACACTACCTGCACTGCTCCATAAACATCTGTATGAAAGAACAGCTGTTGCTGAAGAATGTACCGTGGTAATTTAAAACTAAGCTTCACATCTAAAAGTGTAACACTTTAATATCTTGGACAAACTAAGCTCCAAGGCTCTGGGTTATATGTAGCCTGGTTCATCACCCTAACACCGCGGAGTGAAGGTGACCTCGTGGTCCATCAAACTACACAAACACATCAGTCTGTGCTTTTTTAAAAACACCAACAGCGAGGCACCTCTTTAACCTCCACCTAGACACAGTCTACAACTGAGCTGTCATCCTCCTCAGCTCCCCACTCCCCAAACCTCATCTGCGGAGACGGAGCTGCTGGATGGAGGTTATTAATGTCGTCCATGGCGTCTGGGTCGGCGTCTTCATTGGTGCCGATTCCCATGTGACCGCCTTCCTCGCGGTGCGTGCGGATGTGTTTCCGCAGAGCCGCAGGTTCTTTGAAAGTGCGGTTGCAGAAAGGGCAGCAGCACGGCCTCTCTCCGGTGTGGATCAGCTGGTGGTGTTTCAGGTGCTGCAGGCGACTGAGCCGCTTCCCGCAGATGGCACACACGTAGGGCTTCTCCCCCGTGTGGGTGCGTCGATGTTTACGCAGACCATCCAGGTGGCGGAAGCAATTTCCGCACTCTGAGCAAGAGTACGGCTTCTCCCCCGTGTGTATGCGCAGGTGGGTTTTAAGCGCCCCTGACTCGCGGAACCGACGGCCGCAGACTCCACACGGGTATGGCTTCTCGCCTGTGTGGATGCGGATGTGCTTCTTCAAGCTGGAGATCAGACGGAAGGTCTTTCCGCACTCCAAGCAGTGGTGAGGTCGATCTCCAGGGGGCTCGACCACCGCCGTGTCAGGAGCTGATGGTCCTGCAGAGTCATCAGCTCCGCCCGATGAAGCGCTGTCACCTCTTCCTGCTCCAGGAGTCCTAGCTAACTGTTTCTGTCCATTAAGTCCGCCCAAGGCACTACTGCATTCACGCATGGGTCTTTGGTGACGCAGTGGGTGAGGGAAAGATCGCTGGGAACCTGCCTCTCCTCCAACTTGACCGTAGCCAAGATCTCCCACGTTATGTGACGACCGTTCTCCGTCCCCCGTCGCTATGCTGTCCTTCCTGTTGGGTTGAGTGGAGCCTGAAGATGGTCCCTGCTCCTCTTTAATCTCAAATCTGGACGCTCCACCAGGTCCCTGAGACTGCCTCTCGTCTATAGACAAAAATAAAACATGTACATCATTACCATGTTTGAACACAGTCATCAATCTTTGCAAAAGCTCCACACTCCACACTCACCTGGTCGGCCAGAATCGGAGCACATATGAGATGCATTGGATGTGAAGGAGTCCAGAGCGTGGTTGGTCACAGACCCATCTGGCTGGATTGAAAGCTGGCACATTTTGTACTCATCTCTTGGTTCAAACCCATGAAGTGACTCATCCACAGAGCCACCAAGACCCAAGTCGACACCCGCTCCATTCACGTTTCTGGGGTTCTGGTGGTTCCTGTCCAAAGTCATGGAAGCCATGGAAGACAGCGACGGGGCAAACACTGACTGACTGATTGACTGAGGGCCCGTGTAGGACACCTGAAGCTGATCTATGAGCTTCTGAGCACTGCACAGGCACTCCTGCAGGGTCTTCAGCTCCCTCTCAGACACTTCCAGGCGCACTTTGAGCCTTTCGTTCTCCTGCTCCTTATGCAGCAACTCCTGCTGAGTCTCATTGAGCACTAGCACCACTTCCCCGAGCAGAGTGTCCACTGCTGCGGACATGGCGGTTTGGATGGTCGGGGCGAGACGCGATTTGAGCGACGTTACAGTCACACTGCCCTGCGAGCCTCCGTATCCACCCTTGTCGGCTTTGCGATCGTAACAGGACTCAATCCTGTCGGGGATGCTAACAGCGCTTTGTTTGCGGTTCCCACTGTGGAGCGAGCTGCTGCCGCTGTTTGACGGAGAGGAGGAATCCATGCTTCCAGCATAGCCCGTCCTCCTGGAAGTCATTATTATTATAATGCAGTTAGCTAGCTGGTATTCAGTCAGCTAACGTTTACACGCCGTGCTCCTGAAGGCAGCTCACAAATATGAGCACCAAGAGAGGGGAAACTCTGCGGGTTTTGTTGCTTTACTGTGTGAGAGCAATGACTGTCAATGACTACATGCGCCTCATTAGCTGTTTAACTGGCGCTGCCGACAAAAACAATGTAGGTAACTCTCCGCTGGGCCTGGCTCTGGCCCGCTCTCTGCAGGAGTAACAAGGCCAGACGGCAGAGGACCACTGCTAACGCTGCGGCCCCGATGGAGAGGTGTGCTGCCGCTCTTTAGCTGTCCTAATAAAGTCTACGAGTTATTGTTCAAAACACGTCCACTCTGCACAGCGACTCACCCATCTCCTGCCTCCGTCTGCAGCGACTGTAAGCGCAGGCCCGTCGCGTGTTTGTGACGTCAGAATATGGGGGCTCGTTTTACCCAGGGTAGGGACTCGCAGGAGGTTCTGCGCACCTAGTGACTTATCTTGCTTTAATCTCACAAAACATTCGAGTTTAGACACGTCCCAGTTCGTACATTTTTTTTCTTTCGTTTTCTACTTCTACCCTGAACTACAGCTACAAAAATGAATATCAGATTCATGTTTTGGGGAGTACTTTTTAAAATATGTTCTTCAGTGAAATAGAAAACAAAATCCCTGTAAGTTCTTCTAATTTTTTAAACACCCAACTGGCCACAGTTTTGTCAGCACTTTTGGCAAAGTTTTATGGGTAGAACTTTGTTCTACCAGAAACTGGATTTGAAGAATTCAAGTTACAATTTAGATTCAATCCGAGGAATTCAAATTCGAATTTAACTTATTCAAATTCAGTTTCTGATGGCACAATGTTCTGCCCATACTTTTAACCGTTCTTTTTCCAGGTTGGTTAAGAATGTACAGCATCTGTAATGACTGTAAAAAACACGTATTGGTGGCACAAGTTTCATTTTATTTTGGATTCTAAGCCACACAGCCTCAAAAGTATACATACAGAATACACACGCACACGCACACACACACACACGCACACACACACACACACACACACTAATATTTGGTTAAATATCTCTTAGCAAGTTGCACCTCAATCATTTCAGTAAGCCAGACTATTAAGCCTAGCTTTTAATCCTGACTTTGGGAAGGCCATCCAAGAAGTTCAATGTTAGCTTCTTTATCCATTCAAAACCTCTCTTAATGTGTGTTTGGGGTCATTGTCCTGCTGATTTAAAGTGAAGTTAAATAATGTGGAGGTAGTAGTAGTCCTACACATTGTGCTCACATTTAGGCATCCAAACATATCTAACCTGTCATTGTGGCCAAATGTCTTTGTGCCTTCTGTCCATAAAAGTTTTCACCAGAAGGCATTTGGATTGTCCAGTTAGGTAGCTGCCTGGGACTTTCCGGAACATCTGAACATATTTCCTTTCAACTGAGGGTGACAGTTTGAGTCTTCTTGTTTGGGGCGATCGTGGCTCAAGAGTTGGGAGTTCGCCTTGTATTCCGAAGGTTGCCAGTTTGAGCCCCGGCTTGGACAGTCTCGGTCGTTGTGTCCTTGGGCAAGACACTTCACCCGTTGCCTACTAGTGGTGGTCACGAGGGCCCGGTGGCGCCAGTGTCCGGCAGCCTCTGTCAGTGCGCCCCAGGGCAGCTGTGGCTACAGTGTAGCTTGCCATCACCTGTGTGTGGATGACTGGATGTGTAAAGCGCTTTGGGGTCCTTAGGGACCAGTAAAGCGCTATACAAATACAGGCCATTTACCATTTAAAGAAACTTTTAGTCTGCCTGGTGGTTTCTGGAGCAACTAGAGCGAAAAGTGTTTGTTAAAGTGTAATGGACAAGTGTATCCTGATTTACAGCCTTAATCCCATGTTTCAGGGTGAAATTGGCTCCACAATTCCTGGCAGTACAGCAGCCATTTGATGAGGAGAAAAAAATAATAGATACAAGTAGCGCTCACAGTCTGAAGTACGCCCAGGTCACCGACCTCTTGGTCAGGCTGACCCTGTGGAGAAAACATCTGCAGTCTGCTCCAGGCGAAGCTTCACAGAACCACTAAAGGTCCACTAAAGCTGAGGAAACTGGCCAAAAGCACCATGAACTTTATGTTTTACAGATGTCAGTGCAATCCATCATGCACACTAATTAATGTCAAATCCACCCATTGCAGTTACGGCCCACACAGAACAAATCTGCTGTAATCAAGATTTTTTGTGTGTTCCCTCTAAAAAAATTTTTTAGAGACTCAGCCTGATGAATGAGCCAGATAAGAACCTGGACGTTGCGTTACAATCGGACCGGCTCCTCTCAGACACGAACACCCTCAGGACTTCAGCATATGTTCCTTTTTATATTAATACTGGTTGTTCACAAAGATTGTGTGAACTATCGGGACAATTTCCACTTACTGTTTTCTTTTCCTGTAGGCCGTGGAAAAAACTGTAAATGGTTTACGTGACCACATGTGGAAAGAAGGCAAGCACCATTATTAACCATACCAAGATCTCCTGTGGAAATCTGTTCCAGATATAACAGGACCTTGGAGTATTTGTTTGTGCTGCTTTAGTTTCATATATAAGAATAATCAATTCCTTATAGAGTCATTTCTGATGAGGAAAGCAGACCTATCCCCAGCCGCAGGCAGTGTTTTTTAAAAGGAAAAACTGATGTGATCTGTGGCAAATAAAAAAAGGGTAGACCATTTCAGGATTATGCAACAACCCATTTAACAGTTACCATCTGCTGGGATTTGTGTCACTTCGGGGAAACGTTTCTTACTCAGGGACTTTACATTTGTCATATTGCCTGTCACACCCTCTCTGCTTTCATTAAATTCTAAAGACAGTTAAATGTTTTATTGACTTATTGTGAATAAAATCCCCCTTACTTTGTTATAGAGGATATAACTTAACAGTATAATACTATCAGCTCTTTAGCTGCCATCACACTGAGTCACATGATGTGATGCCGTCACATGATTCAGTATTTGTATTACACAGAAATGAAAAGTCAGCGTCAAGACTGTGCATCCACCCTGAAGATGAATGTTGTCCGGGTGTGATGAACCCCGTCCAAGCCAGAGAGGTCAGTTTTTTGTTTAACACTGATTTGACCCACTCAAACACCGGAAGCCAGACTGCACAGTCACAGCAATCAAAATGCAAACCATGACTTAGACTATACCTATTTATTAATTACTTGAACGTAAACATTTACACACAAACGAGCTTCTGGGCCCAACAAAGTAAAACAAAAAACAAACCCCAAAACATAAAGTTAACGTACTTTATTATACAATAAGTGAACAGTTTCCTGTATTTTCATAGAAATTTGTTACAGTGTGTGAAATGAAGTATGGAGGAAAACTGACGCAGGCTTCGCAGTATTGAACTCGGATATAATAACAACACACGCTGCACAATATAAACAGAGCATTACTCAGAAGCATCCTGGATGCAGATATATATACGTGCCCCCTTCACACCCACACGCTCTCCTATATATCCAAAAACATGTTCACACATCCACAGATAGAAGCGAGAAGCGACAAACACTTATGCCGCACCTGATAATGATATAGGAAATCAAACTTTTAATTCATCCATCTGGTGTCTGCTGAATAACGGCAGGAACGATGTATTTGGGTATTTGAGCGGGATTGTGACTCATTCAGCGCATCAGTTTTCAACAGACTTTATCTGAGCTGTAGGTATCCCTCAGGTACAGGACGGTGTGCTTTGTGTTTTTCTGTGACTTTAGCTCAAAAGCAGGGCAGAGATATGAGAGAACAGTTGGGTTTAAAGCCACGTGAAGTTTTTAACAGGTAACAAAAAATAATCTCATACAACTGGCTTTTGACATCCACCACGTTTTCTACTCAATTTATTTGATGCTTTCATTTACACGTTACAAATGATTCCCAGCACAGGTCCGGTCTGTTTCGTTATTAGTAATTCGGTGAACAGCTGCTAAACAGTTTCCTCTATTTGACTCTGGAGCTGTTTCAATGGAAGTCACAGTCTACGTGTAGCCACTACGTGTATGCCAATGATGAAAAACATTTAGATGAATCAAAGCTAGAGCTTTCCAGTCCTCTGTAAATCCCTTCTCCCCTAAAAGGGAAACGAGTCTTCATTAACAAATGAGACATGCTCTGAATAATGTGCTTGTTGTGAAAGAATGAGACAAAAATAAAAATGTGGTCACCAAATTAACCAGTGGTGATGTAACTAATAGCAGACTATAGTATTTCTCCACTAAATGGCGTGCACAGCTGCTCACTCACAGACACATCACTAAACAATTTGGCAAAGAGGGAGGTGGAGCTGGTGCAGAAGCCAAAGCATAAGGAATAAGGGAGGACAGAAAGAAGGAGGCGATTGTTGGGCAGAAGGAAAACATATAAAGAGGGAGAGACCACACCGGAGAGAGCAACTGGAAGAGAGGCGAGGAGAAAGAAGCTCGTCGGTTGTCTGATAGCCTTTTCAAACTTCTCCGAGAAACAGGTAAATGGATATCTTTTTATTACACAGTTTCAGTGAGTAGCGTTAAGCTGCAAGTTGCCAAAACAGCTTGCATAAAGTAGATTAGTATTCAATGGGGGCTCCTACTCCGTTCACCGCACTGAGATTTTTGAATGGCCCCATTGTTAGGTTGCTATGCAAGTTCACCACACAGCATATTTCAGGTACGCTCGTGTGGATTCTCAAGAAGCAGCAGCTTTCCTGTAACTAGATACAGCTGACAAGCCTGCGCTGATTCCTGGCGTGCAGGCATTTGAACCCTCTTGTGCAATAGGCCAGTGGAATGCTAAAGTGGAGTGTGGAACCTCCAAGTCTTAACAAATGAGGACTATTACTTGCAGTTTGATATACAACACTAGACATTTATAAACACTTTGCAGAGCACTCAATTTCAGCTACTTAGGTGTCGGCATTTTGTCATTTTGCCTATTTGAAAGCTATGTGGGCTGGGAAAAAGTTTTGATTTTGACCGATTTATTTTCCCACTGAAAATAGCGCTTTATTCAAGTCAGTCGATTCATTCGAAACGGTCCTTTGCCTCTGCAGGTAGATCATCTCCAAAAGACACAGAATCAGGGGGAAATATGTTCTCATTCTGGCTCTTTCATACAAGAGACAAAGCAACTGACTTACTAAATGTACACACAGTTAGAAGCCCGAGGGGCTTAAAAACAGATTCTAAAAAATTCTGATGGAATTCTACTTTTTTATGTTTTCCAGTACAACGGCTGCCATGAGGGACCTTACTTTCCCACTCGGGATCATATGCCTGCTTTTCATCAGGGGTTACTGCCCCCTGCCTATGAGCTCAGAAGGGATGCATCCCATGGGAATTCACGGCCCATACGCACACTCAGACAAGGATTCTCTTGTTGACGATGAGGATTACAGTCGATATGAAGATACAACCACTAGATCATCCAAGACGCTGATTCCAAGTAGAGGGACCCTTAAGCAGTGTGACTATGATCCCTGTCTTGAAGGCCAGATCTCCTGTTTTGAGCTTGCAGCCTCCTCTAACTGCTTGTGTCCGGGGTTCACTTTATATAATGTGCCCCCAGAAGCGCCCAAACTAAGCTCAGTATCCTGGAACGGGTCCGAAGTTGTACTTCAGTGGTGCACACCTTATTCATTCGTCACAGCCTATGTTGTGACTGTCGGAGGGCAGGAGAGGCAGAAGTTTGAGGAGGACCGGAGAAGCGGAGGAGTGGGCGAAGTTGGCAACATAGCAGAAGTTTGCGTGGTGGCCGTGAATGATGCCGGAGCCAGCGAAGGATCTTGTATGATGTACCATCCCAGAGATAACAGCCTGCCTTTGACAGCAGGGCTCATCGGGGGAGCCCTGGGCTTCCTGCTGCTCCTCTTGCTGGCCGTCCTGCTGTGGAGGCACAAGAGGCAAAGGAAACAGGAGGCCACCATCTCCATGCACAACACAGCTGAGACGAGGTGAACAGGAAGCACCGCAAGACTGGACACTCGTCGAGAGAAGTCTGTGCTCTGAGACTCTTCTGCATTATTGCAGTTAGCTATGAAAACACGATAACATCTGAGGTTTCCTGCACCACGAGGCTTTCTCAAAACAAGAGGAAGCAGCGATGTATTCATTTCACATGAATACATCCAACTGGTTATGCTCATCGCCTGATGCCTCCATCCTGAAAACCCCTCGGTGCGAGAAAGTCCCACATCCACAACAAATGCATAAAATTACTCATAGAATTCATTACTTGCAAATTATATTTTTTTTCCCAGAAATGAAACCCTGAAGACAAACATCAGGGAACATCCCAGCATGTGGTCCCTGCTTTCAACTTGCTTAGCTGAGCAGCACAGTGTGTAACTGCTAATAGTGGGGTAAAAATATTTGAAGCTTACATGATAAAAGTTTTAAAAGCGCCACTATGGTGCTCCACGACTTTATTACTTGACAGAAGTGTATCTTTCCTAATCTTCTGTGCAAATTAGAGGTTTCTTGGAGTAGTGTTTACAAAATAGTGACGTGTATTAAAGTGTTAATAGCATAAAGCACAAGTAAAATGACAACAAGCACAAATTCTGTTTGAAAGAGTACAGCAGAAGGCATAAGAGATGGTAGCAAAGGTTCAAATGGCACTATAATTTGTTTGTTTGCTGTTGAGCTCTGTGATGGGATGGCGATCTCTCTGGGCTGTACCGCCTCCTCTGCTCTATGAGGGCTGAGGAAGGCTCCCCCAGGAAAGGAAAAAGATGCTGTCACTTACTGTTGTAGACATCAAAGCAAGCTGTAATGAAATCTTTTCATTGAAACTCTCTGTGAGAGCTCCTCGTGTAATGGAAGTAATTAAAGCGTGAATGGATCAATTGTTGGAAACTGACTTAAACTGTATTTATTACAATTGTGTTCTTTTTTCGCCTCTGGACGTTAAATGTGTTTTGATTGACCACTTTTGCTCGAGCCTGACTATTAAAATTAAGTAAAACGTCGCCTTAGTCACCACCGCTGTGTCGAAACGTGTCATTTTGTATCATCTTTTACTTGGTAGGATGGGTGTGCTTTTCCATCTGTCTTATTGACGGAAGTTATGTCAGCGCCCTGGACGAGCACCAGTGTTCGATGATGTTTTTTCCAGCTGTCACACAATCGCTTTTTCAGAGGGATATGGATTTTGCGAGGGCTGTCTCATCCCATCTGAGACTTCCCGTCACGCAGCATCGGGCTGATGAGAAGCTTGAGGCTTTTTTTTTTTTTTCTCTCTGCCATGATGAGAAGAAAGTCCAAAATTTTAATCCCCCCCCTCAGTTTATCTCATGTTCAGGCCTCCATCTGCGTTTCTAGCAGCAATGTTATAATTCCCTTTTGCTCCGGCTGCTGCCATGGAGTTGTTCCACCGCCCTTGGCATGGCGTCTTTCTTATTCCAACTTGACTGCACAACTTACACCACAGAGCGCAGCATCGAAGTCATCTAACATCTGTAATTTGGAAACACAACAGACTGCTCGTTTGAGTGGCTCAAATGGCCTCAAGATGTTTGCTTTTATGACACACATTGCTGTCACTGTCAGACTGGGAGGGAAATATCTGCATGAATGGGCCGCTTTGAGATGAAACCCAAAAAAACACGAGCTGGCAGCAGCTTGTTTAAAATAGAAAGAGACGTTCTGTGCTCAAAGCAAATGCAGAACACAAGAAACTTTGAAACCAGTAACAGACAGTTCACACCGTTTCTGCGATGGCTGCAGAACAGAAGAAGAACATGAAAAATACATTAGTATCTTATTTCAACATGCACACGGCTAGATTTATTTCAAAGTACACTACTTTTTCAAACCCTGAAAATGTTTTTGAATTTTTGATGAAATCAAAATTTAGCCCGTGAACGAGTGCCGAATCCAGTAAAGTTCTAAGAAGAAGAAAATGAAATAAGGGTGTGTACAGCCCCCCGTGGTCAAGTATAAACGCTTCTGAGTCCTTTGATGTTTAAAATGAAAAGGCTACAGATCTATAATGCCAATAAAAGACAAAGTCACACTTTATGTCTTTTCCTCTTCAAGAGACTTCCAAGATCTTGTATGGAAGTATAAAACATCCGTATTAAAGGCGAGTAAAGTTTCAACAACTAATAAAAAATGATATTTGAATTAGATTTGCAAAATTCTAAATCTAAACAATCAGAATGAATTTACATGGTTTGAAGTCTTCACTTTGAAAATTCGAGGGGTTTTTTCCAAGCAAATTCATTTTTATACTTAATTTTAATTTATTTTAACACTGAGCATCTGATCTGCTGAATCTGTGAACTATTAGAAGAAGAAGAAAAAAACCCTAAAACACAATAAAATAAAGTCAAGATTTTGCTTTTATACCTGCGTTTACACCTGCAGCTGATCCAAAACAATTCAGAGCTATTTTCTGTAAAAAGTATTCTTTAGCTGTGGTGTTACAATCAGGCATTTACATGAAATTTGTTTTTTCAATAAACGTTTATGATCTCCAGCTCTGAGGAAATAACTAACTTAATAACTAACTACATAAAGGCTCAATTGGGACCTAGATGATGCACAGACTGTTCTGTTCTCTGCTAATCATTTGCTAATGTGAATATTTTGAGGCTCCTGATATAAGACTCTCCCGCGTTTTGCAGAGCGCATTTTGAAGCTCTGTACAGCACGTCCCAGGGAGACGCAGCGCCTCTCCAAACAGATTTTGGATTTTACTTGAATAAAGTGGAAGATTATCTGGAAGAAAAACAGATGTGAGGTGCATTTTCCGTGCTGCAGAGCTGCTTCTCAATCTTCAATTTTTAGATGCAATGGTGTCTTGGTATTTTGTTTTATTTTTTTGTTGGCAACAGGAGGGAAATGTTGGAGTGAGGTTAGGAGCACTGGAATGTGCTGACAGATGCTACTCACTTTAGAAGAGTCATGCTGAATCATAGAAATCTCCTTCAGTGATCCGGTGAGTCATTTTCTGGTAAAGAGGTAAGATATAAAGAAGTGAATCAGCTTCACTGACTGTGTCAACAAGAAACTTCGTCTCTACCTGACACCTCTGTTACTGTAACCACATTAGTAACCACATTAGTAACCACATTAGTAACCACATTAGTAACCAGCAGACAGAACGAGTGTTTGTTTGGTCTGTGAACTGATGCTTAACACGTTTACGTCGGGGTTTATGAAGTTTGGGATTTTACCCAAAAGTCTGACGTTATGTTATGTTGCTAATGATATTGCAATGTTTAGACGCGCAGAGTTGCGAAATAGCTCACAAATCAAGCCGTTGCTTCTCACAGTGGAGCAGACACAATGTCGTAATCCAGGACTGCCACTAGTGTCATTCAGTATCCACGACCATTTCTGCATCAGGGACAGATTTGATTTAGTCATTTGATTTGTGCTGATATGACACAAAATTTACACTCACCGGCCACTTCACTGTTTGTTAACACAAATATCTAATCAGACAAAAATGTGACAGCAGTGCAAGTTCCCCCACTTAAAATGATGACAGAGGTCAGTAATTTGCACCAGAGGTACACTTCAACTGTGAGAGACAGAATGTGAAAAAAAAAAATCC
>NW_005187465.1:1508523-1551467 GCF_000239375.1 Pundamilia nyererei | reverse complement strand
AAAAAAAAAAAAAAAAAAAAAAAAAAAAAAAAAGAGCACTACGTATGTATAAATGTTATTATTAATATCAGTAGTTTTAATCCACCAGCAGGGGCACTAATGGTTGCTTTCTCTGTCCGCTGGGGTCAGCTTTTACAGGGCATAAAATGTTCAAAGTAGGTCAGACATCCATCAGTGCCCATTATTGGAAATGGTGCCAGAACACATACTGGTTTGATTTAAATGCAGAACTGGTCCTCCTCCCCTTTTAGTCTTTTAGGCACTTTGACGAGAGTACAATGAAGAAAATGAAAAGGGAAAATGAAAGGGTGTCAATCAAAAACCTCTTCCAAATGAGCTGGTTTAGTTTAGTCGAGTGTATAAGCAGCTTTTTAAATAGAGGGGGGGGCTTCATCAGAGGAATCAGCGGGTCTAAGTGGGTGGTTGTAACAACTGATCTCCCCCTGCAGGCGTCTCATCCTGTTTACTTCTGTGTCTGTCTGTCTTGGCTACAACTGCAACCCTGTAAATAAAAAGATTTCCTTCTGTCTCCAAGTGTAAGCCTGATGTCACTGGCAGGATGATGACCGGGAGGGGGGGGGGGGTAAATGCATAGATGATGATATTTCCTTTTTTGCAAATGGAAAAAAACAAAGAGCAAGAGCAGGAGTGGGACTTCCTTCGCATCATCCAGACATCTCTCCAAACAGGTTCAGCCCGAGTCTCGTTTGCCTTCACTGGAAACCACTAGAGGTCATTATTGCAAAGAGCACTGCAGACATTAAAGCCACCTCTGGCATGCACTCAGTGATAATGTGCTGGAAATGGAAATTAGTTGTTCTAACAGGGATGAAAATGAGTTTGCAGTGGTAATCAGCTCAGACACATTTGTGCATCGCAGGGGGAGTTCGAGGAGAAGAGTTTGTGTTTGAAGAGGAAGCTTTCCATCACTGCTGCTTTCCTACCATTTTTATTTTTTTATTTATTTTTTTCTCGTATATTCAGTGTTTGACAGGCAGGTCAGCACTCCCCACTCTCAACCCCCCAGGAAAGCTCCGCCACAGCATGTCAAAAGATGTGGAGGAGGAGGAGAAAATGCCCCCCCAACACATCCCCGCCCCACTCCCCTTATTTTCTTGTATGAAGAGCTAGGGTAACCATGGCAACCTGGCATTATACAGGAGGAGCTGACGAGGTTGAGTCTCAGCTCAGCTTGGCGAGGAGGGTTATCAATCACTTTGGCATCGGCACTGTCACACATGCTCCCCTGCTCTGCTCCTCCACCCTTCATGTGACCTCGCAGGCTTTTCATCATAACCATTTCTTCATAACCATGTCCGGTTTGCCAAATGAAGTATATTTAGTCAAGTAATGTACAAGGGCACAGTTTTGACATACATCACATTTCAAAAGGTATTGCTGTGCTTTTCACAGAGCACCATTTAATTGGACCAAACTTCGATAAAAAGCATACAACTGTATACACTCACGTCTGAAGATCAAACCGAGCATGGGAATGAGGAGAAGAGAGATTTAAGTGACTTTAAATGTGGCATGATTGTTGGTGCCAGACATGCAGGCCTGAGTATTTCAGAAAGTCCTCGTCTGCTCTGCTGGAGTTTTCCCACGCAAACATCTCCAGGGTTTACAGAGAGTCGTCCAAAAACCGTGATGAGCCTCGATTTGCTGTTGCTGAATGCTGCTACAGCCACATGGTAGGGTCAGAATTTGGTGTAAAAAACATGAAAGCATGGATGCATCCTGCTTGTATCAACAGTTTACATTGCTGGGAGTGTAATAGTGTGGAGGACCATTTAAGCACCACAGCCTACCAGAGTAGTGCTGCAGACCATGTCTGTCCCTTTATGACCACCCATCTCCTGATGGCTGCTTCCAGCAGGATAAAACCCCACGCCACAAAGCTCAAAGCACCACAAAGTGCTTTCTTGAACATTTCAGCGAGCTCTCTCTACTTAAATGCCTCCAGTCACCTGGTGGAAGCATTTTACTACAGAATGCACTTTGACTGTAATACTTGCTAGCGTTTCTCATTTTTCATCAGGCTTATATTTTGCATTTCCCTCTTTGCTCTAGACAAATTTGCACTTTCTATTCTGTGAATTCTTGTGCAGGCACTGCTTCAACAAAGTACATATTGTCCAACCCTTGTTTTTAAATGTGCTCTATAAAAAGGTGACTTGACTCGACATTTCCCTTTACGCGTTCTTAAGATCTGAGTGCTTCTTCCTCCACTAGTGAACTTTCATCCTGTTTAAAAAAAAAAAAAATATGCATTGGACCTTTATTATGAAAAATATGTTGCAAAAACCCCTAACCCCTAACCCTAACTGCAGGTCCCCAATATGACAATGCATACATGATAAATGACAATTATAGAATTCAAATATTTTACAAGCTTCAAATCTGCCGTGTCTATGTTTCAAAATGCCACAGCATGTGTTTTACAAATGTCAAAATAAATTACTAGAATGAGTCAAGCTGATTTTTTTTCCAAGGCTTGCTTTCCTGAATAATCTTATCTTGTCGCAGTTTCTGGCTACAGTCAGGATACATTGCTTTGTATTGCCGGGTATGCTTTGAATGTTTGACCAGTAATTTGTTTTAATTGAGTTTGTAAAAAGCTTCATTTGGAGCTCAGGTGCAGAAAACCTGTAGGGAAGCTAACCGGGAGCTGTATTTAACCCATGCGAGGTCAAGTAGTTTTCCCAGAGCGGTTGAACTGTTCTAGATCCACGCTCTCTTCAGCTGGTCAAAGGGAAGAGACTTTTAAAGCAGTTTACCTGAGGCAAATGTGTGATAAATGCCAAAGAGGGTTAATTACAGTTTTTTTGTAGCCAAATTTTACACTTTAAAGCTCTAAGTGTGCAAACTCCACTGTTCTCTACAAAATTCCCAGTTTCATATTCTCTACTTTCTCCTGCCCGTTGTCAGGGGGGCACTGGAGCATATCCCCAGCATGCATGGATTGAAAGCAGGGAGGCACCTCGGAGAGGCTTCCTGTCAATCAAGTCTCCAGTCGACTTTTTGCATGTTCTCCCACAGCTCAGTCTTCACAGACGAGTCTGAAACCCGAGCACTAGTGCACCTTCACAAACGTCAGCACAGAAATATGACTTTTAAATACAAATGCAGTGAGGTGGTTCAGAGAGGCACATCATGCCCTGTCCTTTAGACGAAGGACAGAAGATCAAACTGAGGGAGAAACGATGTGCTTTTTTAAAGATGCAAGTCAGATCCCTACATACAATGTTTTACATGTGAGATACAACTGAGGCGAAATCTAGG
Source organism: Pundamilia nyererei (assembly GCF_000239375.1). Taxonomy (NCBI): domain Eukaryota; kingdom Metazoa; phylum Chordata; class Actinopteri; order Cichliformes; family Cichlidae; genus Pundamilia; species Pundamilia nyererei. Next base: position 1,548,182 of record NW_005187465.1, on the reverse strand, counting down.
ACTGGTACATGGCCAGATGTTGAACAAAACAAATCCCAATTAGGCCTACCCCTCCCATCTCTGCTATATTAAAAATACAGCCAGGGCAGGAACAAGCTCTGGAACAAGAGATGAATCAGGGACATGTTATTCAGGACACAGTCAGGGGGGATAGAGAGCTCAGGAGGAGCGCAAGGACTTGACCTTTTGTGAATATTCATGATGAGGGAGAGAAGAGAGATGTAAATCTCTTTTTTTTGGAGAGAAAAAACCTTTGTGGAGTCTAATAACAGAAGGCAGCTTGCAGTTCACTGCAAAAATAAATATATCTAGCAGGCGTAACATCCAGATATCTTGGCTGCCTGCCAGTCAGAAGGATCAATAGCCATTAACACCATCATGCATGCAGTCAGAGGACAGCAGGGATCTGTGGCTCTGCACACTATTTCATCATGACGGGAGGTGGATAGGCGCTTTGGTTACAGTAAAAAGAGCCCCACTCCTCGCAGCTGAGAGCGATGCTTTCTAACTGACAATGTCATCAGCGCTCAGTGTATGTAAACACATCCAGCAGCCTGGAGAATCTAGGTCATTTTCTGACTGGGATGAGATGAGGAGGAGTCGTCGTCTGGAGACACACGGAGCCACAAATGTGTGCTGCGTTCATGTGTCAAGAGTCAGGTCGTAATCCACTCGCTCCTCTTTTATCTGCTTCATGAATCAAGAGAACATGCCTCCAGTGGTGAAGAAATCCACCGAGAAACACAGGTAGTGATGTGGAGGGGAGGAGGAGGAGGAGGATGGGTGAACGCTTGTAATTTTTTGCTCCAGTTCTCTTTGGTTTAGCACCGAGGACACATTGTCCAATAATACCTAAATGTTCAGTCTTCAGAATACACAAAGCTCTGCATCATGCAATATTGACTGTGGCTTGCAAAAACACAATAGCGCGACCCATTCGAGAGGAATTACACGTTTAATGTGGATCATCGCTCATTGCATCACTGCACAGGCCATGGAGCGGTGATATTGGCTGGAGAAAATCCTGCCTTCTCCTGAATACAGTGGAACTAAATGGTGCTTGCATTGTTGTGCTCTAAGAGCTAATAATACATCAGGACCTGGTTTTCAACACAAACCTTACTAAGAGCACTTTCAGGAAGGAACTACTTTCTCCTTCACTAAACTACACCTGGTCATAATAGCAGAATGAAGCATACGTCTTTCCACAGTGAGAGCAGGATGTAAACATTATTGGTGGCTAATTGGGTTCACACACCGGCCAACACTATCCTGGCTGCTTTTAGGTGGGCGAATGTTTGGCAGATCCTGGAGCCCACCAGCTAGTCCTCATGTTCTCCAGACTTCATTATGTAGTAATACATGAGACACTGCTAAATTGCACCAAAAAGCTGTCCAGGATATCCTCCAGGATGCCATCCATAACCTCATCCCAGACATTGTCAGAGTGCATACAGGCATTATGATTGGTTCAGGCTGTGATTTCAATAACAATAACAAATCAATGATCTTGATTTTTGGTGTAATTTTGAATCCAACCATGAAAGCGTTGATGATTTTGGTTTTCCATTATGACCATTAAGTCATTTTGTTCTCAACAAATTACACAAATTTAAAGGCGGTAAAGATTTTCAACTTGAATGTTTTGTTCATAGAGATCCTATGTGTAATTTAAGTGGTGCCTTATTTTTTGCAGTAATATATTTTCAGTGTGTAGCTGCTATGTGAAAGAAATTTTTTTGGGATAAAACGGTCATCATAATAAGGTTAAACATCTATACTATAAAAATCTTTGAGGTTTTCTTGAGCCCTGAGGGATTATGAGCTAAATAGCTTGCTAACATTAGCTTGCTAACATTAGCTTGCTAACATTAGCTTGCTAACATTAGCTTGCTAACATTAGCTTGCTAACGTGCTTAAAAACTAGAAACTAAAACTAAACCATTTCAAACAATGCAAACAAAACTGAAATAGGAAGATCCACTCAAGAAACTACAATCAATTAAAAACCAAAACTAATTAGGAAATAAAAATAAAAAAAACTATAATAATTCTGATCCAGAAGAAATTATTTTACCATTTACACCGAGTGAATTACCAGTTGCTAGAATGTGCAAATAATAAAGTCTAGCACCAGCATGGCTTGAAAATTCTTTGCCTTTATACTTTCAGTTATTTGCAAACCTACCTCTGACTGGCTAAGACTGCAAACATAATAAAAAGAAAAGTACCACAGCATAACAACTAAAAGAAAGATTCTTCAGCTGACAAACTTACATAAACTTGTTATATCAGGGACATATTCAATTAGCAGAAAATGTTTCTTAGCAATCAAACTTTACACGATAGGAGGTGGATTAGGTTATTAGCCTTAAAGAGTCTCTCAGTCTAAATAATCACCCTTTTTCGCAGCATGCTAACTGAAGCGGTTATCATCTTATCTTACTACTTTCTACCTGCAGCATCACTCCATCCTCTTCTCTTTGCTCTCATTACTTCTCTCATATTCAGCGGATCCACAGGGTAAATGGTAACCAGTGTAAGGGTTATTTTCAGTTAAATGTCCAGGCAACAACGGCACTGAAGTCCTACTCCTGCAACCTCATCTAGCAGCTGTGCGCATCACATGTTTTGCTCCTCTGTGTATTCAGTGGCTTTCCATTAAAATGATTACAAAGTGCCTATTTTTAAAACTAGATGAATGATGCAGACTGTTACATTTAAAAAGGACTTCATAATAAGACTCTTTAGAAAAAAAAAAGAAAAGCTTTTTGACGTGTGACATTAACATAACCCTCAAAAAAACACGACCAAGCTAAAATGTAGCTAATGAAACAAGACTGACCCGTTTAGCACATAAGAGCCTCAAAATGAAACATTAAAAAAAGCACAAACGCATATCAATTCATAACATGTTAAAACAATCTATTAAAAGACAGACCTATAGTAGATTATTGCTCTGGAAAACACAGAAACAGGTATTAAAATCTCAAATCTCAAGCACCATTGCAGCATCTCATTAAAGGGACATAATGAGACTATAATGAGGATTTAAAGCTCTGGAGCCAACTCACCTGATGATTACACAAACCTTTTGTTCCTAGTAACAGCTTGAAGCCGACGTCTCGGACACCATATGCTGCTATTAAGGCTTTAATGATCCGGGAGCAGGTGGGCAGATTGTGGGCGACATTACCGTCTGTCATGATGGCAGGAGAAGAGGTGACAGCGGTGGAATTGCCAAATTCCAGTTAACACTTGTCAGCAGTGTAGTTTGCATCACTGGGTGGACAGTGCTTCAACAGCGTGGCTCTAAAAAGAAAAATCACACTCTATGTCTGCGGTTATCCTTTACTGCATACAGTCCAGCTCCGCAGTATAAAAGCGAAGTCATCGTTCCCCACAAACAGACTGATTGATCTTTTCCTTCACGTCATTCACAGCACATTCATTACAGACAAGTTTACAAAGCAACAAAGGAAGCCAACTCTCTCTCAGCTGATTAATGATCATGAATCCTGTATAAGAGATTTTAGATTCACTCAGACATCAAAATACGACCTGGATACGTGCAACTTCAAGCTGTAGCCAGTGAAGAGGACAATATTTGATTACTTTCAAAATCATGTTTATTAAATTTAGAAAACACCATTTTTGTTAACAGTTTCATACCAACAGCAGGAAAGAAGTGAAACTGCAAGAGAGACGAAGATGGGGCCTGGGCCAACCCCTGAGTTAAAAACCACGTGTCTTTCAAAAGCTCATCGGTCCCTATGTGTTTGCTGTCTGAGGACGGTGTCACCTGCATCTAACCTGGCATAGACTAGAAGAGAGAGTCAGTGTGGTAGTCAACATCTCAAGGTAGAACACCAAAAGAAACGAGACATAAGAAAAGTCTGGACATCAGGTAGAAAAGTTGATTTGCAAAGTCACTTTTCAAGTGGAGGTTGTTTTTTTTTTTGTTGTTGTTTTTTTCCTGCCAAAATATACCAAGTATGCAAAATTAACATGTAATTAGGTTGCCAAACCATGTTGGTATGTAGGTTTCATCACGCAGATGTGGGAGGGGGGGTTCTGCACAGCTTTAGGGGATGTGGACTTGGGGGGTAGTTTGGGATGCAGTACAGATGTTGTCCATAAAGGAAGTGCAAACAAAGTCTATAAGGTGTGTTTGTTGAGGGGGGCTGTCGGGGGGGTGGGGAAGGGTTACGGGGGTATGAGCGGAGTAGGGCTCACCCCCTTTGCTCATCAAGGTGCTGAAAGCGGCGACTCTCTGGAGGGTGAGCCCGACATATCATCAGGGGGGAAAACAGTGAGTGTGCAGGCTCGGATTCCCCCCAGTGACTCGGGCAAGTCGAAAACTTTGTGCCATTCGTCTTTCTCGGGGTCGTACTTCTGTACTATTTCCACCATGCACCTATTGTTCCACGAGTAGCCGCCCACCACGTAAATCTTATTCTCAAACACGGCCACGCCCACGTCGCTCTGACCTCGCAACATGGCGGCGATAGGTGTCCACAAGTCGAGGGCGGGGGAGTAGTATTCGCAGCTGAGGACGTCGTCGTAGTCGCTGGTGCCCCTGAAATGATTGCCTCCGATCACGTAAAGACGGTCGCCCACCGTGCACATGCAGTGGAGGCCGCGAACTGTCGTCATGGGCGCTTTCTGAGTCCATTTATCGGCATCCGGGTCAAAGCACATCAGCTCCTTCTGAAAAGTGTCGTGAGTGATTCCACCTGCAGCAAGAAAAAAAAAAAATAAAATGAAACAAGAGCATGGAAATTAGGGCTCAAGGCTCATTAGTTGGGAGAAGCTGTCACTCAGACAGATTAATGACTCGTTCGCTCAAGTCAGCCAACCTTTTTATTCATCTGGGCGATGTGGAGCATCAGCCAGCTCTGACGCTGGAAGGCCGCTCATTTAAAAAACAAACAAATAAACAAACAAACAAAAACAAAAGCAAAAGACCTCTGACTTCTCTTTGATCCCCTTTTTCCACACCTTCACTCGAACCCACCCGCCAATTTGCAGGCTAAACACTGATTTCACAAACCGAAGTGACATCAATAGCTTTTCAGCCTCTTTTCCACAACATGAAATAATGCTGATGAGGAGCGCTCAGTACAAAGTGGAACACCATTACAAAGCGTCCGCGCATGCACGCGCATTCACGCAAACAGTCTGTAGACACCGCAACACACAATGCTGAGGGAAAGTGGGGAAGGAGGGAAAAAAACACAACCGGAAAAAAACAGGACATGTCTACAGGGAAGGCTTAAAATAAAGAGGAACACAATCCCAGCATGCATTTGGGTGGAAGCCAGCCTACCCCTCCCCCCCCCAGGCAGATTGACTAGGAGCAAATGCAGTGAAGATTTGCAGAGCACGCCGAATACAGGCAGTATCCCTCTTTTCTTGCTGCCCAGTGATCGTGCGCTCGGTTTATTGTTCAGGCCTAAGCCGTCTATTCAGCTGCCATGACTCAGATCTCTGATGGAGCAACCCCTTAGCTGATCAGGTTCAAAGATGGCCTCACCATTCGTATTCCTTATCCAAGTAGTCGACGGAGCAAATCAGCTATTAAAACCCTGACAAGAGAACAGTGCTGGAGTCAAAATAGCCTCCTTGTAATACCTCTCAAGGGAGTGTGCTGCTATTTTGATTCAGTTCAATGGCTTTGGCCTTTCCCTAATACAATAATGTCTGATCAGTTTTCCAGTATCTTTGTCTAATCAGCGCCATTAGAGAGACACTAAGAGCAGACAAGATTTTGCCAAATTGATCCCAGCTCTGACAAACTTGCCGAGGAGCTTTTGCCCTTCCATAGGCAGCTTAGGGCAGACTGCGATATTGTTCATAATGTCTGCTACATATGCCCTTGTTTTACCACGCCAAAACATTTGCCTGCTCAGCCATGCAGATATAAAACAACTGCAGAGTCCCCTTGTAAAACCAGCGACCTGGTTGAATCAGTGTCAGCATATGTGGGACTCACAGAAATGATGCGAAATAGACGGGGAGGTGGGGAGGGGGCTTAGCAGATTCCAAAAATACCCCATAATGAGTTAGAGAGCCCATATGTAACGATCTATGTATCCCTGTATTGATTAGCGTTACTGCAGAGTGATTTAAAATATATGTAGACTGACATTAACATACAAAAGGCAGCGCAGGCTTGATGAAACCAGTTTTTACTTTCTTCTCACTTTTCAGAGTGACTTGAAGAATGGAGAGGTTTGCATTTATGGCCTCCGTGTCATGCAAAATACTTTCAGTCACTTGCGTTTCTCCATTGAACATAATCACCCTCTTGAAGTCGTACTATCAAGTTCAGTTTACAGCCGTATGACATCTCACTCTGACTATTAGTCCCTGCAGGAATATGAGCTCTAAATGGCTCCCCTGTTCCCTCTATTCACTATTCCTGATAAAATAGACAGTTATTTACTCTTGAGGTGAGCAGCAAATTGAAATTTCAGACAGTTATGAGCCATTATGGGTCATCACTTCTGGGTTTTAAGTCATACAATGAAATTCAACACATTTTCTCTTTAGGTTTTAAGCAGAAGCCCCTTATTTTTTAAATTCACTTCATAACTCCACACAAAAAAGGCAGAGGAGCTACGCTGTAACAGTCTTAACCAACACCTCCATTATATCACGAGAGCAGCAACTATGTCAATACGACCAACATTTCATATGATTCAATGTGGAGCCATCGCAGGACATCACCATTTAGAAACCTAATATTCGTGAGCACTGTCAGTTCTCTGCACTGAGCCCAAACAGACTTCAAATGCATGTTCAGCACAGATGAATCAAAGGTGTGAGGAATGATTAGCATAAATCTGTAAGTGTGAAAGACAGTGTTTTTAAATGATGTAGCGAGTTCAAACATACAAATACCTAGCAGACTGTCAGAAATAAGAAAAAATATGAAAAGGAATCTTTCTTAACCATCTTTCAAATGACCGCTTTCAACTATTTCAATTTATCCAAACAACTTTGCAGGCCAGTACAAGCTTAGTGCAGAAATGTCACTATTAATGCAAAGAAATTAAATATAAACACACATGTAAGCTAAGAATCAAAAAGCACATTCAGCCCAGCAGATTTTTACACTAGAAAATATCCTGATCTGAAGGAAGCACGTCCATATATTGATCAGTTTTACTGCGAGGCGGTTTAAAATAAATAGACACTGACATTAAAATAAAGAGGCTAGAAAGGGATGATGAAAGAAAATGAAAAATTTTGAGCTCAAATTTTTACCCTCTTCTCACTTTTCAAAGTAACCTGAAGAAAGAAGGTTTGCATTACAGAACCATATCCATTTGAGATTACTGTCAGCTCTCACTGACATTAAATGCATGTTCAGCATAGATGAATTAAAGCGGAGAGTACTTTAGATTTTTAAAATATAAAATGTCCCGATAAATATAAATGATCAAATATAATCATCTTTAATGGAGGAAAAAAAAATAAAAATAAAAATCTCAACCATGAGATTTACATCAACATTTTTTTCTTTACATAAAAACACCATTAGCAGACAACTAGCGAGTTGTGAAAACCTCAAAAATCCCCAGTCAGTGAAGCAACAATCACACACAAATCATCAGAACACTCGGAGAAAGTGTAATAGTAAAACCAAAGGGTCTTAATCTCTCGATAGGAATGTGGACCAGCAGCAGCGTTGCTCTGTGCCGTTTTCAGTGCTTGTGTCTGAACTCTGTCACACCACTTGAGCCGTGATGGTCTGTGGGCTGAGTGCATTCGTCAGGCTCATCCAGCTGACAGAATACCTTCAGACAGTGCAGCAGCACAGCCGGAGAATGTGACCTGATGTACTGTGACAGCTAGACACAGAAGTGCACTCCAGCTCGGGTCACCTTGCACAGCGCGACTGTAACCTCTGAGACCGCGGACGCTACAGCAGGGACTCGCCGGAACAAAACTGCACTAATGGGTAATGCTCGTTTACCTGTGCCGTGGGCATTAAAGGCACTTGAAAACACGCTGTTGTGTTATAACCCACAGCTGTACTCAGAAAACTGCCTGACCAGCTTGATCGTGTAACGCAAGCGTTCATTTTCCCTGACACATATTTTCAGCTGTCACAGGTGCACAGCCAGCTGTTACAAATAGCAGAATTTACAAGACTGCTGAACTGTGATTGATTGTATCTCTGAAACATGAGACCAACACACACACACACACACACACACACACACACAAAGGATAAGCCATTAGACTATCAAAAAGTGGAACGCTACGAAGTGGAAAGTACTGCCAGGGGCGAAGCGATTCATACAGCTGGCTACCAGCAGATTAGCTCAGGCCGTGACCGTTTTGTTATTCATCATTTCACTTTAGTTATATTAAAAAGTAAAATGTGTGGCTTTCATCTCGGCTCCACTCTAATATTAGGTCTGCCAAATCTTGTGATCTGTGTGATCCCAAACATGCCCCAGTTCTTCTCCCTGATAATGTGAAATATTAACTAATTAAAAATTGTTTATATAAACCCTGATAGTACTCGTGTGTGTAGGTAGTCCTTAGCTTTTGGCCTCTTTCCAGCACGTCAGAGTTCGGTGATATAAAAATCAAATCAAAGGGGCTGCATGTACTTTTAATGTGGCAATTTTTTCCAGCTAAACATGAAAGATAACTGGAACCAATGTGATAGAGAATGTGAGGTGCCTTCTGTAGGACCATCTAACACCGGCAAACATTTGCAGGTCTGTGGATTGAATTCACGGCTTGTGTGCACAGTGATCACATTGCTGGATCTAATAAAACTGCATGCAAGCTGGTCAACACCTCAGACTGTAAATTGGTTTAATACTGCTGCTAGTATATTGCTGCTAGAGAGCATTTCAATATTTTATTTTCATTAGCTAAAGTTTCCCAGGTGGCACTGTAAGTACAATATGCGTTTAATGCAACTATGTAAGTGTTGGTGTTCATAATGTATTCATATTCAGGAGGATTAAAGGATCAAAATACCAACACCATTTCCATTCTGATTGTTACTTCTATCTCCCCTTCTATATATATATATATTTTTAAAAAAAAAACAATGCTGAAAACCATTATCTATTTTTTAAAATATTTTTGCATAAAACAATTTTTTTGCTCATGTGTTGCAGATGGATCATAGTACCCATGGCCAGGAGGGATTATTACAGTCTCTTCTGTGTTACACCTCCTACACAGGCTCTAGTCCTCTACTTTGCTCCATCCTTCCCAATTCCCCTCCACCACCACCACCGTTCCCCATCTTTTGTAGCACCTCTCTGGATTAGTCACACTAAGAAACTAGGGCTCATCTCCATACTGCAGGATTTGTTTTCCGTCGTATTAAGTGAATAAGTGCCCAGGTGTCACCTAAAGAGAAAGTACTGGCTGGCTGAAGGCCCAATTCTCAGTGTCTGCCATCTGCCCTAAGTGTTGAACCCTCGCAGGCTCCAAAAGCATGCTCAGCATAGATGAATAAAGTGTGAGGAAAGATTTGCAAAAGTCTGGAAGTGTGAAAGACACTTTCTTTATATGAAGTTTGAAAGATAAAAATACCTAGCATTAACAGGCTGTCAGAAAAATCCTGACTCACATATAACTCCAGAACTCTATGTACGGTTTGTCTAAAATGAGATACTATTGTGGCCCCACCTTGCAGTTCTATAACACATTCAGAGAATAAAATTTATTGCTATTGTAACTTTAAAACATGCAATTAAAAAAAACAACTCTTACCCAGTCATGCAACATTACATCTCTATTTATTTAAGCCGATAATAAACTCAAATCTCCCTGGAGCCACTTACCTGAAATATACATATAACCACCGTACACCGTCCCAGCGTGGCCATAATGTGGCTCATTCATTTTGGCAACGTATGTCCATTCATTTGTCCTTGGGTTGTAGCACTCCACAGTAGCTTGAAGAAACAGATGAAAAAAAGAGAAAAAAGAGACTGTATTAGTAGAAAGTAGGTCAAGACACAACTAAGGAGGACAAACAGCAGCAAATGAGGCCTTGGAGGGTCTCAGCGTGGGAGCTAAAACAAGGATTTAAATAGAGAGTACACATCCCCACCAGCTCTGAATGCACTGACTGTGCAGGAAATAGTGAGATTGTTCGAGCTTTCATCTTAAGGTGTCTGAGGATGGTTCTATAAAATATCAGAGAAATCAGAAAGGGGACCTTAGGGTTCATATCAGTTGCTCACAGGCTGATAATTGCTGGCTGGGAACCCCAAAACCAGCCAGCCAGCCAGCCAGGGTCCATCAACATGTATGATCACTGCATTGATGGAGAAGGGTAATGATTTACCTTCACATCAAACACCACAGTTTAACAATGCAGAATCACACGTTTCCATTTCACTAGAGCTTGTTAACATTTATGACAAAGATTTGTGAACTACTAAGAATTACCAGAATTTCTCCATTTATTATGGGTTACAGTCCCATAATTCTCCTGTTGACTTGCTCCAGGCTTCCTGGCAAATAAAATGGGTTTCACCAGTGGCTGATCTGTTTCATCATTTCTGCGTTCACTATATCTGGGATCCAGTTTTCGACATTTCTGGATTGAACTTGCTGCAGAAAGTATTTGAAGTGAGGTGCTCCAATTACGGAGTCTGGAAATGTAGGTTGTAGATGAGCCAATCCCCATAAATATGCTTCAATCAACTTTCACAGAACCTCAGAAGAGTGCTACAGGAGTACACTGAGCTGGGAAAGGCTACACAGGTATTTCTAAAGACATGAGTGAGGAAAAATTCTGAACAATCAGGACTGTTGCTCCACTTTCCAGAAGCAGCTACCTGCAAAAATTACAACTGAGACAGTTAAGCACAAACAGACTTAAATACAGAGTACATCCCAATAGAAACGGTGGAAATGAGCCCAACGTTACCTGCAAAACGAATCTCTACAACCTGCTTAAACTCTTTTCATTCCTGAAACAAACACCAAAGCTGTAAGGCATAGTGGAGGTGGTATCATTATCCAGGGATGCTTTGCTACCTGAGGCCTGGGTGCCTTACAATAGTGTAGGGAAGAATGAATTCAAAATTTCCATCCATCCATCCATTCGCTTCTGCTTATCCTTTTTCAGGGTGGCGGGGGGGTGGGGGTGGGGGTGGGGGGCTGGAGGGCTGGAGCCTATCCCAGCTGTCTTAGGGCGAGAGGCAGGGTACACCCTGGACAGGTCGCCAGTCTGTCGCACTGCTAAATTTCAATGAAGAAATTTCCAGGGCAGCAGTGCATTCCCTGAAGCTTTGAGAACGCTCGGTGATGAGAGAAAACAATAAACCCAAGCTCACAAGAAAATCAGCGTCACAACAGCTTTTATAGTCTGAATAGTATAAGCTTGTGAGTTTTGTTCAATCATATCATTATAGAAATAGATAAAGATTTTTGTTTAGTGGAGTCCTTCAAAATTCCTCCTCATTTTACAAGACTCATAAGCCACTGAAGTATATGGGGTTATAGAGGAGCTCCTGTTAGTTACTCAGCTCAGGAGCCGGTCTTTTCCAGCCTGCACTGTAAATGATTAAACCATTGTGTTATTAGTTCACTCACATTGTGTTTCTTCATAAATGAGTCAGAACAAATTTAAATGTATCATCAATAAGTTTAGAAATCCTGGTAATCCAATGTAGTTCACAAACTTTTGGTCATCTTCTATAGTTAACAGATTTACAGGCAGTTTGTTTTTGGTTTTTTTGTTCCCTCACAAGGATTGTGAGTCACCTCTGGACCAGCTGGATAAGTCTCACCAAGGAAATCAGTGGATACCTAGGTCTGCTTGCTCAACGACTATTAACAAAGTGACCTTCAGCAGTATACAAACTCTCACACCAACTTGATGGAAATAGCACAGTTGTGCTGACCGTATCTAAACTGCAAAGTTGCTGAAAATGGAATTCATCACAAGCAACTTCTCAATGAAGAAATTATAAATTGCATTTAAACCTTGAAATGTATTCAATGTATGATTTTCTTCTGTAAGCTGGAAAGGTCACATTTGTAATTAGCATGGATTTTTTTTCTTTCTACAAGTTCTTCACCACAACAATAGAAATAGAAAATAGAAAATAGAATAATAATTTTAAAAACTGGCAGCTTGTGGTGACATACAGCGAGACCTGTACATTTTGCTTCTTTTTCAATTAAAGCATATATAGGTGTCTTAAGCAGTCTTATTTTTATATTAAAAGACTGAGCTGTTATTGTGCAAGAGCTATAAAAGGGTTTACAACATGGTGAACTAGAATTAGTAAGTACGTGCATCTTTGTTACATCCTTTTGAAAATATAAAAGCAGCACAAAACTAAAATCCATGCAACACTCAGGTCTGCAAGTATATTCTAAATATTCGTTTCTATGTCGTGAAGCTTTTCTTTTAAAATCTAGGCATTTCTGACGTAACAGAAAAACCACACCCTCGTGATCTACCCAGAGCAAACAAATATAATAAAAGGGGCACATCCAGAAAAACATGGAGGCCTAACCGCATGCAGTTAAAGGGCAGTGAAACGTAAAGAAGGAAGAGGCAGCTGTGTAGACTGACAGTGAACTGGTGCTGTGTTTTTTGGTCTAATTATAACCCAGACTGCTTCCACAGTAGCCTCTCTCTGTCCACTGCAGCTACAGAGCTGAATTTAAGTACTGGGTGGCACCTCTCTGTGGTCTACAGTTGGTGCAGAGATTGCAGATTGGTTACTCAGCATCAACAACCAAATTACAAAGACTAGATATAAATGTATAAATACATCTGTTGGCTTTCGTCTTTCCACCAGAGGGATGAAATGTGAACCAAAAAGCTTGTAAAAGCATCAGATTACTGATACAAGTTGATCTGATATGACCCGCTTTTTTTCTTTTTTTCCCTTTTTAATCACTGAAAACGCCACTGGCAACATGTATCCACCTCTTTATTTAATCCTCCCTGCAGGCACAGTTTTTGTGCCAGCTTCAGCTGTATCTCATCACCTACAGTTCAATGTTATGTACCTACCACAGCTCTGAACAAATAGAAACACTGTGACTTTGTTAAGACTGCATCAGCGTAGGCTGTGGCTTTGTTGTATTGCACTGCAATTTATTACACGGAGAGAGAAAAAAATCTAAACTTATTTTATTCATGATATATTATGACACCCTAAACAACACCTCATCAAAAACCATGACACTTCTCTGAGGCTGCGATGACTGAAATTGATTCTGCATGTGCTGAAATGCTTTTGTAATGGATTACATTCGATTGGGAGGGTGTTTGTGATAATGTGCCCATCCTCTAAATTTTATTAAATTACACACACATTATGTGTGCGACATGTTGAAACAGCAAATGATGTGTATGCACGGCTCTTGATTACTTGGCGTCGGTATGCTTGCAGCCTTATTAAAGCGCTCATTCTTTCTCACACTGCTCTCTCATATTAAAAGTGTAAAATCTCATACAATATTAATTAAAGGCCCCTGTTGTTGCTTAAAAGGAAACAAAAGCAAACAAGTGGGGGAAATAAACTCACCAAGCTCCCCTGCAGCATTCCTTCCACCGACAGCGTAGAGGTGTCCCTTGAGTGCACTGAGGTGGAAGAAGGTACGTTTCTCATTAAGGCATGCCACCTGGATCCATTTGTTGTAGCGAGGGTCATATCGGAACACCGTGTCCACTGCTGTTTTGCCTTTGGTGTCGTAGTTGCTTTGGCCACCCACAACATAGAGAAAGTTGCCGATGACCGCAATGCCGTGTTGGTAACGAGGTGCGTCCATGGGCGCCAGCGCCTTCCATTCGTGAGCCCTCTCATCAAAGAGACGCAGCTCCTTGCTCACAACAAGCTGCTGGCGCAGAACACCACCCAGAGTGACCAGGTGGGCACTGTCTGAGCGGATGGCTGTCCGTTCTGACTGCATAACTGGCTGCATGTAGGGCATCATTTGGTAGTTGCTAGCTTCCAGGAGAAGGTTGACACAGGTGTTGTCCGTACGCATAAAGTCCACAGTCTGCACGTGATTGATGAGATCCTGCGGGTTCATGAGAGGAAAGCGGATGTTCTTCATGAGCTTTGGGGCATAGTCCATACGGCTGTCTTCAAAGCGTAGCCAGCGGCAAGCCGCCTTGAACAGGTCCAACTCAGTGCAGTGTTTTAAGCTGTTACTGGACAGTACAAAAGCCAAGCGTTCAAATGGTAGCTTGACAAACTCCCCCGTGCCCAGCAATGAGGGAAAGTTCTTCAGGATGAAATTGTTGACGTATTTATCCACCTCTGTGAGGTTGTATGTGTTGGCAATGCGTCCCACTTCTACACAGTTGTCCAGAGAAACCTTGACAGAAAAAAAAACAAGTAAAAAATCTTGGAAAGCTGCAAGTAAGCGTGAAAAGAAAAGGATGGATGTAGCTTACAGCCCTTGGAAAGTAAAACAAACTCTTGGCCTACAATTGGTCATTCCTTTAGTTGTATAGAAATCTATGGAAAAATGTCCTCAGTCCCTTGCTCTGTGAATTTACGGGCCTTTTGCTAGTTTCAAGTCCCAGTGAATGAAACATAAATGAAAGAATATGCTATGATATTGACTAATTCTCAGCTCAAGGGAAAGAAGTCTCATTACAAAGAATCAGTGCTTTAGCAATTTAACACACAGCCGATGTCAACTGACTCTGCTGCTTTTGTCCATTTTATATCACTTTAAATTTTAAAAACGTGGGTTTTCAGACGGTTGGCAAGAAAACCAGCTTTAATACACCTTGATAAATTTATCAGTAAAAACAGATTGCTGCACTGCATTAAAGAAAAAACAAGTACATACATTTTTAAACACTTTGCTGTCAGCATTAATAGTCACTGCATGATAACTTTAGCTAATGAAAGCAGGCAGACATATTAACAGTTGAAATTATAATTAAAAGCTGATTTCTCTTGACTCTGTACAACAAGCACAACCCGTAAACAAAATTGTTCTTCAAACGTACTTTTTCTTCATTCAAAATAAGTCTTTGGTTTTTTGCTCTTCCCCTGGCTCACAGGCATCCTCTCACAACTTTCCCACCAGTTCAAATCCAAAATATTCAGAATCAAGATACTTTTTTAATCCCTGATGAAATGATATGGTCACAGTCAATCAAAGACACCAAGAATAGTAACTAAACTAAAATATATAATAAATTAAATTAAATTACAAAGTTAGAAAATATAACAAAACAGCTCTAATAGATACAATATTTTGAAATCATAAATATCCAAGTACATTACACAAATTGAATATATGTGGTTGGCATTGAGGTGGCCCTCTTGTCATACTCTACTTTGCTATTTTCTCTGTAGAGGATGTGCAAATAGTAAGAGTGTGCAACTATTGCAGCTTGTACTTGTGGATTAGATGGAATTTGTTTAAAATGACACAATGTTTATGAAAAAAAGTTTCACATTTTATATCCAGTTAATTCAGACAATAAGCTAACTTAAAAGCTGCAGGATAGCTGTAAAAACACACCTTTTGTGAGAATTTCCTTACCCCAGAGATGAGAAAGACCTTGCAAAAGTCCAGCACTGGAAGGATTTGTAAGAAACTGGCTGCCTCAAGTGTGTCTTGCAGATTCTCCATGTTGAGTGACAACTTTGCCGTGTAGATAAAGTCAATAATCTTCTTGAGGCCTATTCGGTTTACTCCATGCAGCTTGATACACATTAAATCCTGTTCTTTCATTCCACCTGCACCAGAGGAGAGTAAGGGAAAGAAGAAACTAACTGAACATATAGTATCTTTATATGGTTCAACTCAGATAGTTTTTTTTATTCAAAAGAATAAAAGCTAATATATGCACACGTCACGTAGATGCAAATGTCAATACCAATGTTTTTACAGTCAAATGACTTATGTCACCAAGAATAGTAAGCATAAGGGAGCACTTTTGTTCAACATTTACACTCAGAGCATTCCCTTTTCACTAATAAGCTAACTTAAGGCTGTTCGATATAACGATATATATCGGATGACGATTTAAAATCGTTTCATTTTACGCTATCGTTTGTTTCGTGGTGTCGCAAAATAAACTGTTTACGGCAATATTTTTTCATCGTTTTGATGGTCACTGTAGTGGCTATATTAATTTCTTAAAAGTTCTCTCTTTCTCAAGCGCCTGTTTTTATGCGTTTATTTTAGCAACAGCGACGGTAACACCTTCACGCGTCCGCTTGTTTATGTTCCACATAAACCTTTCACAATAAAGCTCAAGATCCTGTTGCGACTTTTCAAAATAAACTGAATCACGTGAAAGAGCAGATTATTTACGGATGAGAATTAAAAAAAGAGCCGCCAGGTGCTAAAAAATAAACCTTGGACTCAACCGTTAGAACAGGTTTTCCCCCGCAGCACGCTGTGTAATAAATACTCACAAAGAAAACGGCAGCCTTTACAACTTATGTCTAAAAATGTATAGTTTGTATAGACTCCAGCTACAAAACACTTCCCGCAAGTCAAGCTGCCCGAGATTCACAGAATTTACAGAAAATGTTACATTTTTGTGATCTATATCATTATCGGACGATATAATTCTTATATCGGGATATGAGATTTTGGTCATATCGCACAGCCCTAAGCTAACTTATTAGTGAAATAAGACAAAACAAAAAGCTTTCCTCTGTTCCGTTATATTTCGCAAGCTAATCTGGACCAAACAAAGAAAAAGAAATTCATGTGCACTGCTCATCATATAGAACGTAATGTTACTTGATGACAAGTTGCCCATCAAAGCTTGAGTCATGAAAGTAAACACCTACGGGTTAATACAAGATAAATTCAGTGCAGTAAGGTTGCGTTCTCTGACAACATCTGTGCTACTCGTTTTCCCTGCGTCAGATTAAAAGCTTTCAGTTTAATTGCCCAGATATCTTTGTTATCCGAAAGTGAACGAAGAAAATTTTTTGCAGTCTGTTATTCCTGAAAATACCACACAAACACTCTCTATGTACTTAAAAAGAGCTCAAGGTTCTTCTGCCTCTGCATACAGTGCACAAAGGAGATGAAACAGGCAAGTAGGTCATTTATATTCATTGCCAGCACAAATGACCATGAACATGAATGCATAACAATGGCTCAAACAAGCTGGTTTTATAATATGAATATATGCTCAGTACTGGAGGGATGAGGGCACAAGGTCAATTTGAGTAATTTATTCACAATGCATAATTCTAGCAACATGACTGCCACTGTGTAGAAACAGAAATCCTCATGAAAAGAAAGCAATTTAGTGGAAAATACAGAGATATAGAGTACTTAAATGCCTGTGCCACTGTCACAAATATCACAAAATTCTACATCGTGGTTTGGCTGGAGTAAGGGCATGTAGACCAACCTGTGAACATGGCTTTGAAATAGTCGGAGGAGGAGGCCATCATTGCACGGTGCACAGGGAAAGCTTCATCACAGTCGCCAGCCACCAATGTGACATCACAGAGCAATCCCTCTATCCTCAGCTGGTCAAATCCCTTAAAGAGGAAAAAAAAAAACATGAAAGAGAGAGAGGTTTGTTGCTGACCCTGAGCTTAGAGCACCTGAACAGCTCTGATTTTACTCCCAAGAAGAAGATCTCGGCTTAGACAAAGCCTGATGAAAAACATCAATACTAAAACTTTCAAATACGGCTGCTGCCAAAAAAGGAAAAAGCAGTCACTGCTTTAGGGCTCAACACAATGAACTTGTGTGGTTCAGTGAGGATAAAAACAAAATGCTGTCAGCAACGGCCTGTCAGACATGAGCTCATGGACCTGAAATGATACGTGACAGCACTCTAGTCTTGAGCTGGAGCTGACCGACTTGATTGTTGCCTTCATATTTTCTTGGCTTTCTTACGCACAACTGGTTCAAAGTGACATGTTTAGAATTACAGGGATTTTTTTCTCTTGTTGGCATAGAAACCTGATGCAAAGTTACAGCTAAAAGGCACTACCTACACTAAACATGGGCGAACACACTTTAATTCATAAGTGGATAATGCACTTATTCACCCAACGCCTGATTTCACAACCTACCAGCTGACTACCACTTCTGATTATGGTTATGGCAGGTTGCACTAAGAATGTGCAAGCCAAAAACCGCCTTGAGGCGACAGTTACTGTGATTTGGCGCTATTTAATAAAACGAAATTGAATTAAACAAAAAAAAAAACAAACCTGTATAACACATACCGACTCACAACCCCTGCAATAATCAGTGGGCGGGTTTTTTGGTGGATGCTTCCAAATGCACCACCTAATTGAGACTAACAGATTCTATAATCAGGGTGTACGATCACATCAGGCTAGAAAAATCATTAGCATTCCCTTACTGTGCTGTGGCAGCAAAAGATTAATGAGCTGCAAAAGCAGCCAACGGCCATTCATTTTCAGTGAGAGCCGATGACGAAGGACAGTTATTGCTGTTGCAGCAAACAGCATGATGCCAGCACTCACTTGCACAACTTTAGGCTGATCTTCACTTTGCACCAATCAGCGGTGACATGCCAAAGCTGCCACCAACTGTAACATTTATGCAGCTTCCTGACTATTTTTTTTTGGGGGGGGGGGTTGTGTATGTACAAGATGAGTGAGCTTTTGTTATATTTTTCATCAACAGTAAATCAGGTTGCACTCACCCCTTACATCAAATTACATAGACACCAAATCCCAACTGTTTTGGATTATTACTGAAACACGAGACGAGATATTAAACTGTGCCCAGGAATCCATGGTATCAATTCCCTTATGTTGTGTGATACCGCAATGTTAACAGTTTTTAATCTTCAAAGAAATCCAATTAAAACAAATATTCAACATCTTGCTGGCCTGCAATCTGCAAACACCTGTGAGCAGAGCTATAGAAACTACTCACGAGATCGCCAAAGAAATGGTAAGGCCAAACATTAATGTTATTATCAGACGAAGGTGATATTTGACTCTACACTTTGTTTTCTCTATGTTTCTGCACTCTCACCTGAAGAACCACTGAGCTGTGCGTGTTGCTTGTGAAAAATCGAGTGTTTCCAGTCTTTGATGCCTGAAGGTGAGCAGAGATGCCCATATCACCATAGCCCAGAGCAACTTTCATGTGAGCGTCGTCGTCCTCCACGAGGGATCTAATAGGAAAAAGGAAATAAGTTTTTCTTTTTTTTTTACTTCAAACGGGTAGCAAATGCACATTTCCCTCTAATTTTAGCTTCTGGAAAGTAGGACAGATGCATTTTCAAAGTGACACTGCTTAAGGACATTTTGGGCGGCGGTAGCTTAATTGTTAGACTGTCACCTAAAAGTTGTAGAACTGCAAGACTGAATCAGCGAGGGAAATTGTGGCAAAGGAAGTGAACGAGGTACAATGATCTTCCCGAAGCTCTAACCAACCAGACTCCAGCTCTAGGCCACTCCCGAGTCTTAAAAAGCTGCTCATGAATTCCATGAGAATATACTAATATGCAAGAAATGTTTCTCCATAATATCAGTAAAACATTGTGAAATACCCAAGGCTGACATTGCATCCGTTCTAACTTTTGTTAATTAGCACTTAAATGAACATGCAATGATATGCACTAAACATTCTGTGGGAAAAAAACAAGCTTTGAAATCCCAATGTCATATTCACAGCCTTCATTATCCTCTTTAGTTGTATAGATGAACAAGTTATAGGCACATATGTCTGTGTCACACCACCAGCACTAACATCAGCAGGATCTGGCATGAATATTCAACACGGTGCCAAAATGACCTCTGCCCTAATTTACATGAAATGTGATGTGGATATTTGCTGTAGCCACAGTATACGAGCCCTTTTGCCAGAACTGAAGATTTCCACTTAGCTGGATGTGGTATAACGGTTCAATCCCAAGCTCCTTCTGTCCACCTGTCAAAGTGACCTTGGACAAGAGGCTAAACTCCTAATTGGTCCCAGTGGTCAGGAAAGCACCGTGCCTGGTAGATTCCTGCCACCAGTGTGTGCTTGTGAACAAGACACAGACAGGATAATATCACTATATAAATGGAGACATACACCATTTCCCACAGTACACAGTAAATATTTAAATTATGAAGAGAAGCTCCCTGAATTGTCCCTGGATGATGAATAGATTTCATTCTGGACAACCTCTAGCACCTTCCATCTAGAGCCTCCATCATGTTAAAATGGCAAGAATATACATCTCAGTGAAATACACATGGACATAAAGTTTGCAAATGGATTCGCCACTGACAACTGCATCCTGTCTTCCAATACATTCAGCAGAAGCTCACCTTCCTTCCACTCCCCTCTTCTTTTCTTCGTGCAAGGTTCTTTAGTATTGCACATTTCTTACAAACACTGAAACCTCTGGAGGCCACGGAGTGTCACAAAACACATTATTACACCAAAATATTTGAAAAAGTAAGTGTGAAGGTGAAAGTGAAGCGCCTGGCTTCAAGTTGACATTGAAGGATTTTTCTGCAGTGCACAAAAAAAATGAGCTAACTGCAATGGCTAAGTGATAAACAAAGAAGAATACCGCCCGATGTAGACTTAGTGACACTTAAGCTGTTTTTTGACTCAAGCTGGATGCTGATGGGTATCACAGCTATGTAATGCATCATCTCTTGAAATTTAATGAGGAAATGAAAAGAAGAAAGCTTCTAATGAATTTAAATGAGCTGCGCAGCACTGAAAAAGATCATTAAATAGAAATAATGTGACTAATGGTGAAAGCATATTACATGTCCAGTGATTATTTCTCAGGTTTCAGAGCTTAGGGAGGGGAAAAAAGATAGGATACAAAATACTGCTAATGATGATTGAAGCAAATGAAAGTTTTGGGGCTTTTTTGTTGTTGTTTTGCATAATGTCTGAGCCATTTATCCTTTCGTGGATCCTACACAGTAAGAGTCCTCTGGGAAATCTTGCAGCAGCCGTCTGTGAGAAAAACGTCAGCGCCGTGGGAGCACGATAATTTAGCATTTTGTTATAATCTATGAATGTGTAAAAGGATGAAAATTCAGATACAACTACGACCTCGACATGTGATGTAATAGGGTGTAAAGTCCCTAACTGCTCCATAGAGGGTGAACATGGAAAGACGGCAAGTGTGACTCAGATCCCCAAGGCAGATACTCTCGGGATACGAGTACATTTTGTTCAGACAAAACTGACATTAGAGAATGAAGCTCATTTGGGTACAAGAGCTGTGGATCAAAAGAAGAACAATACTAACATTTGCTATCAAGCAACACAGCTCTATAGTGTATATCATAAGCAAATCATTTGGATTGCTTTTCTACTCCAAGTACCAAAAACAAAACAAACACAAAAACAAAACAAAAAACAGCTGACCTTGGCGTTAACAGTTCGCAAAAGAATCGGAAACACCTGTCTTGCATTTTTAGAAAAGCAAGAACATGATGGCAATCCGACAATAAAAACAATGATGTGATTGAATAAGGGCAGTTGTTTTAATGGGAAAGAAACAAAACTTTCTTTGCCAAGTCTGCGTCCACAGTAGCCAATTAAAAATCTGTATTTCTAACACAGAATGAAAACTAGGCTTAAAATATTATTTCTATTCTCCATGCACTATATTGAGATGACATAAACAGCAATTAATGTGCAATTGGGGCCTCAAACAGTGTTAATTTTCAGACGAATACTGGCCTGGTTAGAAATCCTTTTTTTTTTTCACCCCACAAAAATGTCTGGCTCAGCATAGAAGTGAATTTGCGTCTTCAAACAGACCCCATAAGCAGGCAGCGCTTGTCAGATATACGAGACTAATGGAAGTAATTTGAAGTTCTTGTCTGGCTGAGCACTTGATTTTTAAAAAATTTATTTATTTATTTTTTGTGGGTAGTGGAGTGGTTTTCCCATTTGTGAGTAAATGTTCCCTGTGCTTTGATGGGCTGTTATTCAACATCACTGAATAAAACATAGCTTTTACATGTTAATAAAAAGGCTGGGTGAGCCGCTGAGTGTCACGCTCTTCTTTCATATGTATGAAATTAAATTAATGGGGCATATTTAGGTGGAGGTAATATTTTAAAATTGCTTCACATTTAAACTGAAAAACAGTTTATGTCTGTCCCAATAACAGATAGATAAACATACACACAGAGGAGGGTGTACAGTTATTCTTTTTAAGTATACGGAAAACTACACACCCACAATGAATAATTAAAGAACGCTCTTGATATTGAGAGTCTCCTAAATATGTCTGTTTTCTACTTAGCAGCAATATTCGTATAGCAACTCTGATCACAGCAAAAAGTGAGCTGCTCAGTCTAATAACCAATCATCTAGTCTTCAGATTTCCTCAGCATCTCTAACATGTCTGGTTTTTACTTAATCATAAATAAAGAAAACATAGTCCCAGCTGGTAAAGTAAGTTGGGAATATAACACTTGCCTCCGTCTGCATTACATGCATATCTATTTTAAGACTGATCTCATATAACGTTATGTACATCAGTAATAAGTAGGCAGAACATTGCTTATGTAAATTGTACATCCATTAAAGCTTTTGATGCAGGTCTATTATAGGAGTAATCAAGTGTGATGGTGTGTTCATCTGTTACATAAAGATTTGGTAGCACAACATGGTACATCTGATTAGAAGAAACGAGATAGTTAAAGCTAGGTATTTTGCTGTGATTCTAATTCTTCAGGACACTGAACATGTCATGAAAAAGAAAAACACACTTTGATGACATCTCTTTTGTGGGGGGAAAGAAAAAGAACAGGGGAGAACTCGGGTTTTTAAATCTGCCATCTATTTGGGCATGGATTCTCTCTGGCTTCCTCCCACAGTCCACAGACATGCAATTAGTAGGGTTAGGTTAACTGGTGATTCTAAATTGCCCACAGGTGTGTGTGTGGCTGTCTGTGTCTCTGTGTTAGCCCTGGTGACCTGTCCAGGCTGTACCCTGCTCTCTCTGCTCACCATATGGCAGCTATAATAGGCTCCAACCACCCCCATCACCCTGAATTGGATAAGCAGAAGAAAATGGATGGGTGGGCTAAGGGGAAAACAGATGCAATTCACAGAAAGGATGTAATGAATGCTAAAAGGCAGAAATAATTATTCACACCTGCTTCTATCAAAGTTTGCTTTGATATTGGTACAGATTATACATGCATGCATGTTTAAACAATACTAGTGTTCTCCTATTTTTCTTATGTGGAAGCCAGTTTCTGCTGAATGGTCAGTGTACAAAGGGCTCCAGAGCGCTTGTGGTTTAGGTAGTAGAGTTGCTCCTACAGTCTATATGTCAAAGTATCCTTGGGAAAGATATTGAAGCTCAAATTGCCCCTGATCCATTCATCACAGTGTACATGTGTAAATTGATACAATAGTGATTAGGTATAGATAAAGGCACTGTAACAATGTATAGGTGATTGGGTGAATGAGAGTTGTAGCAGAAAAACTAAACTAGTTCCAGTCCATTTGCCATTCTTTTTCTAACTGTAACATCCCAAACTTTAACACTAAACATACTAATTGAGTCAGACAAGCAGCTCTTGGGGTTTCTGCAAAAATCTGAGCACCGCAAAGTCTGACTTTGGGGTAAATTTGCTGGATTTGAGCTTTTGTACAGAAAACTGCCAAATTTTCTGTTATTATACAGATACTCACAGAGGCTCATTATCCGTTAATTGAGTACGTTTGATTAACAGTATCTTGTTGCTACTTACCGTCTTAAGCAGTCCCTATGGGGGGACTACTTGTTTTTTTGTTTTTTTGGTTTGGTTGTTGTTGTTTTACTTTTTAGAGACTATTTTCTTGTGATGTGTAACTCAAATAGGTCTCCTTTTTCACAATAGTTAACCCAAAATTGAAAAAACAAAACAAAAAAAACAAAACACACCTCTCAGCAAAGGTAAGATTTGCATTAAAAACTGGATGCTGCAGCAAGGACTTCACTATAAAAATTATATTCTTACCATTATTAGTCAAGAACAGAGAGAACCATAACTATAAGGGATCAGCTTGCAGAGTCTCACTTCAAACCCTATGCAGCATTTACAGAACTGTGCAAAGACTCATATAGCATGGTTTTTCACAGGACTGCACATGGATGAGTCCACAAGTGCAACATGCATTGTTTTTTAAAACAGTGTCTTTATTTTTAAAAACATCACAGGCTGCAGGCTGGCGAATCACCTGCAATACCGCTCATTTGACCTGAACAACTGACCTCAAGCAATGTGACAGAACTGGTCTACTTTCACTGGCCGCAAACCATTTTGTCAACGTTAAAGACTGTATTAAGACAGTAGTTTTGATGGTTTTGACAAAGATCAAGATTGAAATGATAATAAAAAAGGGAAGATCACTCTCCTGAGTTACAATTTAAAAAAAAAAGAAAAAGGATTCGCCATTTGAAATAAAATGCCATTTAAACACATACAGCATTTTTGCCTTTAGGTTTCAGAATAAGTAAATGGTGAATCATTAGATCGTTAACCTTGCACATATTAAAGAAACTCAGAAATGCATAATAATTACTGAACTCCACAACTAAAGACCCAACAAATCAAATGGTCACTTAAAAAAGATCTACACCATTAACTAAGTAAAATAAAATGCTCATTACTGGCCTGATTGCTGCTATTGTTATGCTTTACTCTGTGAGCAAATAAAGTATGTAAGCGAGCAGAGATTCATTAGTCTGCAAACACAGAATGGAAATTAAATGTCTGCTTGGGTATTGTAATGTTTTTGATGTACATAAGTGTGAAATGTAAATAGCCATCTTTCAGTAATTATTTTTATAGTAACTGTTGCACAGTAATTAACTTTACCAACAATTATAGATGCTGAATCTTTTTGCCGTGAAGGAAAACTGCACACAGGGCTGGAAATGCAGAATTATTAACGATGTGAGGCACAATTACTTTGGATCAGTTGGACGTGGGGAAAAAAAGGGTTTCAACTTGCTATACTATAAAAATGTCACTGAATGCTTTTGCTGCCTAATCTGGTTTAAAAATCATTATTGTTCATCTTTAGACTCATTATTCGTGCTAATAAAAAATTAAAAAAGTTAGCTTAGGAGTTGTGGGCGGAAAACTTTCTCCTCTTTTCTTCACAGAGAAACTTTAGGCTCTGATAAGCCGAGCTGACCTCAAACTCACAAAAAGCTTCATCAGGCAGGCTTTTCTGTCACCTCACTTCGCTTCACATCTTTGCACTTTAACACACCACAAAGACTTCAGCAAACTAACATTCCTGTGTAGACTTTTTTGTGAAGGCTCAAATGATTAGGCCAAAGACATTTGGGATATATGATGGATAAACATTAAGAGAAGGTCAGGGTGAATCTAATTGTTATTCCTTTCACATGCTGAACTGAGGAGCTGGTAGGAGGACCAATGAGGATACATAAACAGACAAAATAAGCACAAAACACGGAGACCTCTACCACCACAGGAGGTAAGGAAAACTAGAAATATGAGATCTAGCTATATTACTACAGGTCTGCTACATATGAATGATTAAGAATTAAATACAGCACCATCTTTTAGATGACAATGAGAGAATGGAATTGGTAATAAGGTACATTTTACAAGGAGATGATAATGGACCATGTCTAGCAGGAACACCATTACCACGAAATACTGATGGCTTTAACAATAGTCACAATCACACTGACACAGAGCACAGGCAATGTACTGGTACATTTACCCCGTCAGGTGGTAAGTCGGACAGGCAGCGAGGAGAGAGTGGGTTGTCCAAACCACAAAGGAGTGTTGGTGGCTGCCGGAATGAAACAAAGAAGACAACAGCTACAGCATCCCACATAAAAGTTCTGCTCTTCCTCACAGACCAGAGAACGGAGTCTTGAATCTCTAGCTGCATCCCTGAGCAGTCTGAAGATACAAAGCTTTAGTGCACGCAGCACTGACCAACGCAAAAATAATATGTATATTATGTTAGATTTTTTTCTCTGATCTTGAATAAAAGTACTATTATATTCAAATAAATTCTACTAAGCTTCTATATTATATGCGTATATAACATTTGCACAATCACATATGAACTTTTTAAAACATAGCAATATATAACACTGTATTAATTGTGGCGTTGTGTTTGTATGAAAGATTATGCTCAATAAAAGCTGTCACAAGTTCAACGCTAAACTCATTTCACAGTTTAATACTCAGCAGGTCATGAAGCACATTCAGCCTTTGAACACTGAGGGTGGATGAATGCAAAACTGCTTATCAAACACTCAGTATCATACACTGTCACACATACTGCTGGGATAATTTCATTAAAAGTCAGTGCCTCCCGTCTGATTTTTTATTTATTTAATTATTTTTTTGTACAATAACTTGTATGTACTAAATAAAGCCGTGCAAAATCTTGCCTTTGCTATGAAAATCTTGAAGTACACAGGATTGAGGGCAAACTTTTCACATTTTAAGCCACTGAAGAAAGTTTTTTCATATAACCAACTTTAAGAACAAAAATCACAGGATACATCAACTTGAAAAACAAAACGTCATCAGTTTAAGGTTTTGCATAAAGAGTAAGAAAACCAAACATTGGTGTCGTGGATGTGAAAGAAATTTAAAAAGTGCACTTTGGCTAAACTTCAAGGGGTAACGTTACCATGTGGGATAGGTGGCTGTCAAAACAAATTATAGCATATCTACCGTCTCTCTCTTTTTTTTAACCTGCATTTTGATGCCTTGCTTATCTTCTGGCTGTGATTCATACCGTGTCAAAATAATTTTATAATTTAGTCATATTGTAAACGGTTGCAAATGTAGCTAACAGCCATGAAATGGAGAAACAAAACTGATGTTCCTTAGTTCTTTAAAATGCTGAAATTTGAGCTCACAGAAAGGCATAACTAACATGTGTACTTTGAGGGCCTGTAATGAAAAATATACTATTCATAATATAGCATGAAGGTAAAATTTTTACATTTTCTCCAATAAATACGCTTAAACAAAATCACAAGTTACTTGATCATGTATAGAATAACCCCCCTATTCCCTAGAAGTTGGTATTATATCAGAAGCCTTAATATATTCTAAGAAAACCATTTTATTTCATTTGACTTTAAAACATTTTAATACATGCATAATACTGACCACTTCACAAGCTGAGTGTGAAGTAATAGATTACAGATGATATAAATCCCTCTTTTAAAGTCAATAAAGAGATCTATCCTAGATTTTATGCATAGACAAAGTTGTTAAAATTACTATCAGGTAGTACCTTGAAATGCAGTTACCTTAGCAACTACATTGGCACATTGATAACAATTCAGTTAAAGAATCTGTAAATACGGTGGTACAGAGGAAAGCCTTTGTTCAGGTCTTTCCTCAACCACTAGAAAATGTACTTCTAACTACAACGACAAGTGCAAAATATGTGATGCTATACAATCCATTTTAATATCAGTGAGATTTGCATGAACAGGAATGTTGCCTTAATTTTCAGCGAGCCGGAGGAGGAAGCTGAAGGGTTGAAAAGAAGTAATAAGGGAAAGGGTGGCAGCCTATCCACTCCCTTCATATCAGTGGAAAGCTTAAACACATCCTTACACCACTGACAGTTCAGGAAGCTAAAGTCAACTTGGCTTTCTCCTGGAATGACAGCAGAAGGGTCTTAAAAGATTAATGAGTATGGCTTTACTGCCTCGTCATGTTTAGCCTTGCATCGATAGGAACTTTATTAATCTCATCTGTTTTAGGTTCTTTGACATTTGTGGGACCAACATCACATTTTCTGGAGACAGATGCTTTTAAATTTGTAATGCACCAGAAATTCTTTTGACACGTAATAAAAACAAAAACAGATCACTTTTTCTTTTTATTCAGCATTGCATGTTATATATATAAATGTTAACAAAAAAACTTGGTGTCTACACGTGCCATCAGAAAAGGCTTTCCTGTGTCAGTTTCTGGACCCTGGTGCAAAGTAACCAGGGTAAAGGCTAAGTTAGCATTGCAGTCCTCGGTGCTCGTGTCAGATTTATTGTCAGATGCATTTATTTCCCCATTTGTTTGGCTGTTGACATTATTTTGAATCCTACTGTATAAATGTAATCATGGAGGCCACACAACTTGATTACATCAATAACTAATACACAGAATAGAGTGTGTCTTTATGAGGACATGGAGAGAAAAACGGAGACACCAATCATAATGGCAGTGGAGGGCACTAAAATAGCGCAGCCATTGTGTCTAAACAGGAAAAAATAAAAAAGAGCTAAACAGGCTGGTGTGTTCAAGCATAATCAAAGGCATTCTGTTTCACGTCTTTGCCTCCGACAGACGGCTTTTCATGTCTGATTTCATTTTTTATTGAATGCTGAACTCATTCCCTGCTTTCACACTGGAGACTGGAATTACCAGTGCAGGTCCAGTTTTGAAGTTGTGAAACATCTATATCGTCTAGCAGGGAGGGGATCAAAAGTCTTTTGAAAAGTCTGAACTTGGGATTTTTCGATTCCGCAGGCACTTGATTTATTGGGATGTGTCTGTGATACCTGCCCACACTTTGCAGACTCACAAAAAAAGAAGAGAGAAAAAAAAAGGAGAGATCTCTATTCTTAGGTTGGAGAAGCAAAAAGAAAGAATCATAGATCAAATTGGTGAGAAAAAAAACAGCATCATAATCTAAATGATCATGCTTTGGGGTGAGCCTATCTCTTGTACAAAGAGATACAAAAAAGTTAATATCTGATACCAATATGTAAATAATAATAACAAGTCCGTCAGTCTGACGCCTAAAATGCATTAATTACTGACAACAGTGGTAAAAGCTGAAACCTCTTAAAAGTAAGTGGAAGTTTTTCTGTGCCACCTTAAACTGTACTTAACTGCATCCTGTTTACTTTAGGTCTCAGTCACACATACCTGATGACTGGTCAGTGATCATCTGGCAAACAGAGGTTACAAGGGAAAGAAAAGAAAGAAGAAAGAAGTTCATTCTCAGACCTGTTTGTGAGTGGTCGAAGGAAAACGTTAGCGTGAAAGTGGTTGCAAAGAGGATACTGCACCAAAAACCTCTTTGCGATTGCTTTGTTAGCTAGCAGGTTGCCACAGTTACATGTAGATGTAGTTTGTGTGGAAGGCAACAACCTTTCTGCAAACACTTGCAAGCTACTCACCCAGCAGTACTGAAATTGTACAAGTACAACACAGATCAAAAAAACTTTTACCCTGAAGGTGAGCACTCTCGATTTCTGGTTTGCATCACACATTTTCAAGTTTCATTACAACTCAGAAAGTAAATAGTACAATCTATGCAAATCACAAACGACAAGAACATTGTCCAAAAGATCAAAGCAATCACAAAGAGGTTTTGAGTGTAGCACCCTTTTTGCAAAAAAATTTCACCTAGCAACAGCCAGCAACCACTCACCAACCTGTCAAGGAATACACACATTTTTCCCTGGAGATTACCTAGGGGTTAGTGTTTAGTCTCCAGGCCTGTGTGAGTCCACCTCTGACAAACTAAAGTGGCTGTAAATAGTTTAGAACAACTATGTGAAATAAAGGATAATGTAATGATTTGTAAATAATGTAGACCTACTGAAACGTGACAGTTTACTACAAACATCTCTTCTGAAACACAGGTCTCAAAATCCAAACTTACTGTCAGTGAAAAAGAAGACACCATGAAGTCCAAGTAACTCTCAGTCAGAGAGTTTTAGAAAAGCCATTTCTAAAACTTGGAGCACACCAGCCTCAATAATTATGAAATTGAAGAAGTTTGGGAGCACCTCGGCTCGTCATAAAGTTGGCAGTCTAACTCAGTGGTCAGTCAGAGTGAGATTCATAGGTCCTCTGAAGAGATACCTGCTGGAAGGATGGCCATGCCGATGGCACTTCATCAATCAGGCTTTTAAGGTAAAGTGGCTAGACAGAAGCCACTCGAGGAAAAAGACATCTGACAGCCCAATTGGAATTTGTCAAACGGCATTTTCAAGGACTCCAAGAACATGAGAGAAAAGCTTCGGGTTTCATGGAAAAACTGAAGTCTTCCATCACAAGCTACTAAAGCTTGGGGTGGCTGCATCCTACTGCAGGAGTGTAGTGACCGAGGAGCTGCGTGAAAACTGTCAAATAGATACACAAAACCTGCTCCAGAGTGTACAGAAATGCTGATCCTGGCACCTATGGATGAGATTGCAAGAAGCTCTGCTTGTAATGTCCTGACAAGTACGAGGAGGGGCTTTGATCC
The DNA here is from genome assembly GCF_000239375.1 of Pundamilia nyererei. Taxonomy (NCBI): domain Eukaryota; kingdom Metazoa; phylum Chordata; class Actinopteri; order Cichliformes; family Cichlidae; genus Pundamilia; species Pundamilia nyererei. Next base: position 1,517,978 of record NW_005187465.1, on the reverse strand, counting down.
ATCTGTAATGTTGTAATTAACAATGAAGCTCTCTTATTTTAAGACAAGAGAAAATAATTACTATTAAGTGCGAGAGAGAAAGAGAAACCGAAAAGATATCCCCCCTCCTTCCCTCCAAGGACACATCCGTGGCAAACACGGCTCATGCATCATCTGTGGAAAGACTTGCCGATGGCAGTTGAGAGATGCTGCCCTTCCAATCTGACAGAGCTTGAGAGGATCTATAAGGAAGAAGGGGATAAATTGTTCATGTTTGCAAAGCTTGTAGAGACTTACCCAAGAGCCCAAAGCTTTAGATGCTGCCAAAGGGACTTCCAAAAGTACCAAATTAAAAAGGCCTAAATAATTATTAAAATGAAAGACTTCAGTTTTTCCATTTTTAACAGATTTACGTATTCTTGTGTGACCGATGGGCAGAAAATTGCAATTTCATCCATTCAAGATCAAATCTACAAGATAAAAATGTGTCAAAGTGAAGGAGCTCACATACCTTCTGAATCCACTGTGCTTTGTGTGTGTGTGTGTGTGTGTGTGTGTGTGTGTGTGTGTACACTCAACAAAAAGATCACAAGACTCCTACAGTCTGGCTGGTGCCCTCACAATACACTCTCTAGCAGCTGAATCCAAAGCGCTTGTGAAAATAGAAAGGCACAAGACAAGGTGACAAAGTGCACGGAGAGAAACAAAACAGGGACGACTGGGTGAGCACCTCTGAAGCTAAGTGAGTGGAGTCAGGAGGAAAATCCATTTGTCTTTAGTAAACAGACACCTATAGTGAAGCGTCACTCTCAATCACTGAGAATAGCAATGCAATAATGCTATGTCCTGAGCAGCTCCTATTCATGAAAAAAAATAAAGAGTACAGTACAACGATCAAACACTACATCACATCAATCATCATCAAGAGAAAACACCACAAGTTTACAGACTCAACAGATTTGGCCTTTATCCATCCATTCTCTCCCACTCATCCTTATCAAGGTCATATGGGGGGGGGGGGCTATCCTAGCTACCTTAGGGCGAGATGTGAATTACACTCCGGACAGGTCGGCAATCTGATGCAGGGCTAACACAGAGAGACAGACAACTGAATTCCAACTCAGAACCTTCTTGGTGTGAGGCAACAGTGCTAACCACCAAGCCACCGTGCTGCCGCAGCTAAAAAAAAAAAAAAAGCCCTGTAGCTGGGAAAATGCAACCCAACCTACAGCATCAGCCTAGACATATTAATGTCTTAATCCCCGCACACACGCGTGCTTCAATTTAGCTGCTGCACATTTCTCAGCATCTCTATGTTTCCCTCAGCAAAAACACGCTTTCTTCTTCAACTAATCTGAAAACTCTAGGTGCAGCTTTTGTTTCGCTTCCTGCACCACACACACACAGACCCGCAAAACAAGAAACAGTGGGGAAGAGAAAAGGAGGAAGTGTTACAGTCTTTAAAATTCTCCTCTCATACCATCTCTTTCCATCAAACAGACCTCGGTGCATCCAAAGTGTGACAGCGGGTCTGTTGGATAGACTGCAATAAGAAAATGTGTTCACAGTGAAAACAGAGATTTTAATGAAGTTATTGTGCAGACAATTTTCCACCCCTTTTTGGTCAAGAGTTACCCTAGAAAAGGAAGAGATCACTCAGTTCTTTTCAGATACCTGTGTCTAGATGTGTCAGGCAAATTGCATTTGCTCTGTTGATTCAGATGAAAATTGGCACTTCCCTAATTAAAACGAAGCCTTCTGAATCAATATTCACAATGCACTGGTCACACAGTCAACAGTTATCCTTTTAATTGCTGGCAATCACAAATGGAAGCCTTATTTAAAATAGTATGTAATTAACCTGTTGGTTTTAATTAAAAACAGAAAAACTAATGAATGCAAAGGAAAATATTAAGCTTTGGGCCCGCTGATATTTTAAGTGCATGGTTGGGGCTCTCTCTGTCTAGGACAAACTATCCATGATCTCCAGATAATTGCCCGAATCGCAGCTAATAATCAGTCTCCATATGCTTTAATGAGCCTGCAATTACACCTTATAATCAAAGAGCACTTTGAGGTCAAGGTTCCATGAATACAACTGAAACTGAACTTTATCTGAATTTCAGGAAAAAAAGAAAAAGAAGAAAAAAGTTTCAGCCTACACCGCAAATCGCTAAGTCAAGAAAGCTTCCCACGGTGTTTGCTCATAGGTGGAACAATCTGTCAGCATGTAACAAATGTTGAATCAACCCGAAGGACGTTGTTAGAGGTAACATGACCCAGCAAGGCCTGCTGTATGTAAGTCAAAAGAACAACTACAGTGCTCTACCCGGGGCACTAACTTGCCCTGGGTAGAGCAGTAATTAAGCAGAGGCATAACTTTGCATACAAAGGGGTTTAATCTTTCAATATCCAGAAAGGGACGCATGATTAATTGTAGATCCTGCCACAATTGTATAGGTCAGCAATGTTTATTTCTATTTTTAATTCCCCTGACTGTCCCAATGTGGTATCGCCTCTCTTCCATTAAACCAATTATATTCTTTCAATGTGAAAACTATCCAAGTAGAACAGAATGTACTTGGGAGGGAGTTTTTTCTGGGAGTGAATGGAGAAAACTTGCAGCTCTTATGGAAAAAGAAAAGAAACAAAGGTGCAAATATAGTGACAAAGAGTAAGGTAGCTCTGACTGACCCTCTGACAAGAGTCAAGAATCTGATTTTTCTTTCGGGAATCTATTGTTGGCTCTGCTGGATTTGCTTTCCAATCCAGTCCTTAAACCTGAAATAACACTTTCTTTTTTGCCCAAATGTTCTCTCTGGGCTCGACAGCTGTTCTGATTTTTCTAGTCGTCCTCCCCAGTCTTTAAGGCAACTGTACTATTCTTCATTTTACAAGTCACTGTTTTAGTTTTGGGATTATAAAAAGATTTTCCTCTCTCGCTGCACTGTGTTCTGACAGACAGTAGCACTGTGAGTCTGATGTTATCCACCTAATAAGGGAGTTCAATTTGGTTACTGCAATGCATTTTTTTTTATTCTTGCCAGATTAGATACCTACTTAGAGGTGAACTGTTTGGTGAAAGTACACCCAACTTCATCTTATCTTTGAGTAGGTGTGTGCATGTATGCGTGTGTGCATGTGTGTGTGTGTGTGTGTGTGTGTGTTAGATGAGCGCAGATATGACAGTTTCACCTGACTGAACTCAGTTGATGCTCTGCCAGCCAGACTGCCTGTGCCTCTCCTCTGGCCTTTCAATGAAAATAAATGATCCCTGGGTGGCTGTTTCTTTTTCTACAAAATGGCCACAAGTCAGCGGGAACTTAATGTCCGCTCCAAAGGGAAGGGAAATTAAAAGCTCAGAGACAATTTTCTAAAGTTCTTAATTTATCCACCAGCACAGCAGACGTTAAGCTTCTTTGTGTGTGCAGGTAGATGCATACAGATGAATATCAAAGCCGTGATCCAAGGCTGGCCTTGTTTAAAAGTAGCGGCAGATGTTGATGCCGTGATGACGGGGTTCAATACTATAAGCTTTTTCAAGCAAACTATTAGCAAGCTATTCAATTTGTGCAGGAAGCTGGGAGTGCGCCGTAGCATTGCTTGACATGAAGGGAGGCACACCAGTGCTTTTTTAAAAGAATTATCAACTTCTAAAATATTAAATGTGCTCCTCGGCAAAAATAACTTGGCCCACTTTGTGACAAATAAACAGAGCAATAATTAACCGCCTCTTGAGCGAGTCTCTTGTCTTGTTCAGATTCCCATTGCCAATGTCTTGGACAGCAGTTAGCTAAGGAAGTCTTTGTTCTGTTCTGCAGCCTTGCCGAGCTTTAAGTTGCAGTACTTTTTTTTATTTTTTTTTTTTTTAAAAGCCGTCACCAGCAGCAGACCAAAATTGTTTAAACTGCAGGACAACAAACTCTCAAGCAGCAGCTGAATGATATCAAGAACTGCCAAACTGTGACCTGCCAGCCTGCTGGTAGGGAAAAAAGGCAAAAAATACAAAAGCTCTGGTTAGCAATGACTAAACTTTCAAAATAAGAGCAAGGGAATTTCCTGCTGCAAAGATTATCGCAGAAGACGCGGTTAAGAGGGGGTAGACAGAACATGAGCCAAGCCAGTATATTAATGATTTCTCACTGATCTCCAAATTTAGTTGCACTTTTAAAGAGGTTTTCAGCATTAGCTAAAAACAGCACTTTCAACTTTTCTGCTGTCACAGAAGTTAAACTCAGTCAGACCTGACTGAGTCCAATTAACACATAAATCACAGTGTGATATATCTGGTGAAACTCTTGAGAATACCGCCACTCTTGATTTATGTATTTTTAACCATAAAAAATGCCTGCGATCAGAGGGAGCTGAAATTCAAAGTCAAAGCAAATTAAAATCTACATCTCTTATTTAGTTTGTCAGCTGTCAAATCAAACATGTGATTATTTTCAGAATATTTGAATATAGATAAAATTTTGATTAAAAAAACCCCAGAACTAAACAAAACAAAGAATGACAGGAAAAAAACCCCTCAAGGTTGGACAAAATTCACAAAAATGGTGATAACTAAAGGGCTATTTACCTCAGAGACAGCAAAATTCATTTCATAGCAGTGGCACTGGGGATTTCAGCAGCAGCAGAAGGCTTTTAGAGCCACACGAGACATGTGAAGCATCTTGATTTGCAAAAATCTGTTAAACAGATTCTCGGGGCTTTCATTTTATGTAAAGCTGTTCAATCTGTATGGAATCTAATGCGGTCACACCACTTACACTGCTACAGCCGCAATACAATTTAAAAAAAATATACATCGAAAAATCATCTTGTCTATAAAAAAAAAAACCTTTTAATGAACAGACATCGCGTTCTGTGAGTGCTGGATTTTTAAAAATGGTCCATTTCTGTCATGGAAAAAAGCAACAGCGATCACTTACAGACTCTTTGAGGGTAAATATTAAGAAGCAATTTGTTTTCCAGACTTTCCAGCATTTTCCCTTAATTGCATTATACTGACAAAGAGTGACGGGAATGTGGGGACAGGGAGAAAGGGTAATGACGTGTTAAAGGTCCCTGGCAGGAATCAAACAGGTGTTGGTGCAGTTAAGGCTGCTGGCTCACCGTGATGCCTCTGAGAGGAGATTACAAAAGACAGCAGTCACATATATTAAGTGCTTACTACTGAATCACCGTAAGATGAGGGATGACATTCATTTCAAGGACTTTTTGTGGAGGAAAGATAAACCCAGTGCTTTTTCTTCACTGAGCTCGAGATTAGTCCACACACCCTGCTGCCAGTGAACCTTAACTATTCTTTTCTGGCATGAAATCTGCACCACAGGCAGTTCACTAGTCCATATATAGATTAGGGAGGTTTCAAAAGAGGTGAGCACATTGTGCAAATACATCTCGTTTCTTTATACATGATGAGCACTGTATACTCTAAAAGCTCACTCTCCTGTATCCACCCTGCTCGGGATACATATACAGAGATGACTCTTGCAGCAGATGGAATTAGAAATGTCTCTGGAGTCAAACAGAGGGAGGGCCTATAAAGAGTGACTTCTCCCTGCCCATAGTGTAACCTATAATTGGGGGCCCAATATCAGCGTGCCTAAAAACACAGCTTACTATTTACACTTTTTTAAAATAGACGTGTTGTGGTGGGGCAGGGCCACACTTGGCAGGATGAGGTGGATTCTCAAGGCCTGAATATGCTTCACTTGTCAGCGTGTCCACATTATCTCCCATGAACAGAACCCAAACGATGTCTGCAGCCACTTAAGTACACTTGATGTGCTTTTCCTCCAAACGGCATGCTGACGTGCTGGTGAGAAGATCCTCCTCTCGAATTTGCACAATGTCAAGCCTTGAAAATAATGTGAATAGTTAAGCTTCAATGCTTACAATCTCTGACAAGGTCTTGATTAATGCTATGGCAAAAAGGCGTTACCGGCATTCGACCAGAATGCAGAAAAGTCACTTTTAACGCACTGACACAGCAGGTTTTCCTTTTTCCAACAGTGACGCACAAATTCAGCATATCTACAGACTGAATTTTTTTTTTTTTTTTTTAAAATGCTCATTCACTTTTCTCTGTTAATAACTTTTTCCACTTAATTAACTTTAACTTCTTATTTACAATTAACCATTTACAGCCAATTTACGACAACTGCTTTTATGGGGTCTGTGTCGCCGTTTCAAAGAAATTAAATTAACAAGAAGGTCAGTAGTTTGAGCTACAGGCTGTCAGGAAATGAGGAAGCGCCTTTTCCTCTCGGTTGCTACCATCACTGAGATGCCCTTGAACAAGGCCTTTAACACCCAACTGCTCTGCTGGAGATGCTCAATTGCCAATAACTGTGACTGCCGGGCAGGATGCTTAACCTAAACTAGCCTGATGAAATCTAGATTAAATCTATAATTAACAAGTCAATAGTGTCATTAGTGAACTTTTATACATACAAGATCTCACAATTTAGTCCTCTCCAGGATTCAGGACATACTATCCAGTTTAGGTTTATGCTACACAATAAAAATGTATTTCGTACATTTGCTTGTTCATAGCTGTGTTTTGAGTATGAACAGTTCTACTGAGGATATTTAAAGGGGAGCCTGACATAAGAGAAGTAAAAGCATGGCTTTCTCTTACTGTGCTGCACTAATACAAAAATAAATATTTGAGTAAAACCATCAAAAATAATCTCCTAAGCTTATAAAGATACATGATTACTGGGAACTGCATGAATCCAATTTTGCAGAAATCCCTCTAAGTAAGCCCAGTTAGCCTCTGAAATTCCCTTTAGGCTTTTCAGTTAGCCAAGGTTGTCTTGAAAACTGTCACTTCCAAAATTGTTCTTACCATCTGTAAACCAACCCCGTTACCGTTCAGAAAGTCAAACAAGACACTTACAGGTAGAAAAAAAAAATGTAAAGAGAGATGATGGCAGGGACTGTGTGAACCACTCCAGATCTACCCTTCCCCCTTCCTCCTTCCTGAACAGTAGCAGATGACAATAGCTTCTAAACCAGGGCACGCCAGACATCCTGACAAAGGCAGGCTCCTCCCAAGCAGCTGAGTCCCCGGTTCCCAAATAAACACAGCCACAGGGAGAGGGCAAGAGTCGGGGATGTGGAGCATGCTGTGTCCAGACAAGCAGCAAAATGAGTCCTTTTGCCCGAGAGCAAGGCACTCTCCCAGCAAACCATAAAATTCATCTTGGACAAGGGAAATCTCTTGACACACTACAAGGCTTAATCGCATAATTAGGGCTGCAACAAAAACAACGGTGTCACACTCATTTAAAAAAAATAACATAAAATAAAATATTACAAACTGAGAAGCAAATAACTGCATCTCCATATGCGCTGCTGCAATTGTATATCTTGAATGCTATTCAGCTCTTACTCACATGTAAGCAGGCGAAAGGGGTGAGGACCTGGATGTCTTAAGAACTGGCACTGGGAATTTCCAGCTGACAGGAGAACCGCTTTTCCATTTCAACGGCATGTTGTTGTCACCAGAATGGTGCTACAGCAATACCAACAGCAAAGACCATTTCCATGAAAAGGTTTCCAGTGCAGTCTTCCATCCCACTCTGCCCACACCATTTAAGGGGGAGGGAGAGCAGCAGCGGCACCAGCAGCTACAGAAATACACTGGTAAAGGCAGTGCGGGCTACAGTCGGGGTTGTGACTTTAGCGGCAGCACTGAGAAGCCAATAGATTGCATCCACCACGACTACTTGCCCTGCTGCATTCACAGTTGTCTCGTGGTAGGAGGGGGAAGAAGCCCTGCCTTCTCATCACCCTTTCAGGGTAGTGAATAGCCCAGTAGCTAAGCAACAGTGCCACCTTGTTAGATGAGCTGTGATTACAGCTCTTGGCTTTCGGTGCAAATACAAGGATGGTAGATTAAGAAAAATATATATACACAAGTCAATTAAAAAACAAACAAACAAAAAAAACAACCAAAGGATCCAGTCTCAAGAGATGGGCATGTCACTGATTAAACTATATAGTTCTATATACTAAGTACTGGACATGGGCCACTATATTCATATTCCCATTGCCTTTTAAATTAACAGTACAGAAAGAGCGCAAATTGATCAAAATTTTAACTACACTACCTGAACTGTTCCACTTTACCAAACCTAAGCATGTAGGGATTTGGAGTCAACTGCAAGTTGATGTTCTCTTCCTCTTAAATTATCCCCCACACAAAACTGATTGGAAGGCGATTGGTGGTGCAGTTGGATAATGACCTAAAACCATGGAAGCAACCCAAGAGCTTATTAAGGCAAAGGAGTGGAATGCTCTTAAATGGACAAGCCAATCATCTAACTTCAAACCAACTAAGCCCACCTTTCCCTTACTGAAAGAAATAAAACGGAAGGCACAAACAAGACCCACAAACAAGCAGGTACTGGTGCTAGATGCAGTGAAGGCAGGGCAATGCATTCCACAGGAAGAAACATCATTTGGTAAGATGCTCTGACTCAAGACTTCAGACAGTCATTAACTGCAAAGGATTTGCTGTAAGGAGTCCCAGTAGGCTTTGCTTTAGGTCACAATACCTTTGAGATACAATGCAACACCTTTTACAATCCATCTGATTAATAGATCAGATGATCGAACACATCGACAGCTGAGATTTACACTGATGTTATAGAATATTACGTTACAGACTACAGCCAGCTTTTTAGCTATAGCATAATTTTCTACCTCTGCAATTAACTAGAGGAGCCTAAAAACTGCTGCTCAGGCTGTACGAGTCAGACTGTGGTCACGGGAAGACAGAGTTGTCACTGTGATTGTGGCTGTGGCCATGGCTGTGCTTTGGACACGGGCATGATTAAAAGGCTTTGACACATTGGTTTCTGCTGCGAACTGAAATGGCTGTGCATACTGCAGGTTCTGAACTCTTGTGCTGCGTGGGCAAGTCATTTGTCTTACCTACGCTTTCTTGGCTGGGAGGTCATAGAAACAGTGCAGAGTAGTTACAGCACAGCGAGACATATCCTTAGCGCCACAGATTGGCTGATAAATGCAACCACAGTTTATGCTATGCCCGCTTCCACAGTCAGAAAGGGCAGATCCATCTAAAGGCTATGCACAGTTATACATATGCAACAGGGCTGCCCTTGAAAGTTAACACTTCATTTAATGAAGCATTTAATGAACATATCTAATTTGATTAACATTCCCCAACTCAAATCAATTATTTATCTACCTGACAACAAGGGCTGTGAAAACTAGGAAAACTGACCAAAAGTCACTCTTATTTGGAAAACACACACAAATATTTTAAATAGCTGCACACATTATATGTGCACATTATGTCCACAAGTGGTCAAACAATAGAACTAACCTGAACAGATACATGTACTTCAACATAAACATGCCATTTACAAGCCCTACATTACCACATATTACAAAAAAAAAAATCAAGATTGAGGTTCTATATACACAGCAGGATGGTT
>NW_005187465.1:1492744-1508503 GCF_000239375.1 Pundamilia nyererei | reverse complement strand
TAAATAAATAATAATTTGCTTCTATTATACAGACATTCGACACCCTTTGCGAGGTCTGCTGTGGCAAAACATGGAAGATTAATCGTTTGCTCAACATGTAAATGGGGAATAATCAAACCAGCAGGGGGCTTAGGTCCACGAAGCTTTGATCATCATCCTGTTCTCTATTCAGTATCTAGCCAGTTAAGGCTCCACGATTTGATGTCTGCTGACAAAAATCTATTTTACCAAACAGGAGTCAGAATGTAAATCATTATCTGGAGCCAAGATGGGGTTTCATCTTTCTACCATTATTATCATACGACTGTTTTAGAAATTATTCCAGGTGTAAGCTTATCCCCTACGGAGCCGGAGCAATCTGAAAATTTTGTATTTAACAGCTGTTGTTCAGACAAAACAAAACAAAACAAAAAAACAGCCCTCAAGTTTTTTCATGTATTTTTTTATCGTACTGTTATTGCCTGTTTTGTTTTTTAAAATGGTACACATAATAACAAACTAAAAGATTTTTTGGGGGGGAAAGTAGTTTTAAAAAGTTGAAAAAAAAGACATAAAATGACTTAACACCTGCTCACCCTCAGCTGTTCAGCTGATATTTTTGGCCACTTCAGCTACATTCACCTGCTCCCTAATTCAAAAGGGTCACCACAGCAGGTAGCTTTCTGACACAACCCCAAAGGGATACACATCTGCCCCTGGGATTTAACTGGTAGGTGAATTTGTAAACCACTCCACCATGGAGCCACATTTACTTGGCCACTTATGTTCCCTGCTTGTGGCAAACTAACAGTGAAAATGTACACCTGTATTTTCATCTACACCATAGTTACTGGGTAACCGCACACCCTTGTCTCCCCCTGGAAATGTAACTACATGACTGTGATTGACCTCATCAGTATAATCCTTTCTTCTTATTTCTTCCAACTCCTGTTTCTGCCATGATTTTTTTTTTTTTTTTTGAATGGACTAGATCAACTTAAACAGAAACTTGATTGCAAACCAGTGTTTTGGAGGCAAAGCTGCAGTACAACAGAGACACAACAGCACAAGCATAAATTTTGGCAACGTCACCAGCCCTGTGCGTGGACTACAAAATAGGCTCTCCACAGATTCGACTCGCACAAGTCATAATTAGTCTTAAATCCTTCACCACTCTCTGTGTATCTGAGGTCTGAGTGAGACGTCCACCTAAGATGCTACCTTTGCCATATATGAATATGGAGAATTCAAAACACTTAGCATTACATTTTGTGATTCTTCTAACTCTTTATTTGCCAGAGACTGCGAAAAGCACCGAGAGCCAACCAGAGGCCAATTCCAAAACAGTGTTTTTGTGTGTTAATTAAACTGCAAATCGGTTATATCAGATAGATCATTGCAAAAAATAAAAATTAAAACGTAATATGTCTATGTATGTAATATCTACTTCTTTAAAAATACAACAGTAGCAGCATTTCAAAATAAATCTTTCTTCTCTGTGTTATTTTTGTCTAACCTCAACTCACCATCAGACTGCTGCAGTTTCAAGTGGCCAAGAGTGCACTGTCCCGCTATTACAGGAAAGGCTTCATGTGAAGTGTTCAAGCATAAATTCTTTCTGGTGGCTGATTTTGTGACAAAGTCCCTCTCAGAAAAGATGAATATTTGTCCACTTAATCTGTTCTTGTGTCAAATTTCAGCTACGCTGCATGTGTGTGCAAGCACCCCCTCTGTAGTGGATATTCCTGCATATGACATACAAACCCAGCACTAGCCAAACAATAACATCTTTAAATAGTCTTCTCTCCTCTTGCATTCTGAAATACATATAACGGTCATGACCCTTTTCCTCCTCTCTTCTTCTCCTCAACTGGCGGTGCCATCTGTATTACAACCCCCATCATCACACCTTACGCTGTAACTGGCAGAATGACCTTGCGTCTTAACCAAGGGCAGCAGTCATCGTGCCGCTTCTGTCAAAGCCTGAAGGCTCAGTGCTACACCCATTATTCACAGTCCTATTCTATCACTCTCCTCCAACAGCTGCAAACCCCCACATAATAGAGCTGTCTATGTCAAATGGCAGCAATACAATAATTCCACACCAGTGTAAAGATTTTATTTTACATGAATGAACTGTGAACAGCAAGGTTTCTATGCTAAATACAATTTGATTATTATCCAAAAGCAATTAACCATAGGAGAAGTGAAGTCATGGTGTTTTTAAGCTTCTTTCATTTATTGAACAGGCTTTTCTAAATGTGTTACTGATAGCTTATGCTGTGGAGAGACAGTCAGCAGTCCGCCTTAACTTTACACTCACAACTGTGTTCTCCAACTGCCCATCCATTTGGTGGTGTGTCTCATCCACCTCCACACAGTCTCAGTTCTGTTCTCGAGCGCCTTTTACAGACCATAGCTGTCCAAAGGGAGTTTAACCTACTCAAATTTAACTCAATTTTAATCAAAGAAGTCACGGTTGAGAAACTGGCTGTCTGAACTGGCAGGATTAAAAAAATAAACAACCTCAAATAAATATGAGGAATTAAATTAATCTAATTCCAGCTAAAAGTAACACCAAGGCTGCAGCCAAAGCCAAGGAGGAAGGCTGGGGAAAAATGTCTGCTGTGTAAATTAATAGGCATCAGCATCACCGCCCCATTATTAAAGCAAAGCATATCTGATTAGAACTATAATTATGTGTTCCATTTAAATTTTGTGTTGCTTAGATGCAATCTTATGGCATGTACGACTACTTCACCCTTTTCTTTCAGGTGCGACCCTGCCAATGTTAAACAGTCTTGAAAGCAATTAAAGATCAAATATAAGCATGCTTACAAATCTTTCACAATCTCAACAAGTATTCAAAGCTTCTTCAGTGCTAAACGAAGGCCTTAGGAACAATAAAATACATCTGAAATTGTTTGCTACAGGCTAGAATAAAAAACAACGAGGCAAAGGAAAATGTTCCCTCTCCAGAGAATCAATATTGTCATTGATGTTTTGGAAAGACAAAGGGTTTAGATGCTCTATTAAAAAGACTAGATGCTCTCTATCTACACATCAAAATATTTTTTGGTAAAAGTGGTTGACCAGTTAATCAGGCCTTTAAATGCAAACATCTGTTACCTGGAAAATAAGCAGCTCTGAAGCTTTTTAGAGATAGAACTGAAATTACCATGACTCAGTTGGCTCACTTAAACTTTGTTTTTGTAGCATGCATTATTCAGGAAGTTAAAATTACTCCCTATTTTACCTGGATAAGTTACTTTTATCGATAGTGAAATGCTGGTGCTAAGACACCAAAGATGATCAATTTTCAAGTTCAATAAAAGTGGTCACTACCTTAATAATACTTAGGTTGTATTATTGTAGGGTCTTTAACTTGCAATATAAAGCGCCTGATGTTATGATTTGGCGCTATATAAAAAAAATTTTCATTGACTTTAACTGAAATTGAGTTGAATTGAATCAGATCAGGCAGAGCATCCAGCCTAAAATGTGTGCCAAATCAAACATGTGGTGTGGTGAACCCTCGGGAAATAAGGGACCAGCTGAAAGTACCTTCTTCTTCTATACCTGCTATGAAATTGTTGTCTTCTATCAGTGATCTCAACAGAAACGTGCACATCTTAATTCTATTAGTACCACATCAAAGAGCTGTAGCAGTTATGAAACCGAGAGTGAAACCGCAACACAAATACCAACAGTTTTGGTGCACAGTTTGACTTCCTTATCTCTTCATCTATCGCTTTTGCTTAAAATGAAAGTTATAAGCTACAAAGGCAAAAGATGAACAGTAAATCTACAAAAAGCTCCGACTTCTTATATAAATCTCTTTAACACCTATCCATTCAAATCAGTAGGTATTGTGCCGTCTTAATCCAACAACAGTGGAAGAAGCTAAAATGAGGACAAAAGACTAATTCTGTCATCTCTGCATGCATGAGTGTCACTATTGGTTTTAAAATAGTTATGCCCGTCTCTAACTTTAAGTCCCACCAGGAACCGAAAACAGAGGGCACCATCCACCACAGTTATACCCAGTGTTGGTCCATATTAGGTCACATCAAGTTGAGTCAAATGACTCAGCTTGATGAGTCATTTGACTCAACTTGATGGGGATAAAAAACAAAAACAAAAAACAAAGACAAAACAAAACAAAGAAACTGCTTGTTTTCAATTATTACCAAGTCCAGTTATAAATGCCATTAAAATCCAATTTGAGTATATATAGAAAAGTATGAAATAACTATGAGTATGTGAAAATACTGTTTGTTTAGTGAGAAATAAGCCACTATTACACACAGGCTACTCAGGCAAGATGTAAAAGGTAAAGTACTGGAGAACAAAATAATATATTAGAGTCACTGGAGAGGCTCAGGGGTTTTAGCAGTATTTTTCAGTCCTGGCCTATGTATACTAATGCATTAATACTTTAATTCCTTAACATGTAATAAATACTACTTAATTAACACCAGGTAGAAGCCATTCCTATCCAGAATTTAAACCAAGCATTACCTACAGTTTAAAAATGGCCCACCATCAATTCTCTATTGGAAGATGCTTTTTTTTAAAATGACTGATTTTGGCTGGTTACATTTAATATTATTCTAAGAGAAGGAAAAGAAAATCTTAAACATTGCTTACACTGTATGTTAAACATTCCTTAATTTTTGGTAAGTTTTGTGAGCAAAATATAAAATTCATAGGCATATTAATAAAAACAAAAATGCAAGATGAGGCCGCATTACCATACCTATCGTGCAGTCCGACGGGCATCGTCTCCCCTCTGTGTATAGGGTGCTCCATACCCTCGCCAAAAACCACACCTCAAAAGCAAAATATTTGTGTTAAAACCCTTCTCCAAGAAGCACATACATTATGGCATTTTCTGAACTCCAGAAAATGCCATAATACTTTTTTTAATTAGGTGATTTTTAATTCAGCACTTTTAGGAAAGTTTTGACAGTATTAACAGCATTTTTAAACTGAACTTACGTTATCATGTTTTAAAGTTTGCACACTTTAACGAGCCAGTTTAAGAAAGCTTCTCCAGCAAGGCATTGATCTTTTCTTAATCCACTTTACCCCATGTCAGCTGACACAAACATTCAGTTACATGGCAATGCACCATCTGAACGCTTATTCTCCTCAACTGAGATGTACCACACACACACACACACACACAAATCCCTCATATAGTTTCACCTTAGACGATATTAAACTTACATTAACATCTTAAATAATTGGTAGTAACAAAGTGCGTGTGCATGCATGTTACTTTGTAGCTGAAAGCTGAAATAGATTGACAGAAGGGTGAATAGGTGTTTCTTTGACCCCATCCGCTGCTAAAATGTTACAGTTACATCACAACTTGTTGCTTTACACTGAACTAGGCTAATTAATGCTAAATATAGCTCCAGTCTATGTTACTTGAGAGAACAATCTTCGTGCTCGTTTAAAATATAGCAGCATCACCTTTAAAATAAGAAAAGATGAGCAAACTGTCATCGCGATTGTTTCAAAAGCTTAGCTCAAAAGTTTTTGATATTTGAGAAGTTTTCCTAAAACTTTGATTCCCTCTGTTTAAGAATTAATTTAGTGACAGGGTTTAATTTGGGACGAACGTTTGTCACCACAAAGTGCCGAGCTGTCGGAGAGACGTGTGGAGAAGGTGAGGTTAGTCCTTTTAAAGCTCAAGGTTTGATATCGTGATGTATGGGAGAGAAACTAAAACTGACTTTGTTCCTAGCAAAGGCTTCAGGCTCCTATCTTTAAACACGTCTGTCTCCATTAGCCGGACTGCGACAGCTGTTCAGACTTAACAGACAAGGCAACCAAATGGGAGCTTTGCTCATTTTCTGGCCATGTTTGACTCCATACTGTCGGTACACCTCCGGTGGGAACAGGCTAATGCTAACTAGCTAGGCTAACCCTATCGTTAACATTTGCTAGCTTAAAATAACATCAAATCACGACAGTCGACTTTGTGGTTGTCGCGTAAGTTTCTCTTAAGCAATCTTCCCATAGCGACATTAGCTTAACCAGTGACGGCGCAAAGGACTGTGGTCCTAATATAAGTTAGTTGGTTTAGTTATTAGTTGGTCTGGTTGGTTGGTTGATCTACCACCACCAACAGATGCCTATGGCTAACTGACAACCCGGTATGTGTTGAGCTTAATATACTACGTATAACATATTCATTAATGTAGGCAGTTTAACTATACTCTGCAAAGTTTTATAAAGCATATTCCATACCTTCCACAACGATATAGCGTTACCTTGCGTCCTTGTTTTCCTCCCAAGCCCTCAAATCCACTTATACCCCTGAAGCCTCCTTCCTAGTTTTATCCAATGCAGTTGTAGCTTACTAGGAAAGCCGGAGTATCCACACTTTCCATTGGCGGAAGAGTATGGCAATCTTCTCTCATTGGCTTAAAACTTCCGTTACTAAATAATGGTTTTAAGACAGCTTTTTTTATTTGAAGCACCTGGACACTGAAATGCCTGGATAATACTTTGTGAGGTGAACCATAGCCTTCCATTTAAAAACATTCGTGAGCTATATTCATAATGAAAAGTATCACATGTTGGAAATTAGTGAGACAGGGACGCACATAAAGTATGATAATTAGGTTGGTTATTTATTTATTTATTTATTTAGTTTACAAAAGCAGAAGTCTGAATTTGGAGTTTGAATATTGTGGTAAATCAAGTGGAAATTTCAAGATGAGCTAATGTGAGAGGCTAATGTTGTTGAAATATGGAAGTGATTTGTTTTTTCACAGGTACAGCAGAGACCGGTGTTCCTGCTGCCCAATGACATTCCAGCTCAAACAGCAAAAATTAAAAGGACTCTGACAAATAAATAAGACAACACATACCTCATTTATCCCAAAGGTCAGGAATTTCTTTTTTTTTACACCATGTAAAGTTAACTAGAAAAAAAACAAATAAATATGTTAAATAAAATTAAATAAAATATAACAACAATACATAAAAATATTTTAATTAGTTTTTACTATTGAAAAAAGTAAAAGATGGATCAATTCTGCAATGAAAATGACCAAATAGACAAACAATAGCCACATTTGTTCAAGTATGTAAATCATTTTAAAAGACATAAATGTATTTTTGAATGACAGGCTACCTGTAAAATATGTTTGGCTTTTTTGTACTTTTTTAAAGTACAAAAAAACTTTGAGTCTTTGATGAGTCTTGTGACTTTGTCTTGTGACTCAGAGATCCTCTTCTGCATGCCTTGGTTGTAATGGGTGGTTATTTGAGTTAACAGCTACAGTCTACAATGACAAAATGTGTAAAAGATAATGTATGCATTCATTAAAATGCACTCAGATTCTCCAATAATCACCTTTCTGCAACCTCCACCTTTTCATACTCTTGAATAATCCATTAGATTGTAGTCTTATTATCAATCAGCTGATGCATTGATCTGGAACAAAGAGCGCTTTGATTGCAAATGAAAACACTTCAGTCTGTGGTGATTTTTCCGTACCTCATTCACTGTGCCTGTCGCAGCATGTGAGAAAGAATGAGCGGGGCATAGAGCGGCTAACATATGAGCGTGTAACTTAAATGAGTTTTTCAATGGATTTATTAAGCACTACAATTTAATTACACTTTCTAGTATACTTAACAATACCCCTGCACTAATTACTGATCAGTAACCGTGTATAGTGTGGGGGAAATGATTGTTTGAGAAATGCTGAGTATGATCAAAAGAGCACCATTCCTACATTCAAGCACAGAGGTGAAAACATTATGCTTTTGGTTATTTTTCTGCTAAAGGTACAGGACGACTTCACCACATTGAGGGACCAATGAGCAGGACCATGTACAATAAAATCTTGGACAATACCCTTGTTTGCTCACCCAGAACACTAAAGATGGGTCAAGGATGACTTTTCCAGCATGGCAGTAGCCAAAACCAAGGCAACAAAGAAGCACATTAAGATTATGGAGTAGCTTAGCCACTCTCCAAACTCTCTCAGTCCTATAGAAAATTGGTGGAGGGAGCTGAACCTTTGAGTTTCCAAGTTGCAGCCAAGAAACCTAAAAAAGTTTCTGTAAAGAGGAGCGGGCCGAAATCCCTCCTCAGATGTGCACAAACCTGGTGACCAACTACAAAAAAACTTCTTACCACCATGCTTGCTAACAAGGGTTTCTCCAGCAAGTACTAAATCATGTTTTGATTGGGGCTCAAATACTTACTTCACTGAATGATATGCAAATCATCTTATAATTTTTATGTAATGTTTTCTTTCTGGGTTCTTGATTAAAATCCTCCTCTATCCTTTCTCTCTCAGTTAAAATAAAACTGCCATCAAATTTGGAGACTGTTCATTTCTTTGTAAGTGAAGATCAAAATAATTATTTCCATCACTGTATCCTGGTCACATTTATTTAGCCGTTTTTCTGGTGACCTTACATATAATAATGTTATTCTAACTAATAATTAAGATATAATTATTATGTCTGTGTGTCTGCTTAAAACAACCAAATGTCAGCAAGGCTCTAAACTGCTCATTAGTGGAAAAGTCACATGCAGTTTGCATACAAACCAAATCTGCCATGATGCAACTATACATGCTGCAGAGAGCTAACTCCCATCTAAAAAAAATGGCTGCATGCAGAGGATCACTTCCTTTGATTTCTCAAATTAAAATGATCCAGCTCTTCTCTCTGCTGAGAGAAAAGCGATAAGAAATGTCAGTAAACATGTATACCATTTCATGGGTTACTGACAGAGATTAGTCAGTGCTATGTCTGATTTGGTGATGTGCAGCACAGAAGCTCCAAGGACTTTCAATGCCGGCGAGCTACAAAAATACTCTGACACTTCTGCAGTGGCAGTGAATTTATTAGTGATAGGCAGGAAGAGTACAGAGCACCAGTGGATGATTGTGTGGCGTGTTCTGTGAAGAAACGGCAAAATGATGAGATTTTCTGTCAATTAGGCGTTGCAAGCCCAGTGTACTTGCCTGTGGTCTGCTTTGGGAGCTGGTGACATGAACAGAATCACTGAAAAGGCTAACCTGGCATTTGCAGAGACTTTTGAAACTGTGGTGAAGATGTGGTGTCAGTGAGCAAACTTTAAACTCCATGGATAATCCTGTCCCCCTCTGCACCACTGACAGGCAGCGGATCACCTTTTCCAACAGACTGTTTCGGCTCCACTGCCACAAGGACAGATATAAGAAATCTCTCAGACCAAATGCTACCTGCCTCTATAATTCAAAAATGTCTGTCAGAGAATCATCTGCCAGATACACTAATAATAATAATAATTTCTCAAATATGGGTTAAACAAACTGTTGCTCTAATCATGATCATATCATCCTGAGTGGATTATTTAGGAACCAAAAACTACACCTTGCTGCTAGACCAACTAATACACTCTACTCCACCTGATCAGTGGCTGTTATTCTCTTGGTTTTTCAGTGAGTATTGTAATGTATACAGTAATTTTATAAAACGGCACTCATATTAGTGAAGTAAAATGAGTGAGAGTTAAAAGATTGAAAAAAAGGATTTAGCAACCAAGTTGTTCCATTCAGATTCCAGTCCAGAAGGTGGCAGTATTAGCCGTAAAAGCTGTTCTCCAACCGCCATTGAAAAAGAAGAAGAAACAAGAGGGCGCCTGTGCCCCTCCCTTGCTTCGTTAGGATGTATTTTTTTGTGTAGCTGGTTTGTTTATGACGCGGTTCTCTGGTTCTGTTAGCTTGACAGCTTATCAAGTGTGTAATGTTGTGAAAAAGCATAACAAAAAACTCGCTTGTGGCGTTTTTTTCGGTCGATACTGTGCTTTGTGCAAGATAGATCTAAAAGAGGGTCAGGGTTAGTTAGCATTAAGTGCTGCTTAGTCGTTCGACAGGATTACATTTGTTAGCTGCAGCGTAATGTTGGACCGGAAAGTTGTTATTTGACGACTCCCGGGCTCGGGCAATGGAATATCAGTGTTAACATAGAGGACGTTACAAGCGCATATGTAATACCTTTCAGTCATTGGCAGGTTAGGCTTATACACAGCTGCCTGGAAACTAGGCTAGCTAGCGAACTACATTGACGTTAGCATGGCGTCAGATACAAGTGACACGGAGGAATTCTATGATGCTCCAGAGGACCCCAATTTTACTCCGTCTCCACAAGTGTAAGAAAAGACGTTTTGCAAATATTACTTTTGAAAACGGTGTTAAATTGCTTGTTTTTTCTTGTCTCATATATATCTAGCTAGCGTAGTATTGACAGCTAACGTTAGATTTGCAAAATGGCCATTCTTTCATGAAAAGCATGAACTCAAGCTGCTTCAAAGCCAGGTCATGTGCCGTGTGCAAAATACGACCCAGTCTGTTTTGTATTTAGATGCCGAATATTAATTGTATGCTGTCATACAGTGCTTGTGTTCACCAGCTATTCAGTGCAGGTACAGGAGAGTCTAACCCTCAAAACACTCACAAGTCACATGATGACAGTAGGATTTGGACTGAAGGAACAGGTTTCTTATCAAAGCTGAAACCACAATGCAAATTTACAGTTTTCATCCAAAACATAGCTTGTTGGAATAAAAAAAAAAACCGACTGAAGGTAGCAGTAGCTTACAAAACAGTATTTTTGTATGATCCGCTGTATGACAGCTCGATTAGAGATTAATAATGTAATGTAACTTTTAAAGATGCATTTTGTGTCCGCTTAAAAGCAAGCGGTTACTGAACCACTCTGTAAATGTTTAAAGTGTGTGCTCTGTTGCTTCTATTATTTCTTCTGATCAAAAGTTATATATGGGGTAAAAGTTATTTAATTCATTGTCTCAACTGCTTAGGTGACAGGTAAAATTATAAAAAGTTAGATTTTTGTGTTGTATTTGTTTGTTTTTTTCTCTGCTTTATAAGTTTAGCCTATATCAGTTTTAAACCACGTGTTTTGTGTTTCTTAGGTCTCCCGCAAAGTTCGTCATTCCTTCACCTCAGGTATGTTTATTTAAATCTAGGCACTGTTGAAACAAGGTGTCACGGGTTGTGCTGAGTTGCTCTTGGAATGATTACTCTATAGTTCAAAGTAATATGGCAACAAAATAGTGACTTTTTGATTTTTCAAATTCATATATATATGCGCACGCACACACACATAAAACACTATTAGTTTGTAGCTTGTCTATACTTTTCCTGTCTCTGAATGACCTTTGGGAAGGGGTGACTACAGTAAAAAACAAAAAACATAGAGATCTATGTATTTTCCAGTTATGTTTATTAATCTTGCTTTATCCATGTTCATCCCTATGAAAGGTGCAGATTTTTTCCTATACCTTGGTGATCGTGTGTAAACGGCTATGAGCAATACCGTTCCTAAACACCTTTGTGTACTAATTGTACAAGGTCCCCTCCAAGCTCATGGCGATGTAATGTTTTTTTGACAACTACCTTTATGTTACCGCTCAGTGAAATTTGCATTACTTTGTATGTTTGTTTGTTTTTTTTGTTTTTTGCATGACCTTGCAAAAAAATTTTGCATTTCATCTGACTCATCGTAAAAGGCTTTACTGTTTTATGATGTGGTGTCATGTGGTATTCTAGACTGCTGCTGGTTGTGACAGCAGTGAGAGTCAGGACACCCTCAGCTGTATATGTACTTATGACTGCAGAGTTCGGTTAGAGTTCGTTGCTGTCAAGACTTGTTTTTTACAGTTATGGCTGTGACAAGTTTTAGTGGTGCAACATTGATTATTCACAGTGTGTGTGTGTGTGTGTGTGTGTGTGTGTGTGTGTACTGATTGTGTTGTTCCTGCTCCTGATCCATCATTATTATAATGTTTGTCCAGGATGAACATTGCAACTGACCAGTCACATTGTTGTCATGTCATAGCTTTGGAATGCGGAGGAAAAAGAAAAAAATGCCAATGTTTATATAAAAATCCTTTCTGGAGTAAATTGTGGGCATTTCAAATATTTTCCTTTTTATTTTATGAATTATGACAAATATGCTATTAAGTTACATTTGCCAAATTTAGGTTATTTGGTTTTCTTGTGATAGTTTTTAATGGCGTTTTTAAAGAAGATAACTTCTTGCCTCATGCTAACTGAATGCTCAGACAATGTGTTTGGTCATTTGCAATTTTGATTCTGAACCAACATTGTTATGATGTTAGTTACATGTTAGATGATGCTGATAGCTGTCAAGGATAAGAGTTTAATGCTACTGTATGTTGGTAGTATGACACATTTGTCACTGAAGACCTGATCTGGGCCAACAAACACCCGAACTTTTCAAATGGGTCATCAGGAATGCAAAGCAGGAGAAAACAAGTTACTGCAATGAAATGCACAAATAATTGCAAGGAAAAACAAAAATAATATATATGCTATTGCAAGGTGATGCAAACGTTAAAGACAACAATCGCCTGACCTCACTCCATGCAGGAAATGGGACCAAAATAGGAGAGCGGTATACACATTTTGAGTGGTAACAAGATGTAGACATTACTTTCAATCTAGAAAAGCCATTTGTTATATCATAAGCTGGCAGTTACACAAGGAAATTAATATAATGGTAAACAAAGAATTATTACATAACATAACCTCCAAGACTGTGTTGATGAATATCATAAGATAGATAAACAATTCATCTCTAGGTTTCCATTTGTGTGGATACGCCTGAATAACTGTAATTTAGCTGTCATGTTACTGTTGATATTTCTCCTGTGTGTGTGTGTGTGTGTGTGTGTGTGTGTGTGTGTGTGTGTGTATTGTAAGTACATGTTGGTAAATGGTCTATATGTTTGTTTGTTTTTTCGAAACAGCTTTTGCACAGTTCAGTAAACGTTGCGCAAGATTTGAGCTGTGCCACTTCTGAGACTCAGCAAGATGATTCGTTACAGGTATGTTTCTCTAGTCTCATCCTTGTTTAGAGTTTTGTTTTAAGTTCTGTGCAAAGAGAAACACATTTTCTTAGAGATGAGCTATAACGTAAGAAAATAGATGTTGTATTGCTAAATCGACTGTGTTTTCTCTTCTTTTAGATCATTGATAGTATCATCGAAGAGAGTCAAAAGGGAGACGTAGGTGAGGTGGCTCAGCTGTTAGATCAGCTGCATGTTGATGTAGCAGCCGAGCCAAATGAGCAGAATAATGGTGACAGGCTCCCTGGGGAGCTGGCTGTGCCAGCTGTTGAACCCCAGCTTGTCGAGAGGCCAGAGGAACAACGGAATAGCATAGTATCAAACGGCGAGTGCTCTATACCTGCTCTCGAGCCCACAGGTCTCCCAGGGCCATCAGCTGGCTCACAAGAACATGTTCAGCCTCCAGACATCACCAGCACCATAGGACAGAGTCAGCCCAGCCTGTCTGTTGCGGTTGCAGAAGGTGGTCAGGAGCCAAGACCGGCTGACATCTTAGACCAGGTTCCCTTGACTGACAGGCCAGCTGACTCGGACTCCTCTGGGTCTTTAAAACCTCAGCAGTTCACAGTGGAGCCAGACATTGTAGCTAGCACAAAGAAGCCTCCTCCCTCACGCCCACCCCCTCCAAGCGGGGGTCCTCCTGCAAGACCTCCGCCACCATCTCGGCCGAAATTACCTACCAAGAAGTCACAGGAGTGTGTTAGGCCAAGTGGGCTGGAAGGTAGGCAATACAGTGCGATTTTTAATGGGTCTCAATGTCAAATATGTTGCATCAATCCAGTGTGGGATTTTAAACTGTTACCTTT
This sequence comes from Pundamilia nyererei, assembly GCF_000239375.1. Classification (NCBI taxonomy): domain Eukaryota; kingdom Metazoa; phylum Chordata; class Actinopteri; order Cichliformes; family Cichlidae; genus Pundamilia; species Pundamilia nyererei. The sequence goes on along the minus strand of NW_005187465.1, from coordinate 1,494,802 downwards.
TACTAAACAAGTGTTAAAATGTCTTTATCTTTTATGTATGTCTATGTACTTATCTGCCACATCATATGAATCACACTAACATAAAGCAGACAGAAAAAGAAGACCGGTTTTTCTTATGAAGGTTTTTTGTTGTGTTGCGTGATTTTTCCAGTGTCTGCTGTCAGTGTGGTCTGCAGTGATTCTCTGGAGCCATCAGGCCTCCTGTCTCCTGGCAGCACTGTGAGGAGTCTAACCAAAGAGCTGCAGCATTCCTTGGATCTGGCCAGTGCTACCAGTGGAGACAAGGTGGTGACGGCACAGGTGAGTGAGGCTCAGACCTCTTTTTGGTGCTAAAAAAGGAATTTAAATATTGTGCAGTAATTTCTATTTTATTTATTTATTATTTTTATTATTTATTTTTAGGAAAATGAAGATGAACAGACCTCATCTCAGAGCGGAGGACAGACCCCAGGCCCTCAACGTCCTCGGTCAAATTCTGGCAGAGAACTGACAGATGAAGTAAGAGTCAGTTTTTGTGTGTGCTTTAGTCCAAGCCACAACCTAAAATCGACACATTCCTGGCACCGGTCGTCATTGCAACAAAAATATGCTTGTGGGCATCTTAAAAACAGGAAATCTTGGCCAGTGTGATGATCAAGAATTTAGACACTGGGGAAGAAATTCCTCTAATTCAGGCGGAGGAGAAACTTCCTGCTGGGATCAACCCTCTCACTCTGCACATTATGAGGAGGACCAAGGAGTACATCACGTAAGCAGAACATTATTTACGTGGGTTAGCTCAAGTTGCTGTTGTCAAATTTAATTTAAAACTGTTCAAATCACAGCTTATTAAACAAGTCAATGAGGGAAAGATTAGGGTGAAGCCAAACACTTGACCTTCAGATCAGATTCTCAGAAAAGGTTTTCCCTGTTGAGGGAATAAGTTGATTACAATGGGTTGCACTGATATTGCTCACATAAGTTTCCCATGGAAAACATGGTTAAGCTTTATCATCTAAAACAAGAACCTGGTAAAGTTTCGAGACGACGCTGATATATTTTTGGCTTTGCAGGAATGATGCAGCACAGTCAGATGATGATGAGAAGACTCAGACTCCAATGACAGACACAGACGGTGGAAAACTAAAACAGAGAACGTAAGGACTAGTGGTTTTTGGTTGCCTTTTGCTGAAACTTAGTGTATTTCCCTCTTTCACAACATCATCTAATTTAAAGTATATTAATGGTTTGTTGGTATTTCTGACCAGGACCCAGTTAAAAAAATTCCTCGGCAAGTCGGTGAAGAAGGCCAAGCATCTGGCTGAGGAGTACGGAGAGAAGGCAGTCAACAAAGTGAAAAGTGTTCGTGATGAAGGTAAAAAAAAAAAAAAGAGAAGGAAGTGAAAGGATGTTGTGCAGAGGCAGTTGTATTTTTTTTTTAAAAAACCATACAGCCTATATTCATGTTCCTGTGGATAACTTACTAAACATTACAAGAAAGTGTCCTGTCCAACTACAACCCTAGTTGTCGGTATAACAAGTTGTGTGCACACACCATTTTTAGTGTGTGCTTTTTTTTAAGCACCATAAAGGAAAAAAATGCATTAAAAATACAGTTTTCTTGAACACAAGAAAATAAATAGTCTTTGACTCTGTCTCAGTTGTACGTGTTCACTATTAGAGCTCTGACTATTATCACAGAACCCCTATGAGTCCAAGAGTGCAGAAATATGGACCTGGTAATGAGCATAATGGGTCTGACTTTAAGAATATCCCAAATGCCAACACAGGCTTGTGAAATAACCCTGATACACTTCTTCTTTTTGTTTATCCTACGCTCAGTCTTCCATACAGATCAGGATGATCCATCATCGAGCGACGATGAGGGTATGCCTTACACCAGGCAGGCCAAGTTCAAGGCAGCGCATAGCTTCAAGGGTCCCTTTGACTTTGACCAGATTAAGGTTGTGCAGGACCTCAGTGGAGAGCACATGGTGGGATTATTGTACCATGTTATTTTATGCACTGACACACTGTGCTACTACATGCTTGTATTAAGAGATGTTTGTTTGCTTGTGT
>NW_005187465.1:1459950-1492229 GCF_000239375.1 Pundamilia nyererei | reverse complement strand
GTGTGAATGTGAGCGCAAATGGTTGTCTGTCCCTGTGTGTTAGCCCTGCGACAGACTGGCGACCTGTCCAGGGTGTACCCCGCCTCTCGCCCTATGACAGCTGGGATAGGCTCCAGCGACCCTGAAAAGGATAAGCGGAAGCGAATGGATGGATGGATAGCAAAGAAACGTTTTTAAATTTATAGTATGGAACCAATAGTTTCAGCAATCTCCCTCCAGGAATCTGCTGACATTTGTGAGTGTTTATTATATTGATGCTATGATTATTTTTTTTATTATACTGACATGATGATGGGTATTCTCTCAGTGATAAATTCAAAAGCCCTGGCAAAAAGGTAGCTGGAAATGCATACAGGGACTCTAAACAGACTGTGTTTCCCTGATATGTAGCTACATTTCTAGGGAGGTGCACGTCAGGTTACACCTTAGGCTTTCAGAGGGGTTTGTGGTTACAATGTAGCTATGGCATAGATTTCCCACTGAAGCATAAATCCCCAGTAAGAAATAGGAAAAGGTCAAGCAAAGGACCTGAAAGATGCAGGACCTTGTGCTGGTCCATCACCTGATCACTGAAGCCTCATCAGAAATGGTCTCAATGAAAGGTTGGCTGTCAAGAAGCCATTCTAAAGGAAGGAGAATAGGGAGAAAAGCCTGAGGTAAGCCAAGTTACACAGAAACTGGGCTGAAAATCAGTGACAGCAGGTCTCATGGAGTGATGGATCCAAATTTGGCATTTCTGGTTTAAGTTGTCAGTGTATATATGGAAGGGATCAGGAAAGGGGTTGCACAACGAGGATGCGGCCAGTGCTACTGGAGATCAAAAGTGAAGACAGAAAAATCAGATTTTGACATATATTTCTGAACATGTGGCAGTCAGTGTAACAAAGCATACCTGGATAGAAGAACGGAGTGAAACACTATCAGTCAGCTTTGAATGTCCTTCAAGAGGCCTGCAGAACCATTCCTGAAGACTACTTAAAGAAATGAGCAGAAAGCTTCTCAAGCTGCCAACTCTGTTTTTGCCCTATATACTGCATCTGATGTATGTTTACACATGCTTTAGTAAATCGTTTGTTACACCTATTTAACATTTTCCTAGCCAAATATAAAGAAATTAAGACTCAAGACTTTTCCAGAAGATGTTCAAGTTCTTGTTAGAGAAACCTTCCTTTGTTTTTTCTTCTCCAGGTCGAGTGTCACCTTCTCCTTCTCAGGAAAGTTTATGTTCTTCTAAATCTGACACTGAGACTGGGGTGAGTGATGACACTAACACAAAAATCAGACATTTTTAAGCCATTTTTGTTCCAGATGTGTACCTAAGTGACATTTTTATTGTAGGCGAGTTGTATTCCAGAGGACCCAGACACGGAAGATAGAAATGCCCCTTTCCGTCAAGTCCCTTTCTGCAAGTACAAGGGTCACACGGCTGATCTGTTGGACTTATCCTGGTCAAAGGTGATTAAAGCACCTTGTTAAGTTTTTCTACCCCCACACATTTTCTTCTCTCTTGTCTCATCTTTTCCAAAAAATTTTTTGTCTAGAACTTTTTCCTGCTCTCCTCTTCCATGGATAAAACAGTCAGGTTATGGCACATATCCAGGCGAGAGTGTCTCTGCTGCTTTCAGCACATTGATTTTGTCACAGCCATTGCTTTCCATCCCAGGGTACGTTAAGTCACCTTGCATTACTGCTCTCAGCGCAAATCATACATCTATTATTTTGTCTCACAGACTCCATTCATAGTACTTTTTTTTTCCTTCTTTCTTTTCCTTGTTACCCAGGATGACAGGTACTTTTTAAGCGGCTCCCTAGATGGAAAACTACGGCTCTGGAACATTCCAGATAAGAAGGTGGCTTTGTGGAATGAGGTGGATGGCCAAACCCGGCTTATCACCGCTGCCAACTTCTGCCAAAATGGGAAATATGCAGTGATTGGCACCTATGATGGTCGATGTATCTTCTATGACACAGAGGTATACACACATACATTGCTTCATCCAGCCAATACATGGTTTAATTATTTCTTTATAGTACTTTTTTTCATGAACACATCCATTCAAATATGAAGCAAATGCATTTTTCTGTTTGCACCTTGTTTTTAGCGTCTGAAATACCACACGCAAATTCATGTGCGGTCCACCAGAGGAAGGAACAAAGTGGGACGCAAGATCACTGGCATTGAACCTCTGCCTGGAGAAAATAAGGTAAACAGCTGGCCATCACTACAAATACGTCTGCGGTGGGTTGTCAATAGGGCTTGGTAAACTGCGGTTTACTAGACCATCTTTATTTCAAGGCTTTCATAGCTTAATTTTTCAGATTTAAAGAGAATAAAAAAATATATATAAAGAGAAATAAAATATTATCTTAATATTTAAAGATATTGGTCAGTAAAACTTTGAGGGACTGACCTGGAGCTGTTGGGTTTTGCTGAATTGCTGTTAACATTATGATGGTGTAGATGTTAATAATTAAAGTCTTGTTTTTAACAGCACAAAATTTTGAGTCGAAGTCCAGGGCAAACTTCAGAATGCTGATAGGCGCTGGTTCATTGAACTAATCGATGGAATACTTGATTACTAAAATAATCGACAGCTGCAGCCCTAGTCGTCAGTGTAACAATCGTGTCTGTAAGACTTGTGAAATGCCAAATGTTGAACTGTACCCTTTGCCCATAGATTTTGGTGACATCAAATGATTCCCGCATTCGCCTTTATGACCTGAGGGACTTGTCTCTATCAATGAAGTACAAGGGTTATGTCAACAGTAGCAGCCAGATTAAGGCCAGCTTCAGGTAAGGGTGTACATTGCTTCTAGTTTTTGTTTTTTGTCAGTTTCTAACCTTAAGCATGGACAAAAGCTCTTTCTGTTGTTGTTGTTGTTGTTGTTGTTGTATTGACACAGTATGTTGCAGTAAACCTGTTTGGCCTTTTTTCTGTAGTCACGACTACTCCTTCATTGTAAGCGGCTCAGAGGACAAGTACATATACATCTGGAGCACTTACCATGACTTGAGTAAATTCACATCTGTACGGCGGGACCGCAATGACTTCTGGGAAGGGATTAAAGGTAACTGTGTTTATGCTAAGTGGCAAACACCGTTTAATGTAAGCAGCCATTGGGCCGCCACTAAAGAGTTTTTCTCTTTCAGCACACAACGCTGTGGTTACGTCAGCCATTTTCGCACCCCACCCAGGCCTTATTGTCCCACAGGAGAGTGGTGCAGAGAAGCCAGAAGCAGAGTGTAAGAGCCTGGACTCCACAGACTCTGAAACGATACCCTCAGGTATGCCCCCTTTAATTTGCATAGGACTCAAGATTTCTTAAAACATCACAGTTCAGTGTCGTAAACTTGCAATGCCATTTTCTCTCTTTGCAGGAGCATTAAAGACAGATCACACAGAAGTTCTTCTCTCCGCTGACTTCACTGGAGCCATCAAGGTTTTTATCAATGTAAAAAAATACTGAGCATTTTAGAGGCTCTTGGCTCTTCAGGTTCAGGCCCATCTATCAGTGATCAGTCCTAAAGGTTGAGGACAGCTTGTCTCAGAGCCTTGTAAGGTCACTAAGTACCTAATGGTACTGAGACAAAGTTGTCTGTAGTAGCGGTTTTTGGTAAACAGGGACCCTAAAATAAAAGGGAATAGGTGGAATAAATAAACTGTAAATGGACAAAGTGAGGTTCCTTACCACTTTTTGTTTTTAAATCTTTGATACCAGACAACTGTGAACAGTTTGGTCTGAACGAAAGATCTGGACATGTCAAGCGTGAACAGAAACTAAATCTGTTCAGATACGCACGTGTACATTTCAGGCTGTATGGTCAGGGCTGAATATAGCTAGAAGACTACCTGTAACAGTATGGGGCACCTTATGCTTTCTTTGGCTACCACATTTCAGAAGAAATTTAGAGAAGCAAGGCACTGATGTTGGGCAGATTTTCATGTCTTGTGTTAAGACGCATTTGTCTCAAGGTGTCTAAAGATGGACTGTAATGTCATTTACAAAATATTCGTGCCTACAGAGTCTAGATTGCTTTCTAAATTACACTTCTAAAGCTTTCCTCTCACTTTATCAGACATTTCAGCAGATAACAAAATTTTCAGTGCAGGAGATGTGTGGCTACTAATGATCGGGGCTGGGCATCTTAAATCTGTGTTTCAGAACCAGTATTGGGTCAAATACTTTTGATACATTTCTTTGTTCAATGAAAGCACATTTCATTCTATAAAACAGTTGTGTAAATTTACTGTGTAACATTGCATACTTAATGCTTTTGTAAACAAATGCTCTATTACTTTCCTCAATAAAAATCCACACAAACTAAAAGAGTGCTTGTCGACAAGTCATTAACTTAACATTTTGATGCTTTTTCTCACGAATCATCTTACACACACGCTTCCATCACCAAAGGTGATTTATTTAGTGTCCGAACTTTACAGCGACTTTTGTTTGTTTTAAACCAAACATTAAAACAAAAATAAATATAATTACAGTGTTCATTCTTCATCATATAAAAGTGTACTGAATCTTGCATGGAGTGTTTTAGTTATGACAGAGCAGACGTGTTGGTCTGTTTGAAAGAGCGCTGCAGAAGTGCACTGTGTTACTTTGTGGACACGAGCACGCACTGCAGAGCTGAGTCAATGTTTGCTCTTCTTTGCTTTCTTGTGTGAGCCACGGGGTGACCGTGACCTGGATTTGCCTGCCTTGTGGTCCGGAGATGGTGATCGGGAACGTTTGGACCGTTTGGGAGACCTGAACAAAACAGAAGATAAAATACTGACTTTAAAGATAACACTCAGGATGGATGCTACTGCAAAAGCATCACAGTTGACTTACTTTAAAGGAGAGATGCTCCTTGATTTTCGGGCCTGGTGTCCAGGGTCATTACTACGTCTTCTATCCCCATCGTCATTTTTTCTGCTCCTTTCTTTGCTCCTCCTGTCGTCCTTGGACTTTTCTTTGGATTTTGATGTTGATCTCTCATTCTTCTCTTCATCTTTTTCAAACTCCTACAGGACAGAGTAAAAACATCCCTGTTAATTTGTAGTTATCTAAAGATGTAATTCCCTAATCAGCTCAGTCAGGTTTAATGGGAGTTTCTTTCTAGGAGGTTCTATAACAAGTAATTTTTTAAAAACCTCTTTTTGTCATCTTTTTTGGTCCATGGGCAAAAGCAATAAAATGCAGAATTATTTAAACGCAATTAAGCTGCTACATTAGAACACAAGTCCAGCAAATTCTGCTAGTTTTTTTTCCCCCTCTTGAGATCTCCACACATAACATACCCAACAGAGCAACATTTCTAGTAGTGAATATGAACCGTGCCACACAAAGCAAATTGTGCACAAACAAGAACCAACAGCACCTAGGTTAAAATAAACTGCAGCTACAGTTCCTTACCAGTAGATGGTGCAAGATTGACAAACATTTACAACTCTGCCACTAAATCATTATTTTAACTGTACTGACCAATTTGAACTAATTTTGTTTCTTTTTTTCCCACTACACTGTTCATTATTAGAGGATGTGCTTCTATTATACATGAGTGACTTGTATTTTGCTTAAAGTGGGGCTCTTTTGGGGAGAAAATCTGAGCACCTTTTATTCCTCCACAGGTAAAACACAGTGCAATGTAATTTTAAAGCTATACTAATTCAAGTGGCTCATCAACCCACCTTTTGTAGCAGTTTGTTTCTGTAGTGCTCCACTTGTTGCTGTAAGCTCATTCCAGACTTCCTCGGCCTTTTGCCAGACTCCAGCTCATCTTGGATCTTCATAACCTTTACCTGTGTTATAGTGAGAAAGCAAATCAGTTCTGAACATTTACCAACTATAATCTGACTTATTGTCCAACATGCCTGATGGTGGTACTCACAGGCATCAGGTATGGACTAAAACAGTTTATGCCTGCCTGAAGTTTTTTTTTTTTTTTTTTAAATAAGAACTAAAGGTACACAGTTTTCAGCAAATCTGACTCATACAAAGATGCTTTTGAACAACTTTTCACTTGCCTCTAGCTCTCTCAGCCTTTTCCTTTTGCTCTCAGACATCTGAAAACTTCTGAGCGAGCTTTGAAAAACTGCACTGTCATAGTTCGATAGACTGGAGGAATCGGCACTGCTGTCACTCTCCGAGTCTTCGTCTTGCGAGTTGCCACTGTTGACAGGCATTAGATCCATTTGACTGCAGTCTTTCTTTTTTTTAAATAAATGTACACAGGAGGCGAGACACTCGGGCCTTACCTCACGTTTGCTTCATCGCCGCTGTCTCGCTCCACCACAGTGTCCCACTTAGATTCAGTCTTTGCTATGAGAGATAAGAGAACAATAAGCACGATGATCTGGGCAGATTGATGATACAGTAACATCCTGACAAGTCTTACCTTGAGAAAACACCCCAGTATCAGTAGTCTTCTCCCACTTAGATAAAGGCACACTTGAGACAGGAACACTGCCTTCATCCACTGGGGAGATAAAACAGCCACAAGGTTAGGACGGGGACAGGTCATCCTTGAAAGGCTTCCAGTTAGATCGTGATAACAGTGAGTTTGCTCTTTAATGACTGAGAAATACAGCACAAATCTGTTCCTGCTGAGATCGAGATGCGCACTCGTTACTCAGGACGTCAGTGTTTTGATGTATGAGCTGGGTGGATTATTGACTTTTTTGGTTTAAAAAAAGAACACTATTAATATGCTGTGGACTCACAAGGCATCCCATCAATGTCATCAGTGGTGACCCCTAAGGGAATACCGTCTATGTCATCAACAGGGACTCCATCCAGAGGGTCCCAGCCCATAGGGCAGCCATCCAAGTCATCCACAGGAGCTCTGTCCAAAGGTATGCCATCTATAGGTGTGCTGTCCATTGGTGCACCGTCAATATCACAGGATACTTCCTACGAAGAGACATGGAAATGCATTTATGTTGAGGTTCATTTACTTTTCAACAAGAAGGGGAGCCTATATTGTTGAAATGGCATCACCAACAGGCAGTAATAAGGGGTGTAATTCAGCTAACCTCTGCCATCTCTGCTAGCTCCTCCCCTGCTTTGGCAAAGCCGAGAAAGATATTCTGAAGGTGGATTAGATAAGGCTGTGGGTAAATGGCCCAATCCTCCCAAGCTCGAAAACAACTCATGACCTTTTGCTGTGGAGAGAAAGAGATAATATGCACATGAAAATGTTTTGTTGTCCTATTTTTAGTAAATGTCCTTGTGCGAAAGGCAAGCGGATTCCATGATTACCTTAAACAGCTCAGCCTGCAGCCTGGCTTGTATGTTTTTGTGCGCTGCGTTAAGATCTCCAAAGATCTGTGGCAGCTTTGCTTCAAAACTGGAAAGATGAGGGGAAAACTTTAAGATGGTCAGACAAAGCTGAAATAAAATGCGATCAGAGTGCTCAGGCCAAACTTAGGGAAAGTCTCTTACTATTTCCGGTAATACGAGGCACCGGCTACTTTGGCACATGAATTGTGCAAGATGTCTGACACAAGGTACAATCTGGCGATCTGTGAGATTGAAGTGGACAGAAAAGTTCAATATGACCTGGTTATTGTAGCTTTACAGAGATTCTGTGTAACACGTGTTTTATATAAAGATATAAGGAAGCAAACTGCCTTCTTCTGAAGGGACGTCTGGAGCGAGGAGAAGGAATCGGAGACATGTCCCACTACTTCCTCTGCTGCGTCCGCTCGGTCAAGACAGAACATCATGGCATTGGCAATGTCTTCTCTCCCAGCAGCGAGCTCCTTAAGCAACATCTCCAGCCTCTGTCTGTGCCTGAAAGATGTTTACAGAAGAGTCATGTTCGTTCAGTTTAACTGAAGTTACAAGTGTAAATAAATGTCGCCGTGACCGCTAGATGACTTACTCGGCTCGGAGTTGCCCTTTCTTCACCTCCTCCTCATGGGAAACATCATCTTCTTCCTCTTGCCTTTCTTCACTTCTCTGAGAGTAGCTGTTTAAAGAAGGTGGTCTCCACAAAGAGCCTCCGCGAAACATGCGAAAATCTGTCGTCCTCCACTCTGTTGGGGACTCTCCCTGAGGTACGGATGAAAACCAGACAAATTTTTAAAAAAAAAGAAAAGATGATTTAAATCCACATGACCCCGTTACTTCCGGTAACTGTTCAGAAACAAGGTTTTGCAGAAACAGAATACCTGAAGAATGGAGAAAAGCTTCCAGCGATAGTACACATGATCTTGGCTTTTGTTGTCAAAAAGGAATCTGAGACAATAACAGATAAATCAAACACGATGCAATTTTCTCTCAACTTAACACCAACACGGGCCCAAGTGCTGCAAACATACCTGTAATGTGGGTTGTTTTTCTCTTTATTCATGATTATGGCTTCAAACACTGGACCTTCACGCACCACAAACTCTATCATCCTGTGAATAAGGAATAACAGATTCCTGTGGGGACAGAGAGGCGCATCAGAGCCAGGTTTAAGATTAAAACTCATAATGCACACTCAAGCATCTCTAACAGTAAAAGGCCCATGAATATTATTGGCAGACTAAATGCTGCTCACTCTAAATCAAGATATACTGTGCTTATGCATGCCCAAATATAATAGGAAAACCACACGTGTGGGCCTGTCTTTTTTCCCGATAACTGAATGTAAGAATGGAGAAGAAATGACACAATCACAATAACTTTTCATGGCTCACGTTGCAAAGCCCCAATTCAAAGTTTAACATTAATCATGAAGCTTCAAGATGCCAAATACGCAAGAATCCTGATGTCTTGCTATATTTGACTCATGCAAAGCTTTGAGAAGAAAAAACAGTAATTTATTACTGTTTTTTAGTTGTCAGGGTTGCCAAATTTATGACATCCTGTAAAAATCTTGCTGTCTGAAATGTCTGAAAAAGATGTATCCAGTGGTTACTTTGGATTGGGGCTGCAGACCTGAAACCTGTTTGAACTTGATCAGTGTAGACTGTGTTCATGCAGTTATGTCTGCCACTATAGTTACACTCACATATTACTCTACTATGACCTGAAGGAGCTGCTGGCTTGATTTATGACAAAAGTACTACTCTACTGACATCTGACTTGAGAAAAATCAGCATGCCTTCTAGCTGTATCGTCTGCAGTGTCTCAGCCTACCCATGGGAAATCCAGGGTTTAAAATACAGATACCAACGGATATTTACAACAATTGCAATTAAGTATTTAACAGAAAAACTAGCTGACAACTGAATGACATGGTGGGAACAAGATGAGTTTTGATGGATTTTTAATAAACTGAAACAAGAATTGCATGTAAACCTCAAGCCATGACATTTGACATGTGTGAGGAATTATCCAAAAGTTCTGCAACTCTGCCCTTAAAAAGCAAACACCAGGCTTAATTTAAAATTGGCCCATCTACCCCTTTCGAGGTTGCTCTGTAGCTCTGGACTGCTTCCAGTGTCGCTCAATCTACAGAAGGCCTGGTCTGACCAGTGCAGCACACTGATGAGGCAACTGTGTTTTTTGGCCACAACAACAGTCTTCACTAACTGCAAATGGTCAGAGCACGCCTGAGCATGTAGCCTTCTAAAAACAGCAGCTCTGCTGGAAATGGTTTACTGCTTCCCAAGGAGAGGGGAAGGTGACCAAATTTAGATTTTTATCATCACGGGCAGAGTCACACCTCCAACAAGTTGCAGATGTCAAAGTATCCACCCACTTACAGCAACTGTAAAACAACTGTGGGATGCCAAGTGTATTTCTAACAGCCCTAAGACCTGAGACTTCCTGCCACAAACAACACATCTGGATAAAAGAACAGTGCACCACAGCCTCTCGCTTATAACACTTGTGTTACAACAGCTGGGCAGTCATAGTAAGAAGAGTGTGTATACCTTTCGGTTGGGATAACCACTTTGACTACGGCTTCGGACAGAGTCTGTTTGTGAAGTCAAACCAAATAGTGAAAACGTTAAAACGTGAGCACTTGTACAGATGAAACACTGCAGGATACATACAGCATAGAAAACGGTGACAGTATTAACGATCAGTGAAAAGAGATAGGGTGACACAGCTGTAGGACTCCAATGAACTATTGTAAAATACTACACAATCTATACAAGCTGAGCTGATTCGAGTAAATAACTGTGACAAATAACTTTTCAAAGCACACATTTACCCTGACTTGGTCACTAGCTATAGTTTCCAAACTTAGATCAACAGCAGGAGTTTCCACAATAAATAAGTAAGTAAATAATAATAATAATAATACTGATAAATCTGCAGGTCTTTAAAGAAACAGTTTTCCTTTAATTGTCACACTCTTATTCCTAATTCATTACATCACCATACAAATGCAGTTAACACCAATTACTTGTGGATGAGATTTTACCTTGTCAAGCTCTTTTTTAGACATGCCCAGCGGCTTGGTGAAGTCATTGCGGAAGCGATCCCTGGGCTGAGCATTGAAAGGCAGGCCGGACGGCGGCGGCGGTGTGACTCTCACTCCCACCGGCGTGTATAGTGGCTGAGGTGGGATGCGAGCTGGTTTGCCCCATCCCAGCTTCATCTCAAACCCCATAATCACTTTACCTACAAAGCAAACCATATTTCATTGTGCTGTGAGAAAAAAGGCTGTGATATGTAACAGGGGTATTTTTAAGAGTCACCTGTACCATCTAGTGCAGCCAAGGCTCTCTCCGCATCTTTCCGTGTCATGAAGGCCACGAATGCTCTGTTAGAGGTTCTGCAGCGCTCCTCGTCTGTTCGGGGCCACATAATCTTCACACTGGCCAGGGGACCATACTTGCAAAACTCTTTACAGAGCATTTCTTCATTCATCTGAAAAGTAGTAGAAATTTAAAGCGAGGGTCGTACGTGAGCAATATGTTGAACCTATGCAAGTCTGTGTGGACCTTTACCTTTGGACTTATGCAGTTAATGTAGAGATTAGTGGTGGTTGGCACTGTCAGGTCATCATATAACGCTGTAGGGTGAAAAAGGGCTTGATGTTAGGTCAATTTAAAGGTTACCAAATTGATTCAACTAACAACAACAGTAATATCAAAGGAGGGGTTTTACTTGATCGTCCTGATAAAGGCGTGTCCAGATCTCCATAATGTCCTCCACCGGAGTCAGTTTTCTTCCTTTTATGTCTCTCCTCACGCTCTTCTTGTATTCTGTATCCCCACACATGAAAACAGATTTACATGTCCCAAGAAGATAAACATATTTCACAGAAACATGATTTCTAGCACATTTTTGAAAAATAAATTAAAAAACAAAATCAACTTACAGCTTAAGTTCTTCCTTGAATAGTTCGAGATTACTCTTCTTTTTCTCTTCTGCCTTTTTTTTAAAGGTCTATCAAACAAACAAACAGCTGGTTATTAAAAACGTTCAAACACTGAAAGCTAAGGCTAATAGGACCGTATTTTTACATTAATACTTAATCAGATATTATGCATTTGATCCAAAATAAAAAAATGAATAAACTTACAGACTTTTTGCTTTCAGCTGATGGTGAGACATGCTGGGACACGTGGACAAACTTGGTAGCAGGTTGGTAGAGCTTACTTTTCTTGACCTCTGCTGCTTCCTCCTCTGCAAAGATTAAGACAACCCTCGAATACTGATCCGGCTTATTTATGTAAACGCTTTCATTGTTATGACTTGACCCTGAACACCATTCGGACAGAAAGTGGCACTGGTTCCAAAAACAATTCGTATAAACTCACTCACAAGTGAACTAAATGAGATGTCTGTTCATATAACAATACGTTGAGCAACTATGTTCAACTATAAGTAATCCTATAGTCCAGTTCTCCCAGAGTTCACAGAGTCTCTGAATTTTATTAAACCATCACAAACATGTGGCCCTTAAAAATGAAGATGGTGAACTATTTCACTGCTGAGTCAGGCACTCAGTTCATTATTATTATTATTATTTTAAACATGCAACTTGCAATCAGGCTTGGTCCTGACATCCCACTGCTGAACAAAAGGAACATAACTGCAATGTCGCTAAATCACATCATGATGCTTGTGAAAACCCTCGCTGCTCACCTTTAGTCGCATTCACAATACCTCCACGGACAAAAGTTTTCACTCTGCTTTTCTCGCTGGTCTCAAATGAAGCCAGAAATTCTTCAAACACCTCTGCTGCTTTTTCTTCCTCCTAGACATACAAGGAAACACTATTTGTATTAATTCATTACCATATGATCTTAATAAGGTTTTATTTCCGCCAAACATTCAAAAAACACTCTCCATCGTATCTAAATGTTACATCGCAAACCCCCTGCACCTTTTTTTTGAGCTCCTCTTGTTCCTTCTTTGTGAGTGTTTTCAGTGGAGCTGCTGGTTTCCCCTTTCTATCTGCCATGCTCAAGCTGCAAGCAGTACATAATAATACACAAGGGTGGAAAAGTTCATGTTAAAATGCCTTTCAATTGGTAGCACAGAAGCAATTGTAGAGCTAGCACTTTCTTGTAGCATTTTCATGCTTTGATAATAACAGTAAATCTTAAAGAGAGCTCCCTGATCCAGTGGGAGGAAGAGCCCACAGCAGCAGACATGCACTGAAGGGCAAAGCAATAGAAATCTCTGTCTTCTGTTGAGTCATCTTACCGATTTAGTGTCACTTATGGCATCCTTTCTTTGGTAAGATATTGGATACAGACTATTAAAGGAGAAAAACACAGAGTATTAATCGCCAAATAAAATAAACAACACACAGGCTTAGAAAAAACTAGTGCTACTCATCAATAACCACACACAGTGCTAACCTATGGTACCAGGGGGGTGGACACTGGAGTGTTTACAACCCTTAAGTTTGATAGTTAAAGCCAAGAAGATGAAGTGCATTAAACTAAGAGTCTCTTTGAACAATAAACATGCACTACTTAAACAGAGAAGCTGGTCAGGTCCATCTGGAGCAAATAAACGTGTTTAAAAGGCCTGGACAACACACAGGCTACCATTCCACTTTGCTAATGTTAGCTAACGAATAAAGAGCTAGCCCACCCTTAACCTTCACATGAATAATGCTAGAGCTTATATTTCCTCTGTCAACCTATGACCCCAACAATTCAGTAACTCGGACACATTTGCATCTTTCATAATCGCAAACACCTCCCTCAGTGCTAACACTCACACAGAGCTCAGACACTCTTAGCTAGCTAACATAACTGTCTCTTTATGTTGTTCTGAAACGCCGCAAAAGCGCCGACTGACCGCGCAGGACAGCGTTTAAACCACAGTGCATGCACACAACCCGATATAACCGCAACTTACAACGTGTGTTAAGCTATTGCTTCACCATTTGTTTGCGACTGACAAGTGGTTTTTTTTATCACATCGTGCTAGCACGAAACGAGTGGAGCTCCTGTGAGAGGACGCCTGCTCTTCTCTGCTCGGTCCGCAGCTTAATTAAAGGAGTCCGTATCTCTGTGCGCTCATACTCCACTCATTACGGAGACTTCTCTTTCTTTCATCTACCTGCTGCTACAGTTTTGCCTCCTCACGTCCAGGTTTGTGGTGGTCACCGGCTGTGGGGTTTTCATAAATCTCATAAATGTCAGTTTGGGGTTTAAACAAAGAGAGAGAGAGAGAGACCCCTTTATTTATTTATTAAAGTGCAAGAGGCTGATTTAAAGCACTTTTGAACACCAGTGGACAAAAGACAGTCCGAATCAATTACTGATTATATGTGACACGTGTGATGGAAAATATTAAGGTATATAAAATAATTATAATAAATTCAAAACGTGCCCCGATCAATCAAGCTGCAAAGCAATTGGTGGACCTTGGCTTACTTGTTTTCATGATCATTTGTACCCATTATTATCCAGTCCAATCCAATCCAACTTTATTTATAGACTTTAAAACATAGTTACCAAAGGATAGCCATAAAAAACAATAACCACATATTAAACAAAAAGGAAAAATAAATAAAACATACTACAAACTACAAAGAAAAGATGTACAATAAATTAAAATTAAAATTAAAAATACATTAAAAAAATTAAAACTAATCAAATAACTGACTAAAACTGATTAGAAGCCAACTCTGATACTACTCCTAAAATGCCTTGAAGAAAGTGTGTGTTTTTAAACGTGATTTAAAACTCAAGTGTTAGGTCCAGCCTAATATGGAGGGGCAACGTTGCTGTCGTGGCAATTTGGGAGCCACACCAGCAAAAGCTTGTCCCCCCTGGTGTTTTTTCAGACAAGGAGTGACTGGTCCTTGTTGTCCACTTTGAGGAGTGTATATGTGTTGAAGGTCTGCCAGGTAGGAAGGAGCTAGGCAGCTAAATATTTTTTTAATTAATTCTTAAATGGACAGACAATCAACGTAAAGAGGCAGGACCCAAGGAAATATGTTCATGTTTAGGTGTCCCTGTCAGCAGACAAGCTGGGTTTTTGGACTATTAGTAGGCACAATAATGAGGCCTGATCAATACCAACAAAAAGTGCATTACGGTAATCAAGGTGAGTGGTCACAAATACGTGTAAAACTGTCTAACTCACAAAAGTGATAAAAGACACAAGTTTAGAGAATTGCCTGAGATGAAAACTGTATTTATTTTGTCAATTTTAAGATTTATGCATATTTTTACCCCAAGGTCGGTAAAAACTGGTTCGTGAATCTGACAGTCATCTACATAAAAATGAAATGAGACATTGTGTTTGTTAAATGAGAGCGCATCAAATAAATAAAAGAAAGGGGTCCAAGGATGGATCCTTGAGGTACACCACATGGGAGGGAGATGAACAAAACTTACCAAGTGAGACAGAAAAATATCTGTCAGGTAGGTATGACTTGAAGCAGTAAAGGCAGGACCTCTGCCAACATGATGTTAAATGTTGTGATCTAATGTGTCAAAGGCTACTGTGAGATCTAAAAGCACAAGTATAACAGAGTCCCCAAAGCCAGTGGTTTGAAGAAATAATAATAATAAAAAAAAATTCAAAAGTACTTTAAAAACTTGACTGAAACACCTCAAAAATATTGTATTTGAAAAAAGGGTGCAGCTGTAAGGCCACTAGTTTTACACACGTGGTATATGTATAGAGAATAGTTTTGATTAATGAACATCACAATAAACAGTTTAACTGAAACCTTATGTGATATTAAATGGAAAATGAAGCAGTATAGTAAATGTCCACACACACCTGCTGTCGTCTATTTCCTATCTCTACCTTAGATTAAAACGTTTCAGGTCATAATCCGCTGCCTTCATGAGCTGCATGTCAACATACAAAAAGTGGAAACTTTTATTAAAATACACATCTTTCTATTTTCCTGTTGTCATTAGCTAACACCACTTCTGCTTGTTTTGGTCATTTTAAAAGTATTATGTCTGCAATAGCTAATTAGGTTTTAGAGAGACTACTAACCTCATTAGAACAGGGCAGATTAAAAGAACTACATTCAACCTATGATATCTTGTTGCTATGATAAATACATATATAAATATATTGATAATATACAGTTTCAAGATCCAAAGTTTAAAAGAAAAACGTATGGTACAATGTGCCATGCTCAAACTGCAAACAGTGCAACAACAACAACGTATGGTAAGACACATTTTGCCATAGATAGATAGATAGATAGATAGATAGATAGATAGATAGATAGATAGATAGATAGATAGATAGATAGATAGATAGATAGATAGATAGATGGCACATGAGGGTTGTTTTGGATAACCTTCAGTTTACTTTAGCACCATTCTGTGACATTACTGGGATAGTGGAATGCCCCATTAGGACCCTGGTATGATGGTGGAGAAGTTTTCACAATGACTGAAGAGGATAATTATTTGACTCACTGTTTAGACAACCAGGAGCAGTAAAGCAGTAAATGATTATTGATATCCAGTGAATGTGATGAGAGCTGTACTATAGAAACATGTTAGATTATATATGTTTTATTTCAATGTTATAATAAACCTTTATACGCTAAACATTTTTTAAATAACTATCTACAGTGCACCAATTAATGTGCTATGCTTGTGCCCCCTGTGTCATTCTGGGTCTCCTGTTAAAAGGTGTTTATTACCAGATGGAGAGAAAAAAGGGTTAAAAGCCCAAAATGGCCACCATATCCCCTCATCATCATCATCATCATCACCAGCAGCAGCAGTAGTAGCAGCAGCAGCACCAATACCTCAGAAGCCCATCCCCTAGCGTCCGTGCTGGGAATGTACCGTGTATGCGCATGGGCGGAGAAACTGCCGCTGTGCGCTGTTATTATTGTAAGAGTAATTTCTTTTTTTTCTTTTTCTTTTCTTTTTTTCTTTTTCTTTTAAAAAATGGCGTCCAGTCAGGGAGGCGTGGGAGCTGTCACCGCTCTACAAAGCCATCACTATCCCACCGGACCTCACTGGAGCCCGGGCATCACACCG
This sequence comes from Pundamilia nyererei, assembly GCF_000239375.1. NCBI lineage: Eukaryota > Metazoa > Chordata > Actinopteri > Cichliformes > Cichlidae > Pundamilia > Pundamilia nyererei. The sequence continues at coordinate 1,475,853 of NW_005187465.1, read as the reverse complement.
TTCCAGCAGCAGCACCACACGGCCCGAAGCCTGGACCGGGCTCTGGAGGATGCCGTGTGCTCGGGGATACTGAACCTGAGCGGCAGGAAGCTGAGGGAGTACCCGGGGATGAGCTACGATCTCACCGATACAACACAAGCAGGTGGGTTGGTGTGCACGCGTGAGGACTACAGGAAACAAAACGTAAACCAGCAAAAAACAGAAAACACGTACTCGTGGATGAATGCAGCATGTCCGCATTGTGCATGGATTTTATCTCGATTTTGTGGATAAAGGCGCAATAACGTGTAGGATTATGATAACGTGACATTATTTATAGGAGTATACCGTGTACTCCGCGGACTTCTGTAAATGCACATTTGCTACATCCTGCTTGTAATTACTGTCCACCGGGGCTCGTATATCTGTAGTTTAGTGCGCTGTTGTGTTGGTCGACGCCAGTAGCTTTCAGTCCCCCCCCGCCCCCCGAGACACATGAATGAGACGGCAGGCGCACCCAAGTAGGTGCTGTGCAGTGGTTTGCACACCAAGCTGCAGCTGATTCGGCACGGGGCAGCTGGAGCACTACACGAATGAAGCCTGCGGCAACGAAGAGTGTGATTCTTGCTCAATGAATATCATTTGTGATGAACATGTGGCACACACACGCGCGCGGCTTTTTTCATATTCGGCACAATCAGACAAAAGATGCAGGGTACTTGCTGGCAGCCTCACGCCCCTTTGGTTGCTTGGCTGTATATGCCCATATAGTGTAGCTTGTAATGTACCAGACAGGAGGAAGACACGGGTTTACTTTTGGTTTCACGTGTAGGCTGATTCCTGTTTTAACCCATGTCTTTATTGGGCGATCTTTTTCTGGGTCACCCTTAACCGTAGTTAGTAGGTCAGTATTAGTGTCACGTTTTTCAGCAGTCTGTGTTATCAGTGTGAGGTCATACATACATAAGTTTTATTGGGAATGGCCTGACTTCAGTGGCTGTGCGTTTAATTAGGGTAGACATACATATATTCATCTTTTTGCACACATTTGGTAATTTTGGTAATACTGGCTTGCTATTTATCATTTCCAAGCATTAACATGAGCATGTGGAAGATGCCAAATCTCAGAAATGATAGTCTCCTCCTCTGATGTGTCCATAGACCATCTGGTGTTAATCTGTCATCATGTGCAGCTCTTACCCTTACCCGTACCCCCAGGGTGTTAAAATTTTCTACTCCAAGATTTCAGAACCTCTTCACATCTAGACAGTCTTCTTTGAGCACACCTGAAAGTGACTTGTTTAATTACTGAATCAAAAATAAAGCAAAAAGCACGATATGCACAGGGCTCCAGCCACTGAAAATCATTTGTGGGCTTGGTAGGAGGTGAAAGGTTTGCTGAACAAGCAGACATGTCTTCCAGTACTAAGCTATAATCCAACTATTTTCTTACATGCTGCTCTGCTGTTCTTAGTCGTTAGTAATCGTTTTGTGAGTGGGCTTGTCCACCCAGATCTATGGAAATTTGCTCATTTGATAGTCATGTGTGCTAAATCTCCAGAATAAACAGGACTTATAACAATACACACCATTAATAACCCAGAGGAGCTCAGGGCCTTCTTGTTTTACACAGATTGCCAGTCATGTTTCGTGACAAACCGCAAAACAGGAAGTTTGGGGTGAACTATTTACAGACTGTTAGGCCGTCTTTGTAATGATCTGCTCTTCTACTAGTCAGCTTTGCTCCATTGAACTTCAGTCAAAACATCTGCCAAGAGTTTTATTTATTTATTTATTCGCGTTTTAAATTTAGAAACAGCTTCTATTATCTGGAGTGCTCATTATAACAGCGATGATAACTCGAAGAGGTGGGAAGGTTTATATTTCTGTGCCAGTGCAATTCAGGTGCTGTAAATGCTGCACGCCTCGCGCTTGTATCTCACGCCTTCATTTCACTCTGTCAAATTAAAGGTGTGCCAGAAGGGAAGTGTCACTTACAGATGTGCGAAGAGAGATCAACACCTCACGGCGCTACCCTTCAATTGCAATCTCTGCTGCAAATAGAAACGGTGTCATTTTTGCTGGCTCAGTCAAAATCAGATGCAATTTAAAGTTAACTTTAATGCATCTTTTCTTATAAGTCTTTGCTGCAGCTTTCAGTCGTCACTGAACAGTGCCAGCTCTGTAAACTAAGACCCAGCTTGTTAAGCTACATTATTTGTTACACCTGAAAACTGAAAGGCGTTTAAAAAAAGAAGAAGTGGCTCTTGATATGTCTCGTGATAAGCTATTTCGATAACATCGCGTTGCTGCTCTTAGAAAGCGAACGGATTCATCCGACGGCTAAGCAGCAACCAAAAAGGGAGCGGACATCACACGAGGGTGTCCGTTTGCAGTGTGCTGCTGCTAGTTTGTCTCCAGTCGGGTTGTTTTCCCACAGGGAAAGCGCTGAGAATGCTGCCCCGAACTTGTGTAGAAGTGCATGCGGGTTAGTGCATCTGTCTGGTTCATATCCCCAGCATGCCTCTACCTGCCATTACCCCACCGCCGCGAGGTGCCTTCACCGTACCTTCACAGGTGTGCGTTATTGTCAGATATTCAGCCAAGTTTACACCAGCTGTTTCTGTGACTTCTCAGGAAAAATGCTAATAAAGACATTTCAAATTGGGATTTCTTGGAGACCATGATGACTCATTTATGGTATAATCAACAATACATGCATTAGATTTAGTGTGTGGTTTTATCTTCCATTTTTAATGGCTGTGCCACAATTGAAGATCGCACCTAATCTGTCATCACACTATAAACACTTCACTGTCTGGCTAATTACTCCGTCATCCACTAATAGTTTGATCTAATATTTAATGGCCAAAATGAAGAGGTAAGTGAAAAAAGGCGTGTAATGCAGTTTTTGTCACAAAAAGAGATAATTTGACAGCCAAGAACAAACCAAAAAGCCCACTAAGATACTGGAAGTCCTTGAAACAGGGGCCAAAATGCAACTTGGGCATTCTTTATTCGATTTTGTGGGACTTTGTGTGCACAGTAAATCTCACAAGGTGCTGCTGCATTCCTTATAAGTTAAACTCTTCAAGGACGGCCTCCACAAGGACACAAGTATCAAGCAAACATTCTCTGCCTTAATAATCAACCAGTGTAAATACTGAAAGCGCCACAGCTCATTAAAGTTCAAGCAGGCTGACGCCCCCCAAAGGCTTTAAAAGTGCTGCTCATTCTCTGTGCTCTGTTAAATCAAACATCCTCTGTCTCTCCTGAAAGCCTGTGCAGAACAGCAAGCGCTTCGGGCAACAGAGTCGTCCCATAATTATGTCTTATATATGAGACACAGCATAAAATTTTCCTTTAAATCCCTTTTTGAGAAAATTGTTAGTTTCCTTTAGTTGAAGGTAGTCTTTGAAAAATAGCAGAGATAAAGGCCTTTACTCACCCACGCCTAGACTGGGTTATAGACGCAGGCCTGTATATTAATGATGCCACTGTTAAACATTTAGACTTGAATGTAAAATGATCAGAAAATGAAACGGTGGTCTCTAATTGATTCTTTTCTGTGAAGCAACAGCTTAAAAAGCACTGGAGTTACAAACACGTTCAACAGAAGTAACATTCACATTTTAAAAAGGCACCAAGGACATGTTCACAGAATTTTTCTTTTAGTTCGCAGCTAGGCTTTATCTGCGTGGCGTACGTGCGTGACAAAAAGCTCAACAAATGAAGGTATAACCACAGTAAATTAGAAATGTGTGTGTCATATAACAGAGTGTGACTATTTTAGTGTCGTCTCAAAGTAGGATGTGTTAGAATTTAACAGGAACAATGTGGCATGTCTGAATTTTCCAATCAGACATTTGTAGTGTCCAAATTTGTGTAGTGTGACACAACCAGAGTGTCTGCTTCTTCATTTAAAAATAGGAACATGAATCAAATGCTTGACATGTGATTTAATTTCATTCAATTAATTTCTGGTGTAATAGACTCAGTGAAAAATTAATGTTGGGGTTAATATCTTAGGCGCTAAATGTATAATAAATAGTTTGAACAAAAATCAAATACTATTATATGTCTGAAAAGCCTATGATCATAGAATAGAATAGAATAGAATAGAATAGAATAGAATAGAATAGCCCTTTACTGTAAATAAAAATAGTAAGGCAGCAGGAATAACTAACAAACAGGAGAAATATATACAAAACAAGGGAAAGGCACACATTACAGATCAGGTTGCAAAGGACTTGGTCTGAGTAGAGTCCTTGTGAGTGGCCTGAGTGATGAGGGTTACTAAGACCATGGCTCAGATTGGTAGGTGGGTGGACAGGGATGCGGTGTAGGGGGATAGTGTTTGTTTACAGACCAAATGGTCCAGGGAAAGAAGCCGTTTCTGCACATCTATAGTATCTATATCTATATTAATGTTTTCGCATATTAATGTGTCTGTGTGTCTGTCAACACCGGGTGCTGCTGAAGCATGTCTCTGCCCAATCCTGAAGCATCTGGATTGGGCAGAGATCAAAGGATGCGGTTCATGGATCAATTGGACCGCGTTAGTGCCTGACGGTGATTACAAGCTCTCACGGACAACCCCTGCACAGTAGCTGAACAAACGCAGCTGATCAAGAGACTACCCGATCTCTAAGGCCAAATCTCACAAAGAGCACTCTGCACGGTCCAACCCGCAGCACCGGACCACACCCAAATCCTCACAGCCATAGTGGCTGTGGCACATCTGCTGCAGGGTGAAAATTAATTAACCCCAATTAATCATCCTTGACATGCACCTTCCATGTTTTCATTAAACTGAATCCTGCGGCATTATTGACAGAATACAGTAAATAGAGTATGATGGTCTCATTTTCCTGCAGCTTAGAGACAAATAACTTAGTGATAACAAGCTGAATTTCTAAATAGCAACTTAAAGCTATTTTTATCCTCTCTTCAAAATCAGTCTCTTGCTGATCAGAGACTCACTGTTTGCTCCAGAAGAAAGCAATTAGTATTCATTTTGCTGTGTCACGGAAGGACATATCCAAGCAGCATCTGCACTACGAACACAAATGAATAGATTGATGGTGCCGTGGAGCCTTGGTGGAGTGCTTCTCTGCCTGGCGGGCCTTGTTCTGTGGGAGCTTGAGGCAGCAAGCAGGTGGATTAAAGACCCACTGTGCGCTGCAGATGGTGCGTGGCCTAGGTTGGAGGAGGGAAAAGTGGGAAAAGATAGACAGGCATATAAAGCCTGTCTCCACCTACCCCCCAGCTCCCCCATCACCCAGATGATTCAACTACTAACACAGAATACCCAGTTGTGGGACCAGATTAGGGTGTGGAGGGAGATGGGGGAATTGACTATATGCAGCTGGGTTACAGCATCAAGGTCCAAGCCTGAGGGAGAGGCAGAGTTTAGTCTTAATGGAAAGCGTGCATACCTTGTGACCTCAGCTTTAGTCTTTCCCCATGTGGTAATTTCTGCTTCCCTTAACCCTTTGGCTTCTTTTCCCTTTGTGCTGCTGACTGTGTCATAGTCTGCTTCTCACTTCTGCTTACTGACTGCTGTCAGAGCCCATAGACAACTACACAGTCAGAGCCTATCTGTGGAAACCTGCTTGAACTTTAAATCCATATTATCTGACCTTAGTTTCCTATAACCACTGTCTGGACGTTTGGTCATTTTAACTGACTAGTTTTAGTTTGACTAGTCACTAGTTTTGCTGCAACTAGTGGCATTTTTGTTTAAATGCTATTGTGAGAAGCCATATTAGGAACCACACTAGTAGCACCAGAAAGCTAATCTGCTTTCATGTATTAGTGGCATGTATGTAATAAATGCAACTTTCTCTTTTCCCTGGTATTAATTAACCAACAACAAAATCAAGAATTATCCCTCCAGACAATAACTGCTGCAATCAAATGTCCGACAAGTAGTGATAATGACTAAGATCACGGAGGACACTGACATCTGATATAAAGGATATGGAACAAATATCTAGTTTATTATTGATTCTTCAGTTTGTCTGATTCTTCAGGCGGTTTTGTTCTCTTCAAACTGTCTTGTAATCTGACCGAATGGGGCGAAAGGTTCAACATATAGTATGTAATGTTAAAATGCAGGTAAATCAGGCCATTTCAATACAATTCGGGTCAGTTTCTTTTCATAGCTGATAACAACCTTCAGTAGAAGTAGAGAAGGTGTTACATTGCACTGGGGATGAATGAATAAAGGCCTTACTTCCCGTATTTAAATACTAGATACGATATCCTTCATACTAAACAGTAACTTTTTAATAGCAGGTAAGTGAATTTAGTTTCATTAAAACCTTTATTCTGTAGCTCAGTTGTTTAATAAATAGTGGTGCCTATATGTAATTTCACATAATGAGGGGATGGAGGCGCAGCAGTGTTTGGTTTTCCCAAGCAAAGGATAGCGCACTTTGGTTATGTGGGACAGAATAATTGAAAGCCTTCTCTTTATCTGGAGCTCTGCAGCAGCAGCTCCTCACTCTAATTATCTTGTCACCCAGAGATAATTCACAAGACAAGATTGGTCACGCGTGCGCGAGCACACACACGCACACGGACACAGACACGCACGGCTGCAGGAGGGAGAGCGGGTTGTTCACTAACCCCCTGCTACTCTCCTCATGTTGAAATGTCCTTGCCACGATACTGAACCCTTACACCGAACCCTGGTGTATTATCTGTGTGTGAGCATGTGTACAGTAGAAAAACAGAGTTGTAAGACTCAGGTTGCGGTGTAAGGTGCTTTTAGAAAAGTGATGTGCCAATGTGTCCACATTCTCAAAGAATTTAAAGGACATTAACTTGACTTACTGTGAATTTCCTCTGATCAAAACTACTATTTGCCCAACCTTTAAAAAGGCATTAATCTTAGTAGGTAGTGATTTATGTTACTTTGTAGCAGACATCCTCATAATGTAACTGTGTTAACAGATTTAGGTTAGTGAAACACGAGTAGAATACCAACAGCACACACGCAGACACGTACACACATAATTTATAGGCACTGAATCAATAAGTGTTTGACGGGGAATTCAGTGCAGTGCAAGGTAACCTTACGAGTATCCTTGTGTTTCTGGTTAAAGTGCACGGGGTCAGTGATTATTTAAGCGGAAATGTGGACACGATCTAAAGACCTTTAAAAGAAAATAAAGAGTTAAGCTATGCTTCAATTGATCACAGGGCATATTTACATTTTGTTGGCAGGTAGCAGTGAAATTTAATCGTCATGTTTCAGTGGATGAACCTTCCTGTTTTCCTCTTGCAACATAGGTTGAAGACTGAGCCTCAAAGACCATCAGCAGTATATAGGATAAACATTATTTAATATGACTTTCCAAAGTAAGTATTTGGAATACATGTGGAAATTCTGAATGCTGGCTGAGGACAGATATCTGCATAATGAGCTTAAGCATCTGTATCTGTATGCTTCCTTTATTTGACGTTGTTGGGATGAATTCGAAATATTTTATTACAGCAGGCAGATAAAAATGGGGGGTGGAAGCAGAGATTACATTCATGTTCCTGTTGCAGAACAAAAGCACATGCATGTAGCTCATTAAATGCATGGCTACGAATTTTTTTTTTAGCAAACTGCCTTCAGCGGTTAAACAGAGAGTGTTTAACCGCTACTTCTGCTGTCGCTTTGTCGTTTACACAAAATATCTTGAACGAAAAGCCTCGTCTGATTCGGTCGACATAAAAATGGTAAAATTGACCTCATTTGTTTGTACAGATATGTTTGGCAAACACGAAAGTGTCCTACTTATCAAATCTGTGTGCTAAACATTCATCTTCTGCCAATTTAGAAGCTAACTTCAGTGTTATCAGGCGACACAACAGACAGCTCGACAAGTTTAGGAGAACTTGTCACATTAGCTGTACTGTCAACAGTTGTTATTGCCATTTGTGGTTACCAGAAGGTGACTCATACTCATTTTCCTTTCTAGCCACACCTTGAAGTTGGCACCGGGTGTTTTACTGTAGGTGACATGTCGTGACAGGATTGAGATGGGTTGGCATTGAATTTGGCAAGGGACAATAGTGACTCCTAAGACGAATTCCTTGTAACTTTGTTGATATCTTAACTAAGAAATGCATGCAAAACTCTTAACATTAAACTGTTGGCGTGGGTTTTAATATGAGTGAAGGTGAACTAAGCTCTTAAACGTGAAAAACAATTTAGCCATTGTGATATGCTGCCATGCTATTATAGCCTTAACAGTTGATAGTATGGTTGTTTACTCTGGTATTGTTCTATTATATATCATAACATGATTGCAAATATGTTGAATTTGTATAAAAAGACTTATTTCAGTTAAATGCAATCATAGAACTCATTCACTTTTGACCGTTCTTTTAATAAAAAGAGATAAATCCTATAAAGGATCCTAAATAAATTATTCTGTGCCTCAGCAAACCTGATTCTTCTCTTCAAAAAGTAACCCAGAAAAAAAAAATATGGTTATTTTATTTTGCTGTTAACTTGTCTTTCAAAAAAAAAACCCGACAGATGTAGGATGAGTTCCAACACTCTCCGCTCATTCATACAAATCTAAAGCCATTAATGTGCCACTCCCAGTGAGATCGATGCTGGAAATACTGACGTATGACCCCGCCGGCAGCACTCAAACCTATAAAGCCCAAGACTCTGGTGTAATATTAGACCGACGTTCGATGAAGAGCTACGTTTCCTACTGCTCTGTCACAGATATGTATTGATCAGTGTTTCGAGGCTTTGGGAATGGCTTCTTGTGCAAAAAGCACACATAACTGATGTTAAAGGGTTATAATGAGTTTGTCACCAGTGTGCTTATGCACACAAGTATTCTGTTTCTTCTCCTTGCAGATCTGTCTAAGAATCGTCTCACAGAAATCCCCCCAGAAGTGTGTTTGTTTGCCCCCCTGGAGTCACTCAACCTCTACCACAACTGCATTAAGTGCATCCCAGAAGCTGTTATCAATCTGCAGATGCTGACTTATCTGGACATCAGGTGAGCCATTGCTAACACTATACTTTTATTATTGTTTCAGACTCTAATTGAATACAAAAGGAGTGAATGTTGGTATTCAGTTATATGCCAAAAAAGTGCCTGTTCCCCTTTCACCTTACTTACAGGGTGAAAATGCTCACACGAAAGAGATGTTTCCTCTTTTGCTACAACTCAATTCCCAGTCACCATCGTCTCAGTGTTACACGCTTCTGTATGCTATTTTAAATGCAGGTCATTGTTTTGTCTTTCTCTGCAGCCGAAATCTTCTGACAGTGTTGCCGAAATACCTTTTCAACCTTCCCCTGAAGGTTTTGCTTGTGAGCAACAACAAGCTTGTGTCCATCCCTGAAGAGATTGGCAAGGCCAAAGACTTAATGGAACTGGTGAGCAGCCTGTATACATCAGCCTTTGTATACAGTACAGAGCTTGAGGCACATACACCAGTGTTCTGTCTACACATAACAGAAAACTTAGCAAAGAATCTATTTTAAATTGTGTCTTTAGGCACTTTTTAACTAGCAGCCTGTCACAAAAACACAATCGTTTGTTCCAATTCATTTAGTTGAATCTATAAGGAAATGCCAGATAACACAGTTCAATAGACATAAAATTTTATTTTTACACCAACAAGGTGATTCCCAATAAGCTATTAGCCAAGAACTTGACATATCTCAGCATGGTGTGCAGTATGTTCTTAAAAACTGGACAAAGTGATGACAAAAGAAAATGTGACAGGCCTGAAAGACTACCTGCAGCAGTGCGAGATGATCATGACAGAGAAGAGAACAAAAGATCCAACCTAAAGAAGAGCATTTATTGTCCTTCAAGAAGCCTGGAGAACTATGCCTTAGGACTGCTTAAAGAAATGACAAGAAAGCTGCCTTAAGAGAGTTCAGGCTGTGGTGAAGAATAAAGGTGGTCATACTAAATATGGACTTCCAAGCTCAATAGATTTGTACAAACTCTGCCTTTGCCTTTTATGCTATATTTCTATGTTCTTTGCATGTCTCAGTAAGTTGCTGCACCCATTTCCCATTTTTCTATATGTATGTGTGTGTGAGAGGTGAGAGAGTGAACGCTAATAATTCCGTTTCTCACTCTTTGCCTCCCCCTGCTGGGTTGGATTTCAGGACGTGAGCTCAAACGAGATCCAGGCGCTGCCTGCTCAAGTTGGAAAGCTTCAAGCCTTGAGAGAACTCAACATCAGGAAGAATAGTCTTCACATGCTGCCTGATGGTAAATCCATCACTCATGAAGCTCTCTGTGTGTTTCTTTCACTTGAGACGCATTGATTGCGCATCACTGAGACATTTTGGCATCTATGCCAGACTTTCACAGCCAAGAGAAACAACTGTGCTTTTTATGTTTTGTGTTGCCTGTCTTGTTACTGTTGGCACAGATAAACATAGCAGAAGGCAACTTAATAAATTATAGTAATATATGTCTGAATAACTAAGGATACCTGAATTGACAAGCCCAACTCGAGCAATTCCTACGTGTGGCACATAAATCCATGCAGTCTGTGCTGTTGTCTAACACAGCGGTCCCCAACCCCTGGGCCGTGGACCGGTACCGGTTCGTGGCTTTTTTAGTACCAGGCCAGGAGAGTTAAAGATCGGGTGTGAAATTTATGGTTTTGAGGGTTTTTATTATTTTTTTATCGTTATTTTTTAATCGTTTTTATTGTTGACTTGGTTTCCGTGGGTCTTTTCCTGTGTGTTATGAATAAATCTGTACCGGTACTGGTTTTATTTTGTTGTATATATCCACGACACCTTAAAGGCCGGTCCGTGAAAATATATACATAAACCGGTCTAACAGATTAATAATATTTATAAAATTCTGTATAAAAAATCACGTGTTCAACACAATGAACTAAAAAAATCCCCTTAAAAGCAGTTAGAGATACTTTTACCCATATTTCTACATGCCCTTAAAGTAAGAACCATAGCAAAATATTGCCATTAATTTTGAAGGATGAAATGCATTTTAATCACAAGTCAAGTTAACCCCTTTTTACATTAAAGTACCTTTGAAAAGCTTAACATTAGAACCTCTGCCATAGATGGATGGAAAGAGTACATTATGACAAACAGAGCAATTGAAAAAAAAAAGTGTAATAACATATTTATAGATACAGATATGACCAGATATGATCTTTTTTTATTTGCTGAATTATCGTGGTTGCTTCAGGGTTAAGATAAGAGCCCAAAAACAAGAACTTGACTCTGTTTTAATGATGTTGTTAAACTATTTTTATAAGATCTACCCTAACAGCACATACAAATTTCTGATGATTGTGCAGTCGAAGCAGTGCACATCAGTTTCTTGTTCTTTGTATTTTCAGAGTTGGCTGACCTGCCTCTCATCCGACTTGACTTCTCCTGCAATAAGATCACAGAGATTCCTCCAGCCTACAGGAAGCTGAGGCAACTGCAGCACATCATCCTAGACAACAACCCTATGCAGTCTCCACCGGCACAGGTATGAGGATTTGCTTTATGGTGGTGCTTTTGCCCATATGTGGGAACAGATGTACAGCACAATTGGAGCTTTATGGATTTTTTTCAAAAAAAAATAGTGGTTGTTTTTGTACATCTAACCCATCCACTTGTGTGGATTTCCTTGTAGTTCCCTCTGTAGTGGTTGGAGTGACTTCAAGAACACATTTTGTGTTTATCTATTTCAGATTTGTCTTAAAGGCAAAGTGCACATATTTAAGTACCTGAACATGCAGGCTTGTAGGATGGATAAGAAACCAGACACCCTGGACCTCCCCTCTCTTGGCAAGCGTTGCCTACCGCAACCACTAACAGATAGGTGCTGACAGATTTACTAACTTACTTGCAACCATCATCAAGTATATCATTATATCATAATGCATCTATTTATCACTTCTATTCTGTTAAAAACACCATGCATTGCATTTCTGCTATCTAATCATTTAATGCTGTCTAATTTACGTCATTTTGCACAATTTCAGCATGGAAGATTTTTACCCAAGTAAGAACCACGGTCCTGACTCTGGAATTGGTAGTGACAATGGTGACAAGAGGCTGTCTACAACAGAGGTGAGAGTCCAAACAAGTGTCACACATGTGACATCACTCACTGACTTGTGCCTTCCTGTTTTGGAGCCTCGAGCTGAGCTATATTTTTCTGAAACCAGATCTCATCAGTGATGGGTGGATTTGAAAGCTTAAACAGACTTATATATTAGGGAGTTGTCACTCCTAGGTGAGCCACGCCCCAGAAAGTAGAATACAATTTTATTTTCTCTTGTGTGAGAAAATAAATACATTTTACTACTTAAGAAAGAGCACATATTGAGATATATAACTATGAAAGGGTAACCCGTATCATTTTCTTGATATAATATGAGCTGTTTTTATAGGTGGTCGACTTGTTAATCACACTAAATCTAAGGAGTGGAAAGAGCGTTAGGCTTTGGTAGTAGCACTCATGCAGGTGCACAGAAAGGAAGCAGCTTGGCCCCTTTATCATTTGCCACGATAAAGGGGCTGTTGTTTAAAAAAAAAATACAGACAGAAGTAAATGTTAGCACACTAGGTAAAACAACATAAATATCTGACTAGACAAACTGGCAAGATGTGACCTGCAGGGCACTGTTGGATAATGGAAAGCAAATGTGCAGGGAGGTTGGTTGTCAGCAGCAACACGTGAAGCTTTGTGAAGGTGGCAGAAATCCAAATGGAAAAATACTGATGTGACAGTAGAAGGTGGAAATGTGCAGCTCTGAATAACCTATTTAAAGGACTTCCCTCCAAAACTTGAGTAGCCTCCCTTATGCCTGTAAGCTATAGCATTGCAAAACACTGTGTGAGCTCATTGTTGTGACAGGAGAATAACCGACGAGACCCAAACCAGTATAAGAGACAATGATACTTACAGAAGGATGTCTGGATACATGCAAAGAACTACAAATGCAACTCAAAAGATCATTAATGGAGGAACTGAATATATACATAATATATCTGCTCATTAAAGTTGCTTAGTAAGGCTGTAAACGTGACTTGGCAAATGCTACAGTCACGTGTTGCAGGTGTGGTTTTTTTCCTTTTAATCCTTTTCCATTTAAATAACCAAAATAGCAACAGTAATAATTCAGGTGAATTGATTGCATTTGAAACTTGACTTCCCATTCCTCTGTTTTCCTCTCCTTCAGCCTTCAGACGATGACACCGTCAGCCTGCACTCTCAAGTTTCAGAGACAGCCCGTGCCGACGCCCTGTCACTCCTCTCCAAAATGGACTCTTGCAAAGGTTACCGAAAATAAGTATCACATATTCCCTTTGAAAGCAATAACAGAGACACGGGGTTGTTGAATAAAGTGCCTAAAAATGTGACAGTTCATGTGATGAACGCGGATGCTTCCTCCCTCTATCAGATCAGGATCTCTATGACTTTATAGAGCCCAACCCGGACGAGGATCCTGCTCTGTCAGAGTGCAATGGGCAGCAAAGCAGTCATGTGTCTTGTATAAAGGTATGAATTCATCAATCAGTCTAGAAAACCGAGAAGAATGTGGGAAATCTTTTGAAGACACGTTGGGAGAGAATATCTATCTCTGTGTGCTTGGTCCCGTGACGTGACGTGATGTCCCTGTGTGCGTTCCAGGAACTGGAGAAAGTTCTTAACATGTCTCACCAAAGCAAAGATAAAGACAGCTGGAAAGAGGAGTCAGGGTGAGTTTTTTTTGTGTGTGCAATGCTGTTACTTTCCACCATCCCCTGGACTTTTTAGGGTAACGTAACCGCTCGCTGGAAGGTGAGCTGGCACAGGTTGTGCTAATTGGTACCCAAATCAGATCCAGACAGACCAACAGAGCAAAAGTTGTTTTCGGGAAGCAAGCCCGGTGATGAGGTTAGGCATATGGAGAGTGGACAGCCAAGATGTTGGGCTCAGTGTGCCCCAAGGCTAGCGGGTTGAAAGAAAAACCTGAATCAGAAATATCCAATAAAAGACATGAAAACACCAGGAGTGGTTAGCCTTAGCGTGACTGCCACACTGCTCACCCGCTCTAATGAGAAGTGAGTGGGAAAACCTAGGTATTTATACTGGAGCCAAGGAGTGGTTAATACAGACCAGGTGTGCCACTCCAGCAATTTACAGGAACCAGAGGAAACCATGCGCAGAAAGAGCGAGGCAGCGTGAGAGAACAGAAAAAAAACTTTCACTTGGTTTCTTATCGCAAGTGGCGGCCAGACTGGTGTTTGGTTTGGCAGAGCTTTTAGCACACACAAAAAGACATTTTGTATTATTTATTTTTTTTGTGCATGTACTACCAAGGAGATCTCTTTGGAAATGACGCGTTAGGTGATGACACAGTTTGATGGCTTTCTACCGAATTGCATTGACATTCACATCAATCAGCGACTTCGATGATGAGTGGTGCCAGCAGGTTTCCCCCTTTAATCATCTGCATGTCTCAGCCTGAAACCAAAGACAAACATAATAGGTTAACTGGGGATTCCACACGTGTTTGTAAATGTGCTGGCCCTGCGACACACTGATGACCAGTCTTGGGAGGGGGTGGGCAAACTTTGCCCTGTGGCAGCTGGGATAAGCTGAATTGGATATGAAGAAAATAATAAATGGATGTGTGCCCACACCTAGATATATCTCTAATTAATCACTTGATAATAATTTTGTTCCTCACCTTTCCCAGTTCTGATAAGGAGCAGCTAGCTGAGGAAGAGGACGATGAGCTGAAGGAAGTGCTTGACCTGAGGAAGATTGCCGTCCAGCTTCTGCAGCAGGAGCAGCAGAACAGGTGTGTGGCCCTCACGTCTACTCTCGTAACATAACAGTAGCTGTGTGGTACATCAGCGTTTGCTTAGCTGCTTAAATCCGTGTTGTTCATGTAACATCTTTCTGCAGTTAGCCTAACAGCGATTTCTCCCTGCAAGCCTATAATACCAACAGCATTACTAAATCCGCTTAAAGTCCTCATTAATCTATTCCTTTCTAACAATTTTCTGTATAGGAAAGCGTTACAAAGTAGGCTTACATCATGAGCTTTTAAAAGAACCACAGTTGTTTTAAAAACTTTCCAAAGTCGTTGAGCGTGACTTTTATAACAAAGCAGCATTACTGCCTAAGCTTCATCAGTTTGATGCCAGCGTTTTGCAAAGTAGTCATAAAAAATGTGCCGTGACTAATACATGCCCCGCTGTATAGAAATTTTAAGTAATAGTCCTGTAAGTGGTTTGACAGAGCAAACAGACAGGCATCGAAGTCTACATTTCCAGTGAACTGGACAGTTTGGTTTACTCATTGAACAAATCCACTGCGTCAGCATTCCTGCCCAATCTTTTACGCCACATCTCTACCTACTGCACTTTACCGCTTTTGTCTTTGCAAGTCGGACCCATATCAGCTTTACCTGACTTTTTCTTCTCCACTTTTGCCATTTCCTGATCTTCTCCTGTTCCCCCGACTTGCCTACTGCTTGTTTGTGTGGCTTCTTAGACGACGGTCCTTAATTTGCAGAGCCGAAAGTCTAATTCACAGGAGGAGAGTGACCGGCCGGGCACACAGGTAGAGCGATTTTTTTTTTGTCATGGTTTACAGTTTGCTTTTTCAAATTCATTTCATACATACAGGCGTCTTACGAGAATAAAGTAGCAGCTATTTTTGATTCTTTGCACTCACTTCCTGTGACTCAGTGTACTGAGGTTTTGGGTTTTTTTTGTGACATGGTCAAAAAATATTTCATGCACTGCATGTGCAATGTAATCTCAGCCTGTTTGAACAGTTCTTGTGTTCGTCTGTTTGCCGTATGTGTGCGTCTGCAGATTCCTCAGTCACTCTGGAAGCTCCGGCAGCAAACCGAGACTCACACCTCAGACCGCTCGCAGGTGAGTTCTGTGCTAGTGCGTCT
>NW_005187465.1:1438337-1459930 GCF_000239375.1 Pundamilia nyererei | reverse complement strand
GTCCAGCTTCTGCAGCAGGAGCAGCAGAACAGGTGTGTGGCCCTCACGTCTACTCTCGTAACATAACAGTAGCTGTGTGGTACATCAGCGTTTGCTTAGCTGCTTAAATCCGTGTTGTTCATGTAACATCTTTCTGCAGTTAGCCTAACAGCGATTTCTCCCTGCAAGCCTATAATACCAACAGCATTACTAAATCCGCTTAAAGTCCTCATTAATCTATTCCTTTCTAACAATTTTCTGTATAGGAAAGCGTTACAAAGTAGGCTTACATCATGAGCTTTTAAAAGAACCACAGTTGTTTTAAAAACTTTCCAAAGTCGTTGAGCGTGACTTTTATAACAAAGCAGCATTACTGCCTAAGCTTCATCAGTTTGATGCCAGCGTTTTGCAAAGTAGTCATAAAAAATGTGCCGTGACTAATACATGCCCCGCTGTATAGAAATTTTAAGTAATAGTCCTGTAAGTGGTTTGACAGAGCAAACAGACAGGCATCGAAGTCTACATTTCCAGTGAACTGGACAGTTTGGTTTACTCATTGAACAAATCCACTGCGTCAGCATTCCTGCCCAATCTTTTACGCCACATCTCTACCTACTGCACTTTACCGCTTTTGTCTTTGCAAGTCGGACCCATATCAGCTTTACCTGACTTTTTCTTCTCCACTTTTGCCATTTCCTGATCTTCTCCTGTTCCCCCGACTTGCCTACTGCTTGTTTGTGTGGCTTCTTAGACGACGGTCCTTAATTTGCAGAGCCGAAAGTCTAATTCACAGGAGGAGAGTGACCGGCCGGGCACACAGGTAGAGCGATTTTTTTTTTGTCATGGTTTACAGTTTGCTTTTTCAAATTCATTTCATACATACAGGCGTCTTACGAGAATAAAGTAGCAGCTATTTTTGATTCTTTGCACTCACTTCCTGTGACTCAGTGTTTGGTGACTCAGTGTACTGAGGTTTTGGGGTTTTTTTGTGACATGGTCAAAAAATATTTCATGCACTGCATGTGCAATGTAATCTCAGCCTGTTTGAACAGTTCTTGTGTTCGTCTGTTTGCCGTATGTGTGCGTCTGCAGATTCCTCAGTCACTCTGGAAGCTCCGGCAGCAAACCGAGACTCACACCTCAGACCGCTCGCAGGTGAGTTCTGTGCTAGTGCGTCTTCAGCTTCCAAAGAAAACTAGAGAGATGTAACTTTTGTAGATAAAATAACTCACGTTTGCTAAGAAAGCACATTAATACCCACCCCTGCACCTGTCAGTTTGTGTTGATTCTTAAATCCTCTCTGCTTGTTTTTAAAGTACTTCATGGTGTCACTCCAGTATGTTTCACATGCTTACAAGCGTGCGAAGCAGTGTGCCCTCTCGTTCCTTGTGTGCCAATCTGCCATTTGGGGAGGAAACCTTTAGCTTTTATGGACTGCTGATGGAATTTTCTGCTGGTGTCCCTGAGAGAATCTGAAAGCGCTAAAATCTTTCAATCTAAACCCACCTCCTTTTTCTGGCATTATCATTCAAAGACTTATTGTGACCTTACTTTTAATTTTTTTTTTTTATGTATTTTTAAAAATTCATTATTTATTCCAGTTTTGGATTGCTCCCAGGGTTACCTGCTTTACTCCTGCGCTACTGATTTCTTTAAAATTTTAATTATTTAGCTTATTTTAAAATTGTGTGTTGTTGCATTTAAATCTTTATGACTTCTTGTCTTATCTGGCAGCTTAAGCGATAGAGTCCTCAGTCTGGGCAGCGTCCACCAGAATCACTACTCCTCACTAATGGGGAGCACTAATCACTAATCAACAGTGTTGCTTAGGATTTAGTGAAACTTGCACACAAAGATCACCTCACGGGTCTTCACCCAAGCTGTACTCAGTCAGACCGTGCCACTTTATGGGCAGCTGCTTCTCACATTTTTCAAGCTGAACTCAACATGTCCGGGGCCAGTAAACTGCTGCAGACGTGATTTACTAGCTTCCAAAGTGTTGTTCAAGTTAATCACAGGGCAGCTCGGTGGTGTTCTCCAGTAACACTTAGCTGTGAGATATACAGGAGTCTTGCACACAGATTTGTTTGTGAGTAACACAGAGCAGCCAGATTTGTTCTAGAACGCATCAACTTTTCCAAAACGTGACTGGCGGTGTGAGTCATGCACAGTTTGTCTCCCTGTCTCCAAATATTTGTTGACCCTAATCTCTTTTGTTAGTTGCATGTAACATAACTTCATGGTATTTGAATGTCAAACAAAAGCTTGTGATGTTATTGTGTTGTTATATCAGTGCCTCTTTAGATGAAGGAAGCAGTGGAGCGTCAGTGCTGAGTGGACAGGTACCAACTTACTTTCTTTAAAGCAAACATACCGTGTTTCATTCACGCCCGGTTTTCCAGGCTTGTGTTTTTTTTCTTGATTGTGCCTCCCATTCTTCTCTGTAAGATGCGCAGAGTTTTATAGAGATTTTCTTTAGATTAATTTTAACTGCTTGTGTTTACAGCCCTCTTCCTCCTGCTCCTTTGATGGCTGTCTGAAGACAGATCAGTGTGATTCAGAGCCAAAGTGGCCTGAGATCCCACCTGTCCTCAATCAGAATGAAGACCGCAGGCGGAACAAGTATCTACGAAAAGATTATCTGAAGGTTGTGCAAATTCCCAGATTCTCACTGCATATTCAGTAATGTCTTTGAAACACATTCTGGATTTGGATGTGTAGAATTTACAGACAAGAGACGAAATTTCTGCCACCAAAAGTTCTCTTGCATGTGGTCTGCTTGTACTCTGTGCTTGCACTTGTACAAAATTCGTCATGTTTCTTTAGGCTTTGGATGAATGCAGGTGATAAACAGTCCCCGTGAAGAACAAAATGTAGTGTCTACATGACCAAAACAAAAAATGCATGCATTCACACACGTATTCATAAACAACTACCAACAGACCAAAACATAATCTTGGCTTGGATTTCTGGAGACTGCTGGAAAGAAAAAACAATGTCTGTCGTTCCCAGATGCTGAGCGAGCAGATGGGCCAGGGACTTTCTAGATTGCATCTACTTGCAGTAGGGCTGTTCAATATAACGATATATATCGGATGACGATATAAAAACGTCTATGTTTCTTTTTACGCTATCGTTTGTTTCGTGGTGTCGCAAAATAAACTGTTTACGGCAAAAAAAATTTCATCGTTTTGATGGTCACTGTAGTGGCTATAATAATTTCTTAAAGTTCTCTCTTTCTCTTATATGTAATATAACCACACTACGGACAGACAAGCATTTGTTTTTATGCGTTGTCGTTAGCAACAGCGACGGTAACAGCATCGCGTGCCCGCTTGTTTATGTTCCACATAAACCTTTCACAATAAAGCTCAAGATCCTGTTGAGACTTTTCAAAATAAACTGAATCACGTGAAAGACCAGATTTTTTACGGATGAGAATTTAAAAAGAGCCGCCAGGTGCTAAAAAATGAACCTTAGACTCAAACGTTAGAACAGGCTTTTCCCCGCAGCACGCCGTGTAATAAATACTCACAATGAAACAGGCGGCTGTTACAACTTATGTCTAAAAATGTAGTTTCATGCATCGGTTAAAACACTCAACTCCAGCTACATGACGCGCAGCTGGAAACACTTCCCGCAAGTCGAGCTGCCCGAGATTCACAGAATTTACAGAAAATGTTACATTTTTGTGATTTATATCGTTATCGGACGATAGAATTCTTATATCGTTATATGAGATTTTGGTCATATGGCACAGCCCTAACTTGCAGAATACATTGTGCTATCAGACAGAATTGCATGCTCTATCTGATTTTCTGTGATAGCCATCTCCAAATGTACAATAATGCATGACTTTATCAGAATGATTAGAGTCGCACTGATTGTGAACACAGAAGTCAAAGGCTTCTATTTTGAGTGAAAATTATTTTAAGAGAAGAAAAGTTTAATTTGAGCTAACAAAATCCATTGCTGCCTGCAAGAAATGTATTTCAGTGTTTGCTATTATCCATATGCACACACAATAAAAGCCCCTCTCACTCAGTTGTTGGGATTTGTTCTTGCTCAGATCTCTACTCTGTCTGCTAACAGACATCTGCGGACCTGCTCTCAACATTTCTGCACCCTGCGCGCTCACCTCTTTCTGTACACCCTTATAAGCAGGGGTGCACATAGGTGGTCTGCAGGTGCGCATTCGCTGTCAAAATAAAAGAGGCGCACCAGATAAGAAGTTGCATTGTTTGCGTACACAAGATTTTCTGGAGGAGGACAGGCATTTGTTTAGAACTCTTAAAGATGTCGAAGAAGCAAGCTCCTTTAAGCAATTACTTTGGTGTTCCTCCACCTCTAAAGAAATGTCAGGAGTCCAAACCGCAAAAGAAGCTCGTATTCTCGGAAAAGTGGTTGCAGGAGGTGAGCTGGCTTCAAACAAATGATGAACGCACAGAGATGTGGTGCAGAATATGCCGTGAAAATCCCACTCTAGCGGACAAAAACACTGCCTTTTATATGTATGCAAATGCGCGTTGCAACTTCTTATCTGGTGCGTGTCTTTTATTTTGACAGCGAATGTGCACCTGCGGACCACTTATGTGCACCCCTGCTTATAAGTGTGCCACAAAACCAACCAATCACAGACTTGGATGCAAAAAATTCACATGGCTGTTTTGGTCACCAATAGCTCGCTAGCTACTGCATTCCGGAAACACTGTCCAGAATGTAGCTAAATCCAGTGGAGTGGTTTGGTTTAAACTAGATTAAAACCATAATGGTCTTGAAAAATAATATATTTTAAAATAAAATAATTAAACATAGTAACCGAAAATGGGTTTAGCTACATTCTGGACCGTGTTTCCGGAATGCAGTAGCTAGCGAGCTGATTGGAGACCCTAACAGCCAATCAGTATTTTTGCATCAAAGTCCGTGATTGGTTGGTTTTGTGGCACACTTATAAGGGTGTACAGAAAGAGGTGAGCGCGCAGGGTGCAGAAATGTTGAGAACAGGTCCACAGGTGTCTGTCAGCAGACAGAGTAGAGATCTGAGCAAGAACAAATCCCAACAACTGAGCGAGAGGGGCTGTTATTGTGTGTGCATATGGATAATAGCAAACACTGAAATACATTTCTTGTATGCAGCAATGGATTTTGTTGGCTTAAATTAAACTTTTCTTCACTTAAAATAATTTTCTCCCCAAAATGCAACATTTGCACTTGCAATTTTAATTTTTTTTTTGCGTGCATTTAGAATAGAGGGACAAAAATAACGGCATAGTAGTGCAGGTCATCTACTAATGGCCATGTTGGCGGTTTGATCCTTGGCTTTTCCAGCCTTCAGTCTGCATAGCACAGTATCTACGGGCAAGATACTCGCCCCATTATTTTTGTGCGATTTAGAGGCACACTAGCCACTTAATGTATAAACATGTGCCGATCACTCTTTTAATAAGCGTGTCACTGTTTAGATAAATGAATAACAAACATGTAGCACCAGGTTTGCTTCCATAAATAGAACAGGAGATGAACAATTAGCATGAAACAAAGATCTAATTATCTCTTTTGTTGACAGTACAAATGTCAGAGTGCTCGCAAAAACTCGAGTGGCAACGCTGACTCTGAGGTGGGTATGAAAATGTTATCTTAAAAGATCGTGTAAGTGTTAATGCTGTGTCCCATTCTGAATTGGATGTGAATGTTTTATCCTCAGGAGGGTTTGCGCAACACTGATTTCAGCACTACCCTGACAGTGTTTGGACTTAAGCCAAGATCAGGTAACACATATGTCCTTGTTCTTTAAATGACACTGTCTGAATCGTTTGGCTCAGTGCTTTTCCTTTTCACTGGAATGATTGTCTCGGGGTTTTCTTGGGCATAAAAATAGTAACAAAAATAAAGTCAGTCAGACGGTTAGAACCCATCCTTCCCGTCGATTTGAAAAGATAATAAAAAACAAACTGCTGAAATGATATAAGTACGTTACATTTTACATGTTGTGTGGA
Organism: Pundamilia nyererei; assembly: GCF_000239375.1. Taxonomy (NCBI): domain Eukaryota; kingdom Metazoa; phylum Chordata; class Actinopteri; order Cichliformes; family Cichlidae; genus Pundamilia; species Pundamilia nyererei. The sequence continues at coordinate 1,453,955 of NW_005187465.1, read as the reverse complement.
TATGAAAAAAGATCTCTCTCACATGTTCCAATTTCATTGAGCAAAAAACAAAACAATAGTGTTTACTTACTAAAAAAACCCTTCTAAAGACATCATAGGTAAAATAAGCAACTCTGTCTAAAGGATGTGTTACCGCAGAAAACTGACAATGTTAAGAATGCCTTGTTTTCACACTGAGTCACTTTTTTTTAAGGTGGAGTCTCATCATTCTTTCACAAGAATTAGGGAGGGGTTTCTAAAGAACTGCTGGTCTGCATCCCCATAACCAGCTTTTGGATACAGTCATGAAATCTTCCTGGATGTACAAATGAAACTTGTTTGACGTTGACAGGAGGATAATAAATCGTGAATTAACCTACTGAAAAAAAACAAAAGCAAAAAAAACAAACAAACAGTGTCGGGGGAAAAATCACGTCTGCCAGTTTTCAATAAGGATTAATGTGACAACCTCCTGACTGCATGTTCTCTCTGACTATAAATCTCAAAGAGCTAATCCTTGCCTTGCGTAGACTGCAGTGCCAGCTGAGCGTTTTGTAATGCATGTCCACAATCTGTTCGCAATTTTTGTAATCTTGCATCTGTACACTGGCGATTTTAAGTCACACGATCAAGATGTGATTGAAGTGCAGACTTTCATCTTTAATTCAACTGGCTTAACAAGTCTTTCTTTTTAAGAACGACCTTTTGTTTGTCTCCTTCAGTTGCATCAGTGTCTCTTTGGGCCTCATATTGAAGAAGAAGTTTTATTATTATCCAGTGCACAGCAAAAATAATCGCAGCGGTTTACACTGATCAGTAAAATTAAGAAAGTTATTGGAATTCTAATAAAAAATAAAGAGCCTAAATTTTTACAAAATAAAGTGCATCGAAGGAATACTTTAGAAGTGACCATGAAAGCCCAAGTTGTACTAATGCCTTGTGCAAAGGTCTTTAAAAAATTTAAAAGGCTTAAAGGTTATGGCTAAGCTGCTCACAACTGTTTTGGACAAAAGTCTCCAATGAGCTTTGATGCACAGTGCTGAAGCAGAATGCTTTGCTGGTGTTGCTTGACCTCTGACCGTCACATTTTACTTGAATGAGATACTCAGTGTGTGTCTCAGGTTCTGCCTTGGGGCGGTTTCTGCCTCGTATCTGTCTGATCTTTTCCTTTCTTTTCGGCTGCTTTTAACTTCAGGTCGTCTTCGACTTTTCTTGATTATGGTGTACTACAAGGTTCTGTCTTGGAGGCTTTACTGTTGCTGTACCTCCTGCGTCTTTAGCACATTTTGACAACGTTCAAAGACGTTATTTATCTCTTTTAAGCCCCAGGATGTTTCTGAGCGACAGATCTTGCATAGTTGCTTAGACTCTGTTAAAGGTTGGTCGGCTGACAGTTCTTCTCAAATTGAAGAGGAGAAAACGACTTTTCGTATGTGACCCTGAGAGATTTTTACCTAAGATAATTGAAACTCTTGGTCGCTTGCCACATTTGCTAAGTGTTAACTTTTGATGTTTGCTCTTCCCTAAATCACTTAATTATTACCAGGTTGAGTCCTACTGTGTCACGCTGTGAAATGGAAGTTCTTATTCATGCCTTGATTTTAATCAGGTCTGGATTATTAGAATTTGTTGCTGGATTATTAACACGGCTTCTGTGAGGCTGGGAATGAAAGGAGACAGTGCTTTTGCAACAGTGGCCCCAAGACAAAACTCTTCTATTGTTTTATTTACATAATTTGTCATGGTGTAGCGAGGGAAGAGGCCTCTTTTGGCAATGAACAGACTATCGTCCAGTCCATTTTGAGCTTCTGAAAACTGGAATATGTCATAATATCAAATATCTCTACTTCCTAAATAGTTGATGTAACATTTTTGATAAAGCTGAAAGTCTGCACTTTAGTCACATGTTGGCTGTTTCATTTAAAATCATTTCATTTAAAATATGCAGGCATTTTGGGTAGTTTAATCCATAAAGTGTTATACTTTTTTTTAGCCTATATATGGTTTGCAAATTAACTACTAACAAAATACAAACTTTAACACCGATCAGAGTATCATGAAAAAGTATTTTGACATATTTGTCACAGTTAAATGTTTTAGAGCAGCGGTCTCCAACCTTTTTTGCGCCACGGACCGGTTTATGCCCGACAATATTTTCATGGACCGGCCTTTAAGGTGTCGCGGATAAATACAACAAAATAAAACTAGTACCGGTACCGAAAAAAAGGAAATTTATTCATAACACACGTGAAAAGACCCAGGAAAACAGAGTTAACGATAAAAACGATAACAAAATAACGCTGAAAACTTCACCACTGTTCCAAGTTTTCTCCACTGAAATTAGCTTTGTAAAAAATTTGAGCAGTCGCAGTAAATTCATGATTTAACAAGGGCGTCAGGTAGCTTTGGATAGCTTTGTTTTCATTAATTTACAAAATCATATAAAAACTGCATTTTGTATTTAAATGCAAAAAATTCTGTCTGCCTTATTTGGAGTGTTTTTTTAATTTTCTTTTAAATTTACCTGTTATATGTTACCTGGCATACGGTGATATTCTTTGAATTGGCTCCGATTTTTATAAAAGCTCTCTTATAAGTCTAAGGAGGTTGGAAAGAAAGCGACTGGACGTCTTTAAGTTTCTTGAAGACGTTTCACCTCTCGCCTTGCTTTCTTCCCACGCTCCTTAGACTACAACAACAACATCTTGGATGACTGAGAACCTGTAGAGACTCTTTGATAAAAGTAAAGAAGACCTTCACTGACTAGGAAATGAAACTAAATCAGCCAGACTGTGTCTCGTAAACCCAAAGGAATGGGATAACTTGAAATAAAGGAAGACATGCACAAGCACACTGTACGCTTCCTACTGTAAATACAGATTTAGATTGTATCACAGCCACACCTAATTCCAGGTAACACACAGCACAGATTGGTTCCTTGGACATTGTTGGGATTTGGTCTTATACAGTAAGAGCTCATATTATTTGATAGACTTTCACATTAACTCTGCATTTCTATTGTCAGACTGAAAACGAGCAGGTGGCCTGAAATTGAACTGAGCGACTGTGATGTACTAAATACTTTTTTTTTTCTGTTCTTCTTATTTCCTTTGTGTGTTCTTTGGATTGTTACCCCCATCTGTAATTTTAGCCTTCACCAGAGGCAGCCATCAGGAGATCAGCTCTACAGACCCGAGCTTCACGATGAGAAGGAAGATGGAGCACTTGAGAGAGGAAATGGAGCAGATAGGACTGTTACGACAGGTCAGATGCCTTGCAGCTTATTTATGCCGTTGCGTTTGTACGAGTCATGGAGTCATACAGAGGCCAAAGCTCAATAGATCCTGCTTTTGTTTCAGTGTTTACGCCTTCGAGCTAGACAATTGCTTCTTATCCAGCCTTCCTGCTTAGGAATACAGATTCATCATGACTTCACTTGGTTTCCAAGGAATTAAGAAACACGCTGAGTCTAAATTGACTCATCTATTTATGCTGGGGCTATAGCGACGGAGGGATGGGTGTGGAGGGCTGAAACACTTTTGTTTTTGCTTATAAAAATAATTTAGGAATCAGGGTGGGCTGGGCATGCCTAGCTGGACCTACAACCTAGTAATTGCAACATAGTTGGGAGGATGTGTGAAATTTAAATAAAAACAGAATGCAGTGATTTGCAAAACTCATAAATCCATATTTTATTCACAACAGAACACAGAAAACGACAGTTAAACAATGTTTAAACTGCGACACGGCATCATTTTAAGAAGAAAAAATGGTCATTTTGAATTAAATGGGAGCAACACATGTCAACAAAGTTGGGACAGAGCCATGTTTGTCATTGTGCAGCATCCGCTCTTCTTTTTTTTAACAGCAGGACTTTTGGGAGGGGAATGTTTTCCTGTTCTTATCTAATAGTGGACTCAAGATGCTCAACAGTCCTGGGTCATCAAATGCTGGACTCCAGGCAGGCCAACTCAGCACCCAGACTGTAGTAGATGCAGTATGTGATTTGGCACTGTCTTGTTGAAATATGCGAGTTAAAAACAAAGAAAAATATGTTATCTGGAAGTGAGCGTATGTTGCTCTGAAGCCTGTATATCTTTCAGCACTGATGGTGCCTTTCCAAAAGTGTAAGCTGTCATCAGAGATGGAGGTTTTCTTAACTGAACACTAATAAAATCCCACATCATCCCTCTCCTGTTTCATCCACAAAATGTGGCATCCATGTTTTCCGAAAAGAATTTCTAATGTTGATTTGTGCGACCACGGAACATTTACTCCACTTTGCCTCAACCAATGCATAATAGAGCTTTAACCTGCTTTTGTGGATGTGGCATGGCAAACTGTGTTCACAGATGTTAATTTTAGAAAGCATTCGTGAGCCCCTTCAGTGATTTCCATGAGAGAATCATGCCTGTTTTAAATGGAGTGCCACCAGAGGGCATGTAGATCAACAACATCCAGTACAGACTTTTGGCCTGCGCAAAAAAATGTCTCCAGATTCTCTAAATCAGGGGTCCCCAACTCCAGGCCTCGAGGGCTGATGTCCTGCAGTTTTTAGATGTGTCCTTGATCCAACACAGCTGATTCAAATGGCTAAATTACCTCCTCAACATGTCTTGCAGTTTTCCAGAGGCCTGGTAATGAACTAATCATGTGATTCAGGTGTGTTAACCCAGGGTGAGATCTAAAACCTGCAGGACACCGGCCTGGAGTTGGGGACCCCTGCTCTAAATCTTCAATAAAGAATATCTTTCATAAAATAGTAAAGGGCCTCAATTTAAATGTTTGATATTTTTCTTCCATTGTGAACAAAATACAGGTTTATGAGATCTGCAAATCATTGCATTATCTTTTGATTTACGTTTTATACAGTGTCTCCAATTTTTCCGAACTGGCTTTGTAAGTACACTCTTACTGTTCCCACAGGAATTAAGAAGGTGTGCAGCTGGGTTCTGCTAACCAAATGCACTTGATTAATTCATCATCACCAAATGTGAGCACCTCAATGAAAGTCAACGTTTTGGCATTCTTCTCGCCTGGAGTATTCGGGCATTCTAACACATGATGGGACAAGGTCCCAAAGTCACACTGAGCAATGATCAGAGATTCTGCACAAACCCCAAGAGGTACAACTCAGATGTAGCTCAGAGAATCCTTGCAGCTAACGAGGCATTCAATGCCAAGCTGTGGCATGTGTTTGCCTATTTACTTTTGCCATTTTCAAGCAGCCCTGCAAGAAAGGGACAAAGAAAGTATCAGGGGAAAGCGAATGATCAGGTTAACATTGTGGTTTAGTAGTTGCACACATGCCCGTGCAACCTGCTGCGTCCCATGGTGCTAAAGTGAAGTAACGTATTTGCTTGCAAACCATCTGTACAGAACCAGAGGTGTAACCAACAGTCAGCATGTTGGAGAATGTCAGACACACCTAAAATATGCGAAGCATGCACAGTGTCGTTGGCATGATAATAAACATTAGAAGAGAGCAAAACACATCAAAATGACTGGCTAGTCTAATTCTAATGAAAAGCATTAGAGATGCAAAGTCTCTACAGGAGAGGCTAAAGAAAAATAATGCTTTCATTTTCTTAATCAGGCCAGGTTCATGAGGTGATGAGATGACAGTGGGGAAGAAAACAACCTGTCATCACTTGTCACAGAAATACAGGCCGGTAAAAGAAGCACAGCATACTTGTGATAGCATCACACACTGACAGATGTTTTATACAATACCTGACGCTTACATACCATTTTGCAAAATAAGGTTTGCCCGAGACAAAAGAACTCTTTGTCAAACCTGCCAAAACATCTTTACAAAAGGAGAAAAAAAAATAAACAAGGGCACAATGTAAAAGGGTGTTCCAAAACTGAGATGAAAGTCCTTAACAAAAGGAAAACAAAGTAGGCGTAGGTGACACTTTCCGTTATGGAAAAAGAACAGACATTACTTTGAGAAAAACAGCACTCCTTAGACTCGGAGTGTTCCCGTGCCTGGCTCTACTGGGTGTTAGGCCATCATAGCATTGAGGTGAACCTCTTTTTAAAGATGTTGTCAGCGAGAGGATTCTCGCCTCGTTTCCAAGAAAAGTTGCGGAAGCAAAGTGGTCTCAGGAAGCGAGCTACGATACATTTGATCTGTTCGTTAATGATCAGATGATGAGAAAAAAAAATTGAAGGCAGATGAAATGACTTGAATAAGTGGGAACATTAAACAGAGAAGAAGACAGCCACCTGACAGCAATTGCTAACTTGGTTGGTATTTTAAAATTGACTGGGATTTTTGCAGTGGGTGGAATTTTTTGATAACAGCTGAAGGTTACTGGAAGTGTTTTTGCTGTAGCAATGTAGCCATGGTAGGGAAGGGCTGATTAATCTGAGGCGAGAGCCTTCTCAGGCAGTGGTCTGTTAAGCAGGAGTGATGGCATTTTTCCACACATGGAAGAGCTTTGGATAATTTTATAGAGCGGTGTCACACCTTCCACCTAATTGATAGAAGCTCATACACAATTTACACATATAGATCTAAACTACTGGGAAAATTATAATAAACACATAGAGTCTAATCAGAAATGTACTTTTAATTAATTTCTGATTGACCTGAAATGCATCAATAAACAAATAGTGTGTTTGATTCACCAGAAGTGTCTTTGTCAAAGTGCCGTTTACTCCTTCAGGGTGGTTGAAACGTGTGTTTGTAGGCGGTCTTGGAGTCTGAGACAATCAGCTCCAGGTTATGGGTCAATAAATAATTCAGGTTTTCTTCTTGAATCTTGTCCAGAGTTGCTTTGTAATGCGGTTAGATTCCTGTTTTCTGGCAAGGGTTTGTGATCTTACCTAACAGTCTAGTACAGAGTACACAGCCTGTCTTTATTTTATTATTTCCCTTGGATTTACATGTTGGTGTTGGGTATGAGCTTCCGTGTTTGGTTATAAGGGAAGTATTTAAATTCTAATATTTGAAAATTAAGCCAGGTGGTCATTTGTCCTGATGGAGACGCCTGTATAAGTGAAAGAAACAGTTTCCACGGAGGGATTCAACCCATACAAGTGGCTTCTTCTTCTCTGACTGAAGTGACATTTCAGGGTGTGCTTGTCCGTGCTGGGGTGAAAGCTTAAATTAGACTGTGGACAGAGCAGTTCACTGTTTGGGCAGCCAAGAGAACTTTCATTTCTAAAAACATAATCATTGTCATCGCTGGTTAGAAATGCTTTCCAGTCCAAGCAAAAGGTCAAACGGAAACAGATGGACTTCAGAAAAGTTACAGAAAGCAAAGCATCACACCACAGGAGCAGAACAGTGCCTTATTCATGAACTTCATGGGAAATCAAAAACACGTTCGAAAGCATGCACAAAAACATTCAATGGTAGACAATTGACTTCAATAACATTACCAGTTTCTTCAACTGCTTTGGATATATTGCAATGATAAACAGTAACTTTCCTTCTGATTTCCCACCTGAGGCAAGTATCTAATTCTTCTGTCACTCCTGACTCACAGCAAATAGATAAACCAAGAATACCAAGAAGTATTTGTTGGATTTTGTCCAACTCTCTTCTCTGGCAGCAGTACTAACCCACCCATTCAAACAAAAACAAACAAATTGGTTATATTTAATAAAGACATAAATAACACTCTGCAGATCATCTGATTAACAGGGAGTGATTATCAGAACGCACATGCTCAGGTGTACTGGAAGCAAAAATAATATAGCTTAGTAGATAGCAAGTATTAAAAGGAGGATTTAATATGATCTTTCAGAGTTGCTTGACTTTCATTAAGCTGCGTGTGGTACACACCCAGGCACTTACCTCAGATCATTAACTGATTACACTCTCGTGAACCTTTGGTCCAAAGAAGCTGTTTGGCTAAATACAGTAATTAAAACTAACAGAATGAAATGAAAGCGAGAGGATGGAGAACCCGCTGTGAGTAATTGATTCAATGTTAATAAATTAAACACCTTTTCTACTCTTAGTGCGTTTTGTGTGTGTGTGTTTGCAGAACATTGAGTCCAGGCTCAAGGTGTTGCTTCCGGATGATGTTGGAGCAGCTCTAATGGACGGAGTTGTCCTTTGCCATTTAGCTAATCATATCTGTCCTCGGTCTGTTGCCAGCATCCATGTACCATCTCCTGCAGTGGTGAGAACACCCCATCTTCAAAATGAGTCTTTTTTTTTTAAATTGTTAATGCCAAGAGTTAGAAATTCTCATGAATTTATTGGTTATAAAATTTTTGTCTGCTTAGCTATGTGGATTTTGTTCCGCTGTGAGTTTAATTAACTAAAATGATTGATATTTGGGCTTCCAGCCAAAGCTTAGCATGGCCAAATGCCGGAGAAACGTGGAAAACTTCTTGGATGCCTGTAAGAAGCTGGGTGTCCCACAGGTACTAACATTAACCATTTAACACTTTCATTCAGGCATTTCATACACGCTTCACTTCAAACACCACTTAACCTGTATTTATTTTGCAATATATTCTGTGAAGATTTATTACCTTCCATGGTGATATCCACCGTTGGGCTCTGAAGCACAAGTTCCATACAGTTTCTGCAAGTTATATCATGCATACTCACTGGTCTGGTTTTTGCCTTTATCCTTGATCCTTCTCCAAATGAAGAATTGCTGTCATAAATAATGAAAGACAAATATATTCTATTTGTCTCTGGTCAAATCTGCCTGTCAGAAAAGCTTATAACAGTTAAATACTGTCTGAAAACCCCACCTTTCTTTTTTATTTTTCTCTGAGAAAAATTAACAAAAAGACATCTCTCTGTTGACTCAGGACAAGCTGTGTCTGCCACATCACATCCTAGAAGAACGTGGCCTAGTGAAAGTGGGTGTGACTGTGCAGGCTCTGCTGGATCTCCCCACTTCTAAGCCCACGCAGCTCTCGACTGTTTGACACGAGCCTCAGTTTTGCATCAGACCTGCACTCGTGCAGGATCACCTCTCTACCAAGCCCAAACCTTCTTCCTCATTGCCAGGGACCAGAGATCCCAGTGGGGCGAGGACACAGTGGCCCCATGGGTCTTTTGGAGTTGACTTTTGCCTGACTGAAACAGGAGACAAGATGTCTAAATGCTTCTGTCTCTTCATATGATGTCAGCTACCACTTACCTCTCTTCCATCACATTTTCACTCTTATGCTGTTCCTATTACTGGGGTCATCCTGGATGCGTGTTTTCTAAGGTGCTGAGCTAAAACTTGCAGAAGAGGCACACACGACGGTGAATCTAAGACATTAAAGGTTTGTGTGTCCTTCTTTCTAGTCACTGAGTCTGCGAGTGTCAGCACTGACCAAGTGGAAGTGAGGAAATGACAGACACATAACTCACTCTTTCACTGGAAAGGACTAGGCTGCCTGTACTGAGGGACCTTATTGGGTACTTACACTTGAGTTGCTCTTCTTACTTGTTAAATTTATTTTCTCAGTGAATTTTTTCTTGATTTTTGTTTTCATGGTTTTACACAGTCTTCATCAGGCATGCAAGGATGATATCCTGTTTTGAGCAGCTAAGCCTGATTCATCAATTGTTTTGTTTTTGTAATGCATTTAGACAGTGCTTTTTGAAAGCCGGTGTAATCTAGGAATGAATTTAATGTTGTTATCATGCAGACAGAGGACTTTCCGCCTGTTTTTCTGGTGCAGTTTCAACACCTTTCGACCATAAATCACATCTGCATGCACCAGGGGACTTGACATTTGACCACTGTGATAATACGAACTTGGCTTTTGCCAAAAGCATGATATCTTGTTTTGTACTGTAGCATTTTTTCACCGTGTTTTTTTTTTTTTTAAACTCTAGGCCATTCTCGATTTTACCTTTTCTGAAGCTTTTGATACTTTGCTTCCAGCTGTTTCCAGTTAATGCTTGCCAGTTATGTGAAATTAGCAGCACAGATCTGCTGTATTGTTTATATTCTATGTGAATATTGTTTGTGAACGGCTGACTGATGGGTGCCTGGATCCGAAAATGGTTCAGGGTGCCCTTACAAACTTCCCACGCACGGTATGGTCTTATTTTCCCACTAAGCCATCCTGTTTAGTGTGGTTTCTAATACACTTTATTTCAGGGAAATTCTATTATTTATCTATTTATTTACTTGTTTTAACTGTGTACATTTTTGATTTGTGTGTCTCTGTCCTCACTATCTGCCCACATGCAACTGAAGATGTTAATCTCATGTTTTCCAGCAAATGGAAAATGACTAAAAGCTTTTAACTTTGGCACTAATCTGTTCCATATGGTGGATCTGAGAGTTCAGTTCACTGCCACATGAGAAAACACACGACAAAAACAGACAAAACACAAACCAGAAATTGAAACCATAAACTAATCAAGAGATCTGAAGAATAATTTTCTTTATTTTTATATAAACACATTTTTTAACTTTATTTCTCAGACCATGATTTGCAGCCATGGCTAAAAAGAAGTTCATCATCTATCATTTCTATGGTTAGCAGGATCATACCAGGATGTAATTTTAAAAGTATAGTTCTTTTCAGGTCTAAAACTTAACCCTGGAGAACCCATGGGGTCAAATCTGACCCCATGGGTTCTCCAGGGTTAAATAACCCTAAGGACATATTAATACATGACATAATACAATGTTATTTAACAAAAAGGACGCCAGAGTGCAGAGGCACTTTGGAATTCTGGCCCACTCTTCTTTACACGCCACAGGATTTCAGTCAGGTTGAGGTCTGGGATTTCTGTTGTAGATTCACTTACTGTTGCATGACCCGGTTTTGGCCAAGCGGACAGGTGACCTCACATAATTGACTCTAGAGTACTTTGGTATACAAACAAAACAAGCCCAAGTCATCACTCCTCTTCCACCGTGCTTTTTAACAGTTTAAGGTATGATACATTTGAGTTAATCTTATCTTGTCGTATTTTCTTTTTGCCAAATGTGGTCCACTTTAGTCTCATCTGTTCAAAGGGCATCATTCAAGAAGTCTTGTGGGTTGCACACATGTAACTTTGCAAACCTAAGCTGTCCGCCATGGTCTTTTAAAAGCAGAGGGCTTCCTCTGGCAAGCCTTCTAAACAAACGTTATATGCGGCATAAAGTTGTTGTCACTTTGGTGATGTCTCCTTGGCATTGAACCAGTTCACACCTGAGTGCTCCAGACCAGAAAACTGTCAAAGCATCTGTTTTTATAGAGGAGCTTAGGAATAATAAGCAAGGACTTACTTCTGCTACAGTAAGGCTTACTTTTTGTTAAATAAATAATGATATGGTGTATCATGTTATCTGTTATTGTTCATCTCCAGATGTGCTTACCTCATTTTAAAACCTGCGATGGACCGATTTAATATATTTTGTCCTAATGTGCAAAACCTTAGTACAACACAGGGGTTGTACTGTCATTTTACAATGACTGTGTATACACTCTGTGTTTAAAACACAGTTTTAATTAAAACCTAAAGTGAGGTTAATGATTGGATTTGCATTAAATAGATTACTGGCAAAAGACTACACGATCTACTAAATATGGGCTAACGCGACATCCCTAACCACTTCATAGGGCCAGGATACCCAGCTCCCTAATCTGACAGAACAAACAAAGAGAAAACTTGGTTAATGATCGGTAACTGACTTCACTAACTTCGGGTTTCTTCACTCGCAGCCATTAGAAACAAAGTATGATGACCTAGTTCACACCATTCTCACACAATAACTTTCATGCAGCCAACAGCCACAGACTTCACTGAAGGCTAATTGCTTCTAAATTTGCATGCTGATATGACACCAGTTAAATTACTTCTGACAGAGAAGTCTTTGATAGCGCAGCTATGGCAGTCTCGTGTTTTAACAAGGTCTCTCTTTTTACCACAGAAACAAGTTGACAGGGTGGTTAGAGCAGAGTGATGTCTGGTGAATATGTGGCGGATCACAAACCTGTCCTTTTTTGGTGAGCCTTAGCTTTACTAGCTTAACGAGCCAAAGGCTAAAAACTAATGTGAAAAAACATTTGAGACTGGAGCAGAACATGTAGAACTACTGTGCCTCAGAGGAGGGATAGCTTTATTTATTTATTTGTTCACTTGTAGGTTAACTTCTCTGTACAGGATAATTTATGTTGTTGTTAACTTAAACTGCTTCTATGCCGATGAGCTGCATCTCCGATTGGCCATCTTACTTGTGGAGAATTTGCTCAGATGCAGTGGTCAAACTTCATGAAAGGAAGTATAGAGACTTGCACTTCTGGTTTGATTCCAGGATACGAGCGTGTGTGCCAAATTCTTGGTTTCCATGTTACTGCTTTTCACCTCACGTTAATAACCCCAGCGTCTGAATTTGAATGGTGTTCATGAGAACCTCTGCTTCCTCTGAATAGCCTGTATTTTCCCCCCTATTGATGCTATGGCGTCATGTTCCAGAGAACAGATATCACACAGATAAAAATTAAGCTTCCAGTTTATCAGACCTTGAGTGTAAAATATGCATAAACCATCACAGAATCTCAGGTCAAACATTTTACTTATGCAGATAACTTTGAGTCTTTATGAATGACTGTACTGTTGGTCACTGGGTGATGTTTCCTGGTGTGTCATTTGGAATGTGGTAGTTGTTCTTTTTCCTGCAGGGCTCTAGTTAACAAGCAAAGCAAGCAGCAGTCAGTGAGCTCTCTTTTAAAGTATCTACTGTATGCATTCACCAAATGTATTGCCGTGCAGAATCCTTTATTCTGAAACACAATCAAATGTAACAACTGAAAAAGAATACGTAAAATAATAATATTACACTGTGTTAGCCTGACAGGAGCTTTTTGGGTATATCTGATGGTAGCTTTCTAACTTCTTATCTTTAAACAATAAGAATAACTTGATACCTGAACTTACCTTACCTATAGATACTGTTACAAATATTAACAATGGTGCAGAACTTTAGCTAAGAATGTGTTGCCTCATCTCTGTCTTTTAAATTGCTGCACATATTCTGTTGTTTTAAATAATGCAGTTGCTCTCAGATTTGAGGTCCTTTGTGTGAAAAGTGAAAGGAAAAATAGAATTTTGTAAACAAACTAGAATACATTTTCATGATTTTGTCACTCGTGAAGACTGCCTGGGACTGGGACACATAGTGTGTTGAATATCTCACCGCATAGACAATGTTTTGTGGCTTTAATCATTATTATCCGGTTACTGATGTGGTTTCCATGGGATTCGACTGAGATCTTCAGATAATAGTGACTCATACAGGTGAAGGAATATAAACAGAGGATAATTTTCTCTCCTGTGGGGAAAAGAGGTTAAACCACGTGAGACAAGTAATACCCTCTGATAAGGCAGGAATATATGTGCATCTACAAGTCATAAAATATTCAGTAATAGCAAATTAAATTTTCACCACACCTTGTGGAAAAAACCGCTTTCATATAAATCCAGTTGGAAAAAAACACTCACACACCCTCAGAGTTCTTTGTCCTCAAGATTAGCACAAGGCAGGCCTTATCCCTTGTGTATTTTTCTTTTTCTAATATCCATAGTAACACATATTGTATTAACAGGTGTGTCTCATTTCCTAAGGGCTGCAATTCAAGTAAATAATACTTTGATATAAATCCAATTGGACACAAAACCTCAGTGGTGTTTTAAGTGGTACAGATTTAGGCTGAATTGAACTGGTGTTGGACTCTAACGATGCGTGTAACTTCTGTAAGTTGTTGTAGAAAGCAAGGGAGAGCAGCAGCTTGACCTCTGTTATCTCTTTCTGCAATATACTCATGTCATCACCGCACCGCTCGCGCCCCTGCAAAGACACGGCACATTACATTTTCATTCATCTTGTCATCGAAGTGTTTCTGCAAAGCATATTTACACCTCGGTATTTGCAAAAGAGATGTGATATTTTCTGACATTTGACGGAAGCTTAAACCCCCCCATCTGTACCCAGTGTATGGATTTTCATTTTGACTGAATTCAGTTTTGTGACATTGTATGTGTAGCGGTTGTTAGTAAATCTTTATTTAAAAGTCTCGAAAGTAAATCTGTGTGTTGTAATCTGCGCCCCTGTTTGTACTGCCCATGAAGTAATCCTTGTTCTGACAGTTTCTCAAGTTCAACCAAAGATAAGGCTTCGGTGGGCTAACAACATATGAGTTTTCTTGTGAAATTTCCACTTTATCGTTCAGTATCTTTTTGTTAGAGGAGTAAAGAATACAAAGAGGACACTGCAACATAAGATTAGAGAAAGAAGCGCACGATCCCTCTAGCCCTTTAGCTTGGCCCTACCTTAAGGACTCTAATCTTCAATACTTTAGCAGGGATTTCTTCAGGGCAAGCATGGACTGGACGAAATAAATGTAGGGACTGATTCCTCTTGACATATATGAATAGTGTTCAGAGGCAGGTGTTAAGAAAGGTGAACGTGATCTTTTTTGCACTGTTTGGAAGTGTGAAAATGTCTCTTTCTGTAACTATTGCTTGATGAATGTCTCTCATCATTAGTGAACATTGTGTTGCCTCAGCAACTGATCCATCCGCTGTTTTTTTTTTTTTTTTTTTTAATGTTTGTTATTAGGCCTGGGGGCAGGTTTATGTGTTTCTATAGAACGGCAATGTACAGGATGTTTTGGAATAATGGGAAAGTCTGCTGCATACTTACTGAACAGCCTGCAATATGTAGAATTCATATGCATACACGAAAAGACAGTGGTGCTGATTTTTATTTTGTAATTTTGTATGTGATAAATCCATTGCCGTGCCTAAGTATCTGTTATTGGTTTATATGGTTACGCTCGCCATGATTTAACGTCTCACAAGTGTCGTCTCGTTAGGAGAAAACAGTGAAATAGTGAGTTATGTCTAAATGCTACACTGCCGAGAGAATACACAATTCATGTACATAATCTGTTTTTTTTTGTATTTAAAACTGGTCTGACGCATGCAAGACTACAAAATCACTGAAGCTAAACCTGTGTACATATCATCTGTGTAAATTCTAAGGTTTTCTTATAGCGAACATGCTGAATCTAAAAATAAAGTGAAATTCTTTGGAGCTCAGTCTGTGCTGTCTTCATTGCTTCCCTTTCATTCACTCACCAGTAGAGCACATGTACACTCTCAAGTAATGTTATCTGGGTCAGATTGCATCAGCAGTAATTAATTTCAATTATAGAACCGGTTTCTTCAGATTTGTTGCCCAAGTCTTTTTGACGTGATTTAACCAAACCTTGATAAAGCTTATTGTTAGGGCTGGATCAGGTGTGTCACTATAAGTTCTGGCTGCTGTGGGACTTGATGTGATGAACTGAGTGACTCTTCTCCACACGCTCTTATCACTCCGCACGTGTTTACAAGTGGAGCATGTGATTAAATTATTTTCTTCTTCCTGCCTTAGCCTGTGTTTTCTCTCTCTCTGCTATCGTTGTATCAGTCTATCTTTTATATCATCTTCTGTTCTCTTTCCTCTCACACACAATCAGTCACACCAGATGCCTTTTAAAAGGATTTTTCATCCTTGTTTGTTCATAAGGGTGTCTACTAATTATTTGGGATTTCTCCCAAGTCTTTAATCTCCAGTGCTAAGCGTCTTGAGCTGACTGTTGGTTGCAGCATATATGTCTCTCCTTTGTCCTGTACCCATAACATCACCCCCGAGTGGCTGTGTATATATATATATA
>NW_005187465.1:1413481-1438317 GCF_000239375.1 Pundamilia nyererei | reverse complement strand
ATAAATAAAACTGAATTGACATAGGAGCCAAACGCAGACACTGAAGCTAAATGGAATACCAAATAATCTGATAACCAAATCCAATATTACGTAACAAAAAGGTGGAAAACCCCAAACTACGCACGAAAGGGAAAACAGATGACAGGATATGGACAAAGGGTTGGGAAGGACTATATATACACAGAGGATTGACTGTAGAATGACATTTTCAAAGTACAACAGGAAATAACCAAAAGTTATTTAACTGCAAGTGAAACAGGAACAGTAGACACTACCATAGTAGGAATGGGAAAAATTGCTAAAAAAAAAATAGTTTGGGCTTTGCTTAAAATTAACATGAAGGCAGTATACAACAGGTTGCAAATCATTTATACGCTCATATTTAATTAACAAAATATCAAGTGTTCAATCTGAGAGATGTTGGTTTGGGAGAAATGTATAAGAATCGGTCAGAGACACACTTGCACTTATGTCAAATTGCTGTTCTTTAACAACATTTTAAGTGATTACGAAAATTAGGTCAGTTGCTGTAGTTGTGAAAGCAAAAATGTTTCCCATTCTTCCTTGTTTCTTATCAACTTCTCAGCAGCTGTGGGTTTACTTTGTTATATTTTTCCAGTGCATAATGCACTACGTGTTTCTGAGTAGCACTCCGGTTTCATTCACTATAGAGTCGTGCTGCTCTTGCTGTAGAATCCTCAAAAACAATGTTGTCTGTGTGGCACTACCCATTCCAACATGTGTATATACTTTATTCCATGTTAATGGTGCCTGCATACCTTTATGGAAGCTTTTAAACCATGCATTTATATGTCACATTATATCTTTTTTTCTTTAGCTTGGTAAGCTAACTTTAACTTTTTTTGTTTTTTTATTTGTCAAACCACACAATGGTTTCCTCCTTGCCTCGGTCCCTCTTAAATGAACTCAAGCCTGGCGTTGGCGCCAGTGTTGCTAGACCTTGTCTTTCTTTGCATGACAGTGGCTTGCGTTTGAGGATCAAATTCAGTTACAGTGTTCCAGGACTGTTTCTGAGTCAATATGCTAGTGTTAAATGATAATATAAACCAGAAATTATTTTATGGCCTTAAATATTATTTATGCCCACAGTCACATTGCAGTGTAACAGGGGTTTAAATTACTGCATTCTGCTTTAAGTAAGATTTTTCTGCAGCATCCTGATGTTTTTAAGTTTTGAAGCTGTGCTGTTTATTGGAAATAATGCGTGGAAATGTAATTCCACACAAACACAGACACTTTGGGACATAGATTTGTACTTTTGAACTTTGTACTGCAAAGAAACGTTAGGTCCTTTTATCTAGAATTTAGTACGATTTTTTTTACAGTTGAAACACAGGCACATACATGCAGAAACTAATGTGTTACTGCATGTGTTTTTCCCTGGAAAACAGGGTTGAATTTGGCAGGAATTCCCGATACGCTAGCTCCCAGTATTCAACAATAAGCCTGTCACTGTATAGAGTCCCTTTTGAGTCTTAATTTTGTTTTTCTTTGGCCGTTTCATTTTCTTTTATAGTTGAACATTTGTTACAGGAAATCTACAGAACCTCAAAATGTTTGAAAACTGAATAAATTTCACCAAAGGATAGAGATAATAGATAAAATATCAAGTTTAATATTGAATTGTATATATTTGAACAGCAATTTGGTAAATAACTGAAGAAATGATTCAAACTTTGTTTTTTCTGCACATTTCTTGTTTAAATGAATTACATATGTCATACCTCTCTTAAAGGGCATTGTCAGTACCATGTAAACGTGTATGGGCTGATTGTGGAAGCCACTAAGTATGCAGGGATAATAAAGGCAGGAGGTATGCTGACAGCTTTCTGAGGGCCAAACCTGTGAGGGTACTTATGGTATTATATTGCTATTCATAGAGTCTTCACATTTTAGGTATTGGCACAGACACATCTTGTTTCTGAAGAGCAGGTCTTTAATTTTAGTGTCATGGAAGACCAAGGAAGAACTGAGGAAACCGAAGAAATCCACCATGGTGGTCTTCCTTGGTTGCCCTACCTTTCAGCATTTCTTTTGCTTTCAATGGCACATGATGAAAAATGGCAGCTCCAGACTCAAAAGGTGATCGAAAGCTAAATACAAATACAAGCAAAACCATGCAACTCTTTAATATATTTAACACTTTCATTTGAGTGGTTACTTTATAATATCTGGTAACATTTTATAAAAATAAACAAAATACTGCTCTATGGACAATTTTTTAAACTCCAGGTTTACAAGCTGCTACATTGGTCACTTTAAACCACTCCAAACTGTAAACTGTAAATTGCAAATTCTAATCGCAACTTCTCTTGATCCTCTATGACTTAAGTGGATATTTTTCTTACTCCTTTTTATAACTATTTATTAGCTTTTTTGCCCTGATGTAACCAGAGCTTTGTCGTCTTGTCTGTCTGTATGCTGCACTGGATATAGCAGAGATGACAATAAAGTTTACATTGACTTTGACTTTGAAAATAGCACAACAGGATGGAGACCTAAATGAAGGACTCGGGAGACTGAAACATAAACTCGAAATGAAGCTTTAATGTAGGACTCTCTCTCTCTCTCTCAAAAAAAAAAAAGAAAATACAAAAATCCCCCAAAGATTAGGTGGGAAGGAGCAAGGAAACCAAATACTAGGAATCTTCAAGGAAACATAGATGAAGGGGACACACAACAATGAGGGTCTAGACAACAAAGGTTAAAGAAAGGCTCTGACAATATGTACACAAGCCAGGTAACAACACATGTCTTCATCAGACATCTGACACCTTTTGATATAATATAAGCCCATTAAAAACAAACAAACAAAACTTTGGAATATTCTATAGAAAAGGATAAACAGTGTTTCCACAGCCATCAATGTAATTATGCAATATCTTGATGCATGCTCAATCATCCAGGTAAGTAAATCCCAAAAGGTTGATTCTGTTCATCTGGACGTTGTGTTTTCAGCGAGTGAAACGTTTCGTCATTTCTTCAGTCTCATCTGCCTGCAGGTTTGACTCTTATCATCCACTGGAGCATAAACTGGGTGTCATCAGGACGCTACAACACAGAGCGAACACCATCTCCACAGACACAGCGGCCAGGGAGGCAGGCATCAAAAAGGCCCTGAGTAAATGTGGTTATCCCAGCTGGACATTTGTCAAAGCTGGGAAGTTGCCTAAAGAAAGCTCCAGCAGATCCAGAAGAGAAGGACAACTGCTGCCAAAGCGAAAACCCTTAGTGTCAGGAGTATCGGAACAGTTGAGATGCATTTTTTCTAAACACCATGTCTCCTGCAGTCTATTTACACCTACAGGCCAGTGGACACTCTTTCAATGATGAGGATGTACACATCCTGGACAGGGAGGAACGCTGGTTTGAGCGCGGAGTCAAGGAGGCCATTTACGTGAAAAGGGAAAGAGCATCTCTGAATCTAGGAGGGGCCCTAAGGGCACATCCTTTGCCATCTTACAATGCTGTGATTGCAGCTATTCCCCAACTCTCTGCGAATGGTACTCATGGCCATTGATCAAAATCCTTTGATCAGTGGTTGTTGATCAGTGGTCATGACAATTTGCATATTAATTATCAAGAAACTGACCTCACAGCTCATTGTTCATTCAGTGTGCTAGTTTCAGTTATCGTGCAAATGTTTTTATAAGGTAGGGGAAATCTTCAGTCAGCTGAGAATGAAGAAGTCACTTGGATGAGTGACGAAATGTTTCTTGCACTGAAAATGCTACGTTCAGATGAACAGAATCAACCTTTTGGTAATTATGCAATACTTTAAGGCCTATGGGCCATACTGAAGGTTGTCCAACACTCAGAAGGTTGATGGATGGATCTCCCAGTGGGTGGATGTGTCAGATTATCCTTGGGCAATATACTAAACCCTGAGCTGCCCCCAACGCATCCATCATAGCATGAGAACGATAAGTCCAAGACCTTTGGCCTAGTAAGTAAGCGTAAACACACTGTGGCATAGGGTATCATGAAGTAAGAAAGCTGGGACAGAACCCTTGAAGGATCCTAGGCTAAATCAGGACTGATGTGATTATACTGTCTTTGGACAAAAACCTGGCAGCTGTGTTGAATTGTTTTCGGTTCAGGTAGGTGAAAATGTTGTTAGAGTAAACAAGGTGTGGTGACTCAAAACTATTTCTATGTCTTTGAAAGAGAAACTATTCGTATTTTTTGAGAATTTGCTAAGATAATAAAAAAAATGATTGCACAAACTTTGCTGTTGATTAGCAGAGTTTGTTTTACCATTTGCACAAGGGACGTTCAGTGGTAGAAAATGACATGACACCCAGAGAAGGTAGCACTAAAATTGAAAAAGACACCATGACTGTGAATAATACTTTTAATGTAGAGCGTGTATAAGGAAATAAAATTGGCACCAGATCCTTGGGGATATGTAAGAGATTCAAATGTGGATAAATAGTAGTGCTCTGTTATCAGATGTGTTAACGTCTGAGCTATAGGCTATATTGCACATTTTTAGTTCAGGTCCTGGATTTCTGAAGCGATCAACATGTTCAAATATAAATCATGAATTATGGTAAATGAGTGTTTTTAAATAGGGTATGTTCCCTTTTTGTCATGAGCCTGGGTCTTTTGACTCAGCGTTTTGAGTTTTAATTTATTTTAATGTTTATATTGTATGTTTAGGTTCATTAGGTTGGCGAAGGTTATTTGTTTATTAGATCCCCTTTGTGTTTTCTACCACTGTATTTAAGTTTCCCTCTCCCTTCATGTGTTTCATGCCTAGTGTCTTTTGTTGTCAAGTTTGTGTTGTCATGTCTGCGTCTCATGTTTCCTGTTTTATTTTGAAGGTCTATGTCCTATGTCAGTATAGTCAGCTTGTTATGTCAGGTTAGTGTCAGCTGTTTCCCCATGTGTTTCCACTTCCCCTCATCACCCTTGTGTGTATTTAATCTGTGTGTTCTGTTCATTCGTTGTCAGGTCGTCTGTTGTTCCATGCCACCTTTCCAGGGCTTTTCCATGTTCAAGCTTTTGGTCTTTGTTCAGTAGTTAATTTT
Organism: Pundamilia nyererei; assembly: GCF_000239375.1. Taxonomy (NCBI): domain Eukaryota; kingdom Metazoa; phylum Chordata; class Actinopteri; order Cichliformes; family Cichlidae; genus Pundamilia; species Pundamilia nyererei. The sequence continues at coordinate 1,433,263 of NW_005187465.1, read as the reverse complement.
CCCAGATTAGTTCTAGTTAGGTTCTTTCCTGTGTGCCTCTACGTTTTATGTTTGTATGTTTTTTTTTGTTTTGTTTTTTTTAAATCAGCCATATTAAATGGCTCGCTTTTTGTGAATATTCACGTTTTCTTCCTCGTTCTCTGTGTCTGCATTTTTGGTCCTCTACGTCACTCCATACAGTCTGCCTCCACCAGACCGTGACACTTTTAGAGTTTCTATCATCACACCTATGGGAAAAATACCACCCTCTCCATAAAACAAACAAAACAAATACCACCCCCCCACCCCATGTTCATATACCTGCATACGGACATCAAGTCAAATGATTTGTGTTAAAATAGTTGGCCACAAGCAGTGATGCCAATTATTTTGAAGTTGAGTAGAATTTGTTGTAATGTTCTAACATGACAGATACCAATAAATGAAAACGGGTGAGGTGCTTTTAGGCAGTTCTTTACACTTGCCAAGTTGGGAAATAACGCAATACCTTGTCTTCTGTCAAGTCTTTACCTTCAGGCATTTTTCCACTTCAAGGCAATTTCCCTGCAATAAACAGCAAATAAATAGTTCATGTATACAAATAAAAAAAACTTGTGAGATTGAATCCCTTCTGAAAGATGCAGTGCCACCTCGGATGCATCTTGATTGTTCTCAGGTAAATATAGGTTAACTGAGAGCTGAAGGTTGCAGTCATTATGGTAGTATGTAAGGGGGTGGTGGAGGTAGTGGTGTGGAGTTTATTTCACAGTTACACATGAATTATACTTATGTGTCAGATCAGTGTCATAACTTATGCCGTAATCACAACCCCAATTTAACCCTACGGCAAAAAATTCTATGCAACCTGGGCTCTCGACAAACTGAACTACACAGCCGACTCATACAACGACTCTAATGGCGTGGATCTCATGGTTGTGAAGAATTTGGACCCAAAATGCAGACTCCAGACAGGTTTAAATGAGCAAAAACCAAGCCTTTATTTACATGAGGCCGCAAGTCTAGTCGGTGAAAGAAACTAGGAAACATATAAGGGGCCCACTCTAACAGACAAGCAGTACATAATAACGAACAAGGAAAACCGAGGGCTTAAATACACATGATGTAATCAGGGAACGAGACACAGCTGCTGAAAACAAGGCGCAGGTGAACAAAATCAATTGACGATCAAGAGGGGAAGCAAAAATGAACATAATGCACATGAGATGAGAGACTCAAAATAAAACAGGAAGCCAAAACAATGAGACGGAGACTAAGACACAAACTTGACAGACCAAAGTAAACACAAAGACAAAACTGACTAAACATGGGTGACATAACAGAAGCACAGACTAGGCACAGGGAAGTGAAAACTACAACAAAATCAATGAAGAGAAGGCAATGTGAATAAATCCACAAATTTACATGAAAAAACAAGGAACTGTATCACAATAGTAGTGTTTCACTACTATTGTGGTATTAAAGAAGTTTCTTTACAGTACGCAGTAACTTCAAGACCCAGTTTACCTGTTATGTCACAGTGTAATTTGGTGGTTTACTTGCTAATGCTCCCACTCATCTGTGTATATACATTGTGCTCATCTGACAGCAGTATGAAAAGAGGAAGATCACAGACAAGATTCATGGATGTAGTGAAAGAGAACATGCAGTTTGGGTTGCTACCCAAACTACTGTGGCTGCTGATGATGTACGAGGTCTTGCTTAATCATGCTTAATCATGCAAATTGACTGGAGAGGCTGAGGTCTACATGAGGAAGTGCCTTGTACTTTCGAAATGCCTTAACAGCCTTAAACTCTACAGCGACGGGATGCTGTCATTGCCCATCCCTGGCCTGGTAGAAGAGTTTAAATGTGCAAAAGTGAGGCTGGAGACGTCACTCGTGGACTCCTGAGAGCCCATAGTGGGAGGTGGTGCTCCCAACCAGCAACAGGGAGAAAGTGGATCCCAGTCACAGCTACAGGCCAAATCTGCTCTTCTCCATCATGATGTGGTGGGTCACGTCCAACAGGGCAGAGGAGGATTTTTATCTTGGAGTAGTAACACATCTCTGGCAACAGGCATCTGTAACTGAACAATGACCAATGGTGCGTCGACGGGAGGAAGCAGCCAGACGTGCTGGGCAAGCAGGGTCGCTGGATGAATTGGGAGTGTGTTGAAAAGAGAAAACTCACATGGAGTGAAATCTGGGGATGGAGTCTAATAGGCAGGAATAAGACATTCCTCAAAGTAACCAACCCTCAAGACTTTCTGCATTAGAAACAATGCAATATCAGGGATTTGTAACATCTAGTTATTTTATTGAATGAGATTGTGGGACAGAAAACTGTTTAAGATGTAGGGAAAGAAATATAAGTATGTATAATGTATGCCATTTGGCAAGCACTGCTGGCCATGCATTCACTGTCAAAATGTTAATTTTGTTGTTTAAGCTAAACATAGAATTTTGGTAATGGCAATGATAGGAGTATTAATCAAATGACTTTCTTATAAATTTCTTCTTGGTCATACTATTTTCTGTTAACCCCCCATCTCTGTCTCTCACACACACACACACACACACACACACACGTAAAGAACACAACCCAGGTACTTTTGACTGCTTCTTTAATTGTCACTGCTCATGAGCCACATGTTTTAAAGTGGTATAGATTTTACTTCCACCCCCTTCTTGAGCCAACCCCCCCTCCCCCAAACCCTTCCATTTTCCCAGCAGTATTACGCTTGCTTGGCTACTGTTACCTCCCAAAAATTGAAAATATAGAATAAAACAAACAAATAAACAAAATAGAAACCAATGGTCCAAAAACAAAAGATGTTTATGATTAAATACTATTAAAAGTTCACTGTATTATTATTATTATTATTATTAGTGTTTAGTTTATAACTTTAGAATTTTACTAATTAAAAAAAATACATTAAATACTAAATATCACCACAATAAGACCAACAAAAAAAAACTTTGTGTGGTGATCAGGATAAGTAATTTTTGTGGGGGGAAAAACCTCTATGTATGTTATGTCTTTCTTTCTTTTCTGTATTGCGCTTTGTAGACGGTCCCTGCACGCTCGTCTCACATCCAAGTGCTCACAGAGACCAGTCATTGTTAGCCCAGGTTGGAAAAGGATTCGCTTTAATTAAAAGAAACTTTGACATGTAAAGTGAAGCCATACGGATCCTTAGGTTTTATTCTCTCCCCCTTCCTGCCGCGCGTAATGAGTACCTTTTAATCTCTATCAAAATGTTACATACAGGTTCAATCTAATCGTTTTACAGACTCCTCCCTATCTGTGCTTACTTTGCACTTCCACTGAAGAGAATCTTCATTTTGATATTATTACTCACAGTAATCAGCCGCTGTTTATTATTCAATTGTTTCCTCACTTGTAGTCTTAAACTTTCCTAATCGGGGAGGCTACAAATGCATCAGTCCACCCACGCCGTGCCAGTCTGCTGTGCTCTGCCCGAACCTGCTACAGCAGGAAAACAGCGCTCTTAGCCAACGATCACGTAAGTATTAATCTGGACATTTGTGTTTATTTTACTTTTATTCATGACATTTAAAAAATTAATTAAATCATTTATGAAGTGAGATTACTTATCAGAATTCTTTTTGTATTTTTTTTTTTAATCCTAATTAATTTTTATTTTCTTTAGTCTTGAATATACACTCGATAAACTACTGATGGCGAGAAAATGCAGGCTGACTTACACAGCTACACTGATGCTGCTTTTAATAACCTGGAAGGAGAGCACGTATTGCAATGGGCTTACAGGTTGGTCCCAGACGTTTTTCATGTACTTAGACTTTGCTTGATAGAAATGACACAAACGGAAGCTTCTCCTTTAATATGAAATGTTTTTAAATATGGCCCTCTGCCACTGGAGTTCTGAGGAAAGAGCCTATCCTGCAATATGATGCAGAAGGAGATTTATTTTTACATTTGGCAGCAGTTTGTTGAGATATTCCACTGGATACTGTTGATATAAAATAAGCTTTTTTCCCCCCATAAACACAAACTCTACAAATATTTGTTTCCTTTACAGTGAGTCCTCCGAAGAACCTTGTATTAACAGACCCGGGGCAGCTTGGACAACTGGAGATTACATGGAATCCCCCAGACAGCTTGCCTAACGTGACAGAGTGCTCAGTACGATATCAGCTGGAGTACAACACCTACCGGGAGAGCTGGGCTGTAAGTGCTTAGTCTTTTTATCAGATCTTACACTGAAGCGCATAACCTGCCTGAACTCCTCCCAGAATGATTTTCTCAAGAACATGACCTGCTCTGGTAATGGGCCAATTAATAGCCGTAATTACAAGCAATAAAATGTTTACTTGAAATGATATCTTAAGTGACTTTACAGTATAAAAGCACCTCAGCAGGACTGTAACTCTGCAGAGATCACAAACATACAGCCTCTTAAAGCTGCTTCATCATGATGGGATTCGTGTCTCTGTAATTTTAAACCCAAATTTGTGGGGATTTTCTAATTGCACTTCCACGTATTTATGCCCAAGCATCTATGTCTAAACAAGATAAAAACACAACATATTCTTGATACTTTTTCCAATTAATGTGGGTGAGGCAATGCTGTTAGTTATGTCTCAGTAACAATTAGTATGACGCACTGATCATTATCTTACAATGAGTGAAAGAACGAGCTTATCTGCGCCTATGATAACTGTGCCTGATAATGAGACGTGTCTAGACAACTATGCAAAGCTCTTTTATATCCTTTAAACAGCTCAAGTAAAATATGAAACAGCAGATATAATGTGACTTACTAAAAATTGATGCATAAGTTGTGTTTTTTTTGTTGTTGTTTTTTTTGTTTTTTTTACACAAGCCTCAGTAATACGGTAAAAGTTTTGTGGGAGAAAACTGTCTACACATCTTTGTTAAATGAAATAAGAAAAAACTCAGTAGATCAGGAAACTTTGGCATGTAGTAACTCATTTGTGCTTTTGCAGAGCATCAGGACAAGTAAAAGGACCTACACCGCTCAGTTTGACCTGATGAAAGATGTTAGAGTGAGAATCTACACCTTGCTGAGTGGGACCTGCACCAACGATACTATGATCAAGAGCACAGACTACACGGAAGTCATCCAGAAACCTCCCAGCACAGGTCAGCCTTCCAAGGCTTATAAGATTTGTGATTACAGAAAAGGAGTATTAGTAAGATCATAGCTAATTTGATTCTTTTCTTTTTTCATGTTTAGGTGTTTCGGGTACTGAAGTCCTGGATTTTAAATGTGTGTTCCACAACATGGAGTACACAGAGTGCCAGTGGAGAAGAAGTGAAAAGATACCAGACAACTCCCTGCAAAAGCTATATTTCTGGTATGTCTGCCATGTCAGAGCTTTGTTGGCTCGTGTTGTGGTCCATAACAAAATATTCCACTGTCATTTGGAACGGCTAATGACATAATCAGCTTGTATAATTTTTTCCTGAGACAAATCTGTCCACTTTCTCTAATATTTGATGAGATTTCTATTCACCAGTTAACAAGATATGAAAAAGGGCAGTACATCAAAAAATGGTGTAATAACTAAAGTGATTGTAAAACCTGCTTCTTTTCATAATGTGTGCTGTTTTCATCACTGTTTAATTGTTATTGAGGCTTACGTTCATAAAAGAACACCACAAAACAAAGAACAGCTCCAGTTAATTTCCTCCGGAGAATAAAAGGAGAAAACAATCCAGTTGTCTTCTTCCACTGATGAGCGGAAGAAAACTGGGCAACACTTTTATGTGCATAGTGTTTAATGAGAATAAATCTTGTTAAGGCACATACCCACGCAATTATCTGGAAACTGCAGCGGAAACATTTAAGATCACTTCACGCTGAAATGCATCTTTTACTTTTCTTAGTGGGAAGGATTTCCTCAGTACTGAGTTACTCATGTCTTTTGCAGATTAAGATTTGATGTTGTCACATTATGTAAAGCAGGATGTGGATACAGAAGCTTATCTGATCTGTTTGTTCTGCAGGCACAAAGAACTTGGACAGGCTGAGGAATGCCCAAAGTACAAGACATCAGGCGGTGTCACGATAGGGTGCACATTTGCAGATGTACCGCTTCCTGTATTCACTGATATCAACTTCTGTTTAAATGGAAGCTCTCCTGAGGGGCCACTAAAACCAACGTTTGCCTCCCTGCAAATCCAGAACCATGGTAAATACATTTCCTGCTCCAGTTTTGACTCACCGCTTGCTCAACTTTGATTTGACCGAGATCCGCAACATCTGTATACCTCCTTGCATGCTATCACAATCGCTGATTTTGTTTTCCTGTGTTCTTGATGCATTTATGCAGTGAAGTGTGCAGCCACAAAAAAACTGCATCTGCAAACAGGTCCTGACAAGTTTGAACTACACTGGGAACATCCAGATGGAAAGGTTCCTGGCCACTGTCTAGAATATGAGGTGGAACACACTCAAGAAGGACCTGATGGAAAAAAATCATCGGTATGGTTTATACAACATGTGCTTTGTTATTAATATTATTTTTAACTCTAAGGCAAATCTGTATCACAAGAGCATTTTCCCTTCCACCTTGCTGTGCAACGAGTCTTTAGATTTGGTTTGAGTGGGTTTGTGGGGATGTAAAAGTGGGGAACGCATTGCATAAAAACAAGTAAACACAGGATTTGAGATTGTAAACATTCAGGGAAGAGCTTTATGTCTCAAACTGCAAAAAATCCACCTTAAAAATTCACGTTCTCACTTTGTCTTTATTTCTAGAAATGCTCCAATCATTTCTGTGCAAAAGCTTAATTGCATTAATATTTATTTAGATTTGAGTCTTCTTTAACTGAAAAAATGAATCAAGTCATAAGTCATTCATGGTGTTTGCCACTGCTATCAGCTGTCTGTAGCTATTAGCACATTCCTGATGTTTTGAATGACTTGACAGGTCATGGTACTTCATTCCCACTCACCTGAATCTAATTGGTGTCACACTTGACTTTAACACAATAATAGAGCAAAACCACTAAAATACCTCAAGATCACTGGTATTAACACAGCAACCTAGACAAAACATAAAGGTGGGAGAACATTTTATTTCTGACATTTTTCCTTTGTTGTACTTCCAGACATTCCACTTTACACCTGTATAAAAAAAAATTAACTAACTTGTTTGTTTTAGCTGTGCACGCTTTATTAAACATGCAAACTTTTTCATTCATCAAATATCTTTTTATTGAAAGGAATGCCTTAACATTACTTCAGGCACTGTGGCTTTGGGCAGCTAATAACAAAGCTGCTAACAATTTGACTTTGTGGTTTTATAGACCTTTAAAAAGTGGAAACTATTAGAGTCTGTGGTTTTGCTTTGCTATGCAATTATTTTTTTTAATCCCACAGTAAAAGGTCAAGAAAAAAATAATGGATGTGTTTTAAAGTAAATAGAACAATAAAAAAATAAGTAAAAACTCAAATTTTAAAACAAATCCTCATGACCATCACTGAGTGGAGATTAATGAGGTTACAAAGGGAATTTAAGTGTACCATGAAGTACAAAATAAAATAGGGTTACGAGTCTTTGAGACGCAGCTGAAAGCTGTCTGCTTGACAAAGCAGTGTAGCCTTAATTGGTCAGATGCCCAGTGCTTAAGCTTGGGTATGAGCCCAGAACTCTGCATTAAAGACCCAGTACTTACAAGAAGTGTAAATCTGGTTTTCCAGATCAAAAACAGCTGCTTAACACTGTTAGACAGCAAAGTGGTGAGTGAGTTAAACTGTCATAAAACCGAAATGAAGATGACGAAACTCATCAAAACTTAAGTACTTTTTGGGTCTGTTAACTCCGTTGTTGTAGTAATTATTTACTTCATCTTTTTCATTGACAGACAAAATCTCTGCCAGGAGGTCGGACAAGCCTGAGTTTGTCCATCGACATCAACAAGACCCACTGCTTCAGGGTTCGGTCTAAGGTGCATAAGTACTGTGCGAGCACGAGCTACTGGAGTGACTGGAGCCATCCAGTATGCCACCCAGGTAAGAATGTTTCGCACAAAAACGTCCTATTTTTTGGCTCTCTGGGGTACTCTGGGATGTTTTCAGGTTTTCATTTAAAAACCATATAATTTCTTCTTTTGACACAAAAAAGCCATTATTTTTTTGATGAGTTTGTAACTGATATTGGGAAGTGGCACTCTTGGTTTCCTAGGGCAGTAGGAATATTTATCAAAATACAATCAACTAATCAAAATACAAAAAGCCAAAGCTAAAAAAAAACAACCCCAAAACAAATACAAGCATAGAACACCCCCCCCCATTAAACATAACAAAAGCCAAAAGCTTGGAACTGCCTGTTTTGGGAAAAATAAAGACATTTATACTAAAAAACAAAAGATTAGGCGCCAGTTTGGCTCGGTGCTTTGAGCAGTCGGCCACATGCCACACGGCTGACAGCGGCCAGTCCGGGTTCGGGTCAGACCCACGGCCCTTTGCAGCGTGTCTTTCCCCTTCTCTCTCTGCCCCTCCTTTCCTGTCCTTTCTTCAGCGAGTCTTTGAAATACAACTGAAAAAGGCCAATATTTTGCTGTTTACTAGCAAAATATTGCAAAGGGAATATCAGAAACAGCTAAGCTCTCTCTTGACTTTTGTGAAATATTAATCAAAGCTGCTTTTAACTAGAAGAGGGACCGTATATAAAAATAGCAAATAAAGTACAGTACAGTATGTAAAATCATGGATTTCTACTGAATCTAGAAGGTTTAGGTCTGTACTTTGCATAAGGTGGCACATATGTTAATTTTGAGTGCTATATTTAGAATAAAACACGATGTGATATACTTTCATCTATGATAGAAGACAGTTTTCTTATCTTGTCTCTGTTATAAACTTCGGTACCCAAAGCACTTTCTTGCTACAATCCCCTAAACAAACGTTTACACTCCAACAACTGCACCAGGGGCGTTTTGGGGTCCAGTGTCTTGCCCAGGAAGACTTTAACATGCGAACTAGGAGAGCCCGTCATTGAACCACTAACCTACTAAAAAGAAGACGACACACTCTACTTCCTGAGCCACAGCTACTACATGATGTTGGATAACACAAAGTGATTAGTTGACCGATTCAGCATTAAGGCTTTAAATTCCTGAGTGTTACTTTTCATCTCATATTCCTAAGCGATCTGTTCAAAGTGTGTTTCCTGTAAGTAAAGGATTTACAAACTAAGCTGTAAAGCATTTCTTTTGTTAGCAACAAGTCCTGCTAAACCCTCATAGTAGTCTCGTTGATTTCAAGCTGGAAGATCCTGACGCCACCAAGAAATAGTAAGTTTTAAGATTATTTCATTCAAGCATGCAGTACGTTTCAATTTATGTCAATACAACCAATGTAGCGAAATATGCATAACAATGTTCTGATTTCTTCTTTTTCTTGCTTTTTGTAGCCACCGATGTTGCCACGATTGGAAAGTCCCCTGAAGGAAAAGCTGAAGGATCATTTTCATCCAGGCTTGGCACAATATTTTATAACATGTTGGACAAATTAATGTTGCAAAAGTATTAATCCAATGTCCAAAATCCAAAACACAAAAAAGAACATCTCCAGTCTAATCCAATGATAGACGGAATATTAGAATTTATGTAGATTGTTGTGTTAATTTTCTGTGTAATTCTTTTTTCTTTCTGTTGTGAATGTAATGATTGATATCTCAACATAGCAACAGGTTGTAAATAAAATGCATCTTGTAAGATGTAACATTTTTCTACATCTGAAAGGCACTTTAAGGCCAGAGCGGTGGTGTACAATGTGGAGGATCAGTTGTGTCCCAAACTTTTTATTGTGGCCTCTATAAAGTAAATAGTCGCTGAACCATGCCATAAAACGGACCTTCCCTTGTCCTGTTTTAAATAATTTCAACTGCTACTTAGAAACATTTGTTCAGACTATGATTGTAAGCATTAGTATGCAGGATACGATTGTATTTTTGGCCTATGAAGTTTCACAGAATAAAAGTTTTTATTGGTGTGCTCGTGTGAGTCTTTCATTGAGATCCAGTTGGTTGGTTTAGACCAGGGGTGGGCAACTCCAGGCCTCGAGGGTCCTGCAGGTTTTAGATATCACCCTGGGTCAACACACCTGAGTCAAACGATGAGTTCATTACCAGGCAAGACATGTTGAGGACGTCATTTAACCATTTAAGGCCTGGAGTTGGTTTAGACAAAGACATCAGACTTTCTAGTATAGTGCTATTACTACTACTCTCATTGTACTAGTACAACAACTTCTGATAATTATGCTTTTCAACAGAAAAGTCTATTTATTTCCCGCTAATCCAGTCACGGGTAGGCAGGAGGTGGGGCTAAAGCCTATCCCAACTCTCATAGTCCACCAGTCCATTACGGCAAGCAACAAGAAATTTAAAATTTGGACAATGCATGGAGAACGTGTTCTGTCTGCAAACCGTGCAAATACAGATCTTATATATTGGACAGTTTGTTTGTGCTGATTCGTAGTTATACAGATTTTAGTTGACCTCACTTTATAGCGTTTTGTTGATGTGTTTCATCGAAGATGAGCAGCTGTTCTCTAACCCGATTTTACTTTTGTGTGCTTATTATAGAGCAGAAAGACGTGACACCTGAACCAGATGCCATATGGGATGCCATACCTGTGTACATTTACATCGCTGTTGCCATTATTGCCCTGCTAGTGCTGTCTCTGTGTGCGTGGGCAATGTTCAAACTGTAAGTATATTCACACCCATTACAAAATGTGCCAACATGCAGATAAAAAGCAAACAGAGCACTAAAGCTGTCCTTTGGATCTCAGGAAGAAACCAGTGCAAGAGAAAAAAGTGGAGTCTCTGCTTACATCCCTGTTTGCCAGGCGTCCCCTTCTTGGTCCCACAGAAGCCTAAAAAGGCAAGAAAAGCTGTACCTTCTTCCGACGCAAAGAGGACCTCATATAAATATTTTACTGTTGCACTCCTCCTCAGTCATTGTTTAGGTTCTGTAGTTTCAAAAGGCACAATGAAGCACTCAAAGATGGCATAGCATGCAGACAGTGAGATTGTAATCACATGTTTCAGAAGATATTACATTTAGACTGAAGGTCATAGTTTGTCTGTGTTTGTATTATATCATATAACTACATATTATTCCAATATACTATATTTTTTGTATTTTTGTGTATACCTTTCTATATAAATGTTTGAACTGTCCTGTTAACTGGACTGTTACACTGTACCAGAAAGTATCCTATCGTTGTTTACTTTTTAGCTATGACACTTGCCTATTTGTTAAGGGAGGAGAACTTACTTTGGGATTACGTTTTTTAAATATGTTTTTTTACTACTTATGATTTCTTATCTGGTTCATTTCGCATGGATTTCTATTGATGTTGTGGAGAAATAACGTTTTTAGTGAAATCTGTTTGTTGTTTACCTCATGCCTCAATTCTTGCCAGTCAGCTCACACAATAAAGACTGTTTTTGTTTTTGTGTAAAGTGTAAAATATGTGTTTCATAAATGTTAAATGGATTTCAACAAAGTTATTACTAAATACTTGGAGTCAAGGAACTTTGCTGACACCTATGGATGAATTAAATGGAGAAATTGAACCAGTTAGTTGTTTCAAATGCCACATGTCTTTGCCAGTTTTAATCCCCCCCGTTTTTGGAGGCTTGAACTTTATCCAAACTAACCTGCAAAACAATGTTACATCTATTTCTGTGCAACCCTTGCCAAACACCATTTATTGTATTAAATCATGGAGTTGATCCAATTTTTATGACATTGAAAGTGCTTTTTGGCTGCCATCCATTTAGTCCAAATAAATAATGAATGTTTAAATTTTTAAATTAATGGATCACATATATCTATTTGATTTCTGATCCTGTTGGGGTTGGTGGGTTTTAGAAAGCAATAGAACATATACTATAAAATTAGGCTATCAAGTTGGTGTTGAGTGTTATTCTTACCAGCTTTTATATGTTAAAGCATATTTTATGGAATAATAGTGCTTGTAATGAATGTATTTTATGCTCTTATTTGGGTTTGATGTATTTCATTATGTGCTTAATTCTAATTAAAATAAAGAACAATGTTCAAGGTCTCTTCTTTACATCTTCGCATTAAAAAAATATAAATTAAAAAAAGAGAAAAGGGATTTTCTGTTTTAACAGAATGTAAGTTTGTAGGAAGCAAACACATACTCCATTTTTTTTCATTGGCAAAGATTACTGGGGCGCACTGGAGAACGCTTTGTCCACTCCAGATCGCAAATAAGTGTGAGACGTGGTTTTGCAGAGAAGCTACATAGTTTATTAATGAATACTGAGTGAGTATAGTAACGCAGCCAACGAGTTATGAGTTATTCAGGACAAGGGTGAGGCTTCAGCTGAAACTGATAACATCAGCTCAACTTTCTGAACCTCATTCAACTTATCATGGGCCTCCCAGCAACGCCAAAGAACAAACAAGCATTCAGGTAGAACAATAAAATACTGTATGAACATTAATGCCCTAAAATGTCTGTGATTCACTAAAAATACAGATAACCTTGTCTTTCCATCATCTGTGTCATCATGCATTCTTGGATATTCATTCATTCATTTTTAACTGCTTATCATGGGGGATAGATGGTGGTGGTGGTGGTAATCCAACAGAAATAATGATAATAATCAATGTCGCATGTTTTGTACATGCTTGTGCAGTGTACTCTGTAAGCCAACCTCAGCAAAGTCAACAACATACCACTCTTGTAATATAAATTATGAATATCTTAATTTTTTCATCATGTATCCATCACAGTTGTATCTGGAAAACAAAATAGGATTTGGGCAATAGGGTGTAAGGTGGGTAAAATCTCCTGAGGGACCTGATGGAAAAGAATCATCGGTATGGTTTATACAACATGAACCTTGTTATTTTTGTTTTAAACACTAAGGCAAATCTGTACCAGGAGAGCATTTCCCCCCAGCAAGCTTGCTGTGCAAAGAGTCTTTAGATTTGGTTTGAGTGGGTTTGTGTGGATGTAAAAGTGGGAAAAGCACTGTAGAAAAATAAATAACCACACACTTCTAACTTTACCTCTATTTCTAGAAATGCTCTAATCATTTCTGTGCAAAAGGTATTTATTTGGATTTGATTGTTTTTTAACTTGAAATATTAATTTCAAGTCATAACTCATTCACTGTGCTTGTCAGTACTGTCATCTGTCTGTAGCTATTAGGACATTCCTGATGTTTTGAATGACGTCGTGGTACTTCATTCCCACTCAGCTGAATCTGATTGATGTGTTAAAGTCAAGCAGGACACCAAATAGAGCAAAACCACTAAAATACCTCAAGATCATTGACGTGGCAACCTACACAAAACATAAAGGCGGGGGAATATTTTATTTCTGACATTTTACTTCCAGATGCTCCTCGTTACAGCTGTATAAAAAAATAAACTAACTTGTTTGTTTTAGCTGTGCATGCACATAAAGTGCGTATACACATAAAGCATATGTTTATGCATGAGGACTGCCCGGCCTGCTCAGACTGCCTATACTCCCCCAGCTCCCACATTGTGTTTTGATCTTTTGTTTGTTTTCATTTTCCTGTTTGTTCGTGCTCCAATCTGATTTTATTTTATTTTTTTACCCATCCAAACAAAAAAAGGGCCTGGAGCCTATCCCAGCTGGGAAAGGGACTGGTCTACTGGAAGCTTTTGTTTAGTTAACAGAAATTATGATAGTGATCATGATGACTGAAAATTATTGCTGCAAGTTTTATAAAACAACTTCTGCAGTGTAGTTGTTAAGTGAACCTCAGCAAACTCCACTTTTGTAATATTCATATTTTGTAATATGAAAGTGCTGATGTGATTTTATCATCATATAATTTTATGTTTATCACAGTTATATTTGTTTTATACTGATAAAATGTTGTATGTGGGTGTTAATTTCTCACTAAGTAAGTAAAGATTATTTATATGGCCCTTTCAAGAACAAAAGTCAGAAAGTGTTTCATAATCAAAACTAAACCAAAATCTTGGGAGGGCAGAATCTCAAAAGCTTAATCTCCTTTTTCTTTAACCTGGACCAAGATACAACCACCAAGTACTGAGCAGATGATTTCAGAGACGTAGTGATTACGAATTGATATAGTACTTTACTAATATAGGGAAACAGCTGACCTTGAATAGCCCTAAAATGATCAACGAAATCTTGAATTGAACACTGAACCTTATGGAGAGGCAGTGTCAGTTCAATTCATATTGTGGTAAATCACAACACGAGTCACCTCAAGGCGCTTTACACTGTAAACAAACCCTACAATAATACAAGAATTCCCCGACAGTCTATGACTCACTATGAGCAAGGACTTAGTGACAGTGAGAAGGAAGAAACCTGTTATGTGGGACCTTTCAGAAGACTGGGTGAGAAGCATTTGCAAGTGATCTGGGGATGATTTGCTCAGACAACAGAATAAAAAAATTAAAATAATGATGGTGGAATGAAGTGTAAGCATGTATTATGTTATGACCCAAGATCATGTGGGTTGTGTGTGTGCGCGTGTTTATGTGGCATGGAAGATTGGATAATGGATTGATCAATCAGTACTTAACCACCAAATGAGAGCCACCTGGCCCCTCTCTCATGGCCTCCACCACCCAACAGCCTGTGCTCGGGATGGTTATGCTGAGTGTCTCTGACACAAATTGGTATGTTATTAAGTATAAAATCATATGTAAACATTACTGTGTTAGGGTTGGTGTTAGTGTTAACCCTACAAACATAATGCATAAAAAAAAAAAGCATACCTAAACTGTGAACACTGGGGATAGAGACACTGGATCTGGGAGAGCCGGAGGGAAGGTGACTCAGCATCCTGGCAATGAACAGGTGTAATTAGGGAAGTGGATACAGCTGGGAACACAACAGGGATAAATCAGGAATAACACTTAACAGAATGCAATGAGATGAAGTTCTCTCACAATAAAACAATGGGTGACAGAACACGGAAAACATAAATAAGACAAGACTGACTAAACACAGACTTGACAGGAGAGGATGAAACACTGGGGGGAACTAAACTCTAAAGTAATTTGGAACATGGATGAGTACACAAAATAATACAGACATTACACAACCCAAATATCTCACATTAAATAAACAAAAAACTGGAAAGCCCGTAAAACTCAAGACTGGGTCAGCTGACCCGGGACCACGACAGCCTTCAGATGAACCATCGATCCAGGTGACAGACGTTACTATAAACGAGCGGCTCAGGCGCATTTACAGTGTCCCAATCTTTAAAAATCCTCAGTCAAAAGAAAGGAATTAGCTTCTCACTCTAAATGAGCAAATCAAAATAGTCTTCCATCACTTCTGGACACTAGTGTGACTCACTGAGTTGAGCAGCTCATATTCTAAAGGTCCACTGCAGAGGCCAAGTTTGAATCAGGCGTTTCCTCTCTTTCCCCTGATCTTTCAGTCTGAATTTAATCAGGATCTTTTTATGGTTAAAGTTCTTGCCCTTTATTATTCACAAATGTAACCATTGTCAGCAGGTACTTCGTGCATCACAGTAGACCTAATATTTCCTTCCCTTCTAGTCTCATTGACACAGCAACCTTGGACCCAGAGTAAGCATTTCTAAGAGCTTATCAAAAACAGGAGCGTTGGAATATACTGAATATAATGGGGAGGCATTTGTAGCAAAGCACAACATTAGCACAAGGTGTATGTGACAAATATGAAATCAGCGATAAGAAGTTTGGATTGACTGCCAAAAGGTTAACAGTACAAGAGTACATAACCCAGAGTAAATATCAAAATATTGAAAAGCCCAAATAAATGCACTGAACATCAACCTGAAAATGGAAAAAGGTCTAAATAGGTGAGGAACAAGCACAGGCGCAAAGCACAAAAGACTTTTTATGCTGTCAGATTCCTCCCAGCAAACAGAGACCAGATATATTCAGCATCAGCTTTCAGCAGAAGCAGAAGTGGGAGAAAACCTATAATTCTGGGGAAGGCCAGATTTGACCAAAATGTTACCAGTGATACATTTCAGGAATACAGGCATTCCCAGTGTTGCCTAAACCTTTATATTAATGAGACAAGGCTTTTGGTGCTTTTGCAAACTCACATTTACACAGACTAAATGTGACTTTGCTAATCTGTCAAATGCTGCCTGCACTCTCTTCAGGGGGTCTGACCATGTGCCCATGTTCACCACCATGCCATCCTAATAAAATGTAGCCCACACACCACTTTGTTCTCGGGCTGCATTACACTGTCTAACCAACATGATGCTGTACGAATGTATGTTTTGACAGCGTTACAAAAACACAGATGCTGCTCTTCTTCTAGAAAGGGCAACCTGCCAAGAGCAAAACCACAATTTTTACCATCCCTATTTAGTCAACACAATCTTCCTTCCTTGGTAGTGGAAAAGAATCTGGTTTTATTAATATTTTTTACCTTAGATGCCCTGTACTGATTTTACTAAGTGAACACATGTTTAAATTCTAAAAATACAAGGGAAGGCCCAATTAGAGGGAGTACCCACAGCAATACTAATTTAAACATATATGCTACCTGCTTCAAGTATTCAAGACAGACCATATTCTTACACATTTGTGTGAGTTTGCATGTCTAAAAAGAAGCATGGGTCCCTATGAACAAGTTGTTTACATTTTTCCCATCTAAATCGCCCAGTGTTTTATTTAGCATTTATTCTCACCTTCCTCCAATGTTTCCTTACGTGGAATTACACACATGATAAGGTTTAGGCAATCTACCATGGGAGCTTTTAGAAGACTTCCATTTATCTGGTATTTTGACCGTGTCTCGGTCACTCAGAGCAGATGAATTGGCTCATGGCCTTGACTCCAGATGTTGCAATGATAGAACACAGCTGGATATCTATTTGACTGGTGCATCTGTGTTAACAAATAAGAGCACAACACAATTTATAATGAGAAAGAGGACTCATACGGTCAGTAATTGGATGTTCAAACTGCTTGAGGGAGGTACTAGATAGATATGAGTAGCAGTTATATTGTTATTGGGGTTTGTTATAATCTGGGCAACTTGGCCAATCTTTACGTGTGCAGAGAAATCTGCGTTTTAAGGAGAAGCACAGATTTCAGAAGACATTTTTTATAAAACTGCAATAAAGAAGCAATTCTGTAGAAAATAACCTCGTCTAAGATGCAAGCAATACTAAGCCATCTGTGTCTTCCTATATCAGACCAAGACGCAGACAGATCAGCTGGAACTGACAATGGAAACGTTTTTTGGACATACACCAGTCTCACCAGCCACAAAACACATAACCTTTTATGCATAGGCACATGTTTGCAGACCCATTCCTCTGACTTGTACACAGCTTTCAGGTATGAAAGTATGGGATGCTCCTGAATCCTGTAAAAATTGTGCTGGAACTTTCTCCTCAGTATCAAGTACCACAAATATGACAAATATGAGAATGAAGCATAACTCAAACTGATCTAAGATGTTTCTACTGGTTCAGCCAAATTAGCAAAATGCACATCTTTCCCTTTTCTTTTTGCAATTGATTTTTTTTCCACTTACCTTTCTTATGGCAATAATTATAGATATCTGGATCATTACCTTCATAAGATTTCTGATCTGGTGACTAAGATTCTAATTTCAGTGCCATGTCTTTGTATTTCTCACTAAAGACGTCATCAGTGAGAACAGCATCCCCAATGGGACATGTGCTCATTAATACAGTGAGATACAATAACAAAGAAAATCAAGATAAATGAATTGTTTAAAAGTTATGAATTAATTTGCATTTTCAGTAAGAAAATAAGTATTTGATCTCCTATCAATCAGCAAGATTGTTGGCTCCCAGGTGTACTTTATACAGGTAATGAGCTGACGTTGAGCCTTCTCAACTTGTTACCTGTATAAAAGACAGCTGTGCATAGAAGCAATAAATCCATCTAGATTCCAAACTCTACACCAGGGGTCCCCAACTACAGGCCTCGAGGGCCGGTGTCCTGCAGGTTTTAGATCTCACCCTGGATCCACACACCTGAATCAAATGATTAGTTCATTGCCAGGCCTCTGGAGAACTGCAAGACATGTTAAGGAGGTAATTTAGCCATTTGAATCAGCTGTGTTGGATCAAGGACACATCTAAAAACTGCAGGACACCAGCCCTTGAGGCCTGGAGTTGGGGACCCCTGCTCTACACCATGGTCAAGACCAAAGAGTTGTCCAAGGATGTCAGGGACAAGACTGTGGACCTACACGAGGCTGGAATGGGCTACAGGACCATTGCCAAGCAGCTGGGTGAGAAGGTGACAACAGTTGGTGCAATAATTCACAAAAGAACCATAAAATAACTGCCAATCTCTCTCCTTCTGGAGCTCCACGCAAGATCTCACCTTGTGGTGTTTCAGTGATAATTACAATGCTGAGGAACCAGCCCAGAACTACTCAGGAGGAACTTGTCAATGTTGTCAAGGCAGCTGGGACCATAGTCATCAAGAAAACAGTTAGTAACACACTACCCCGTGAAATCCTGCAGTGCCTGCAAGGTCACTCTGCTCACGAACGCACATGTACAGGCCCGTTTGAAGTTTGCCATTGAACATATCAATGATTCAGAGGTAGACAGGCTGAAAGTGTTGTCAGACAAGATCAAAATTGAGCTATTTGGCATCAACTCAACTTGCCGTGTTTGGAGTAGGAGGAATGCTGCCTGTAATTCCAAGAACACCGTCAACATGGAGGTGGAGACATTATGCTTTGGGGGTGTTTTTCTGCCAAGAAGACAGGACAACTGCACCACATCAAAAGGAGGATGGATGAGCATTGAAAATGAGTCGTGAGCATGACAGTGATCCAAAACGCACAGCTAAGCCAAAAGATTGGCTCAAGAAGAAGCACATTACGGTCTTGGAGTGGCCAAGCCAGTCTCCAGATCCTAGTGTGTGTGTGTTTTGCCACCAAGTACTAAAACTCGTTTTGCAAAAGGGATCAAATATTTATTTTCTTCATGAAAATGTAAATTTATAACTTTTTAAAAATGCATTTTTCTGGATTTCTTTGTTTCTGTCCTGTCTCTCGCTGTTCAGATAAATCTACCATTGAAGTTATAGACTGATCATTTCTTTGTTAGTGGGCAAATGTACAGAATCAGCGGCGGTTCAAATATTTTTTTCCCTGACTGTAAAAGTTTAGGAGTGTATGAATAAATCCAGTGCAAGTTCCACATATTTGTCTGCCAATCCCCGTACATGAACTAACTCATATACCTGCATGAAAGCTGCCTTTCTGCTGATCTTTACAGTCCTCAGCTGATAAAGGAGAATAAGCCTGTTGTGCTTTACCTGTAAAGACAGGCTAAAGGATTAAAGTCTGTGCCTTTTGACCTTAAAAGAAACAAATGCCTTGTTAAATGCAGCCTGCCTTTTTGACTCTTCTTAGCCTTTTTCCCCTGACTTTTCTAAATGTGGAGTGCAGAGTGGAAGCGTGGCTAGTCAGTGTAATACTCCCTCAGCTCCCACATGGGTGTCTGATTTGTTTGTGTTTGCTTTAGTGGTTCACGTTGATAATCTGTCATATGCTAATCTCAGTGATTTTATTTATTATTTCTCTTACAGCTCATTAACTGGTGTTGGGAAGCGGTTTGATTTGATATATCAATGTCTTGATCTTTATTCATCTCTTCTGTCTCCCTTGTTATTTATCACATGAAAATGGTCTTTGTACTGTGTCTGTAGCATGTGGCTCAACACCAAAACCCATTATGAAATAATCTCTTATGAAGTTCACCCAGCTCCCTC
>NW_005187465.1:1411207-1412913 GCF_000239375.1 Pundamilia nyererei | reverse complement strand
GAGGAAAATATATTAAAGTGTGTCCATATGAAACATGTCTTTATTTTTGTGTACATGTGCACTGAAAGTGTGGACAACTACAAATGACATAACAGATGGTTTTCAGATACTTGAGCAATTGTTAAAGTTTGCCCCCATCCACAGTGACTGTTTATTTATTTACTACAGTCCTGGTGTTCTGTTGGCTTGTCTGCACCAGATTGTGTAATCATGTTTAGTGTTGGTTTTTGTGTTTTTCTGTGTCTTCTTATGTGATAGCAGGTGTTTCTCTTTGTTACTTGCTGATCCTACTTTTTTTTGTTGCTTTTCACATTTGCTTTTGTTTTCATTTCCTGTCTTGTTCACGCTGCTGTGATTGTTTTCACCTGTTCCTAAGTGTTTTCAGCTGATTCCAACTGTATCGTCTTATTCAATCAACCCTGTGCATGTTTCACATGCTGTTACTTTGTAGACTTTGCATTTGTCTTTTGCATCAAGCAATAAAACGCTTGAATTTTGCTCCCCGTTAACACCCTGCTGTGTCCTTTGCATCTGGGTTCAATGGGACCCAAAGAAGTTGCAGGGCAGCAGTGATAACAAGGAAAGATGAGAAATGCTCTTGGGTTAATGTGTAATTTTGGTGGAGCCAGTCTTAACAGAGGACTTGGAGGAGGGTAATGTATAGCCCGGCTGTTACAGTCCAGTCCATTTATCTGACTTACTAGTGCGCTGACCCTTGTTCGCAAGGACTTCCACTGTTAAGGAACACATAAGCTGGACAACTTCAGGTTTGGATTTAAAATGTTCTCAGCTTTTTAGAACATCTGTGCATAATCAGTTGTATCAGTAAAACAAATTTCTTCCACAGGTACCAGGGGTGAATTTTTCATCTGTCCCCCAGGCTCAGTAACTGGAATCTGTCCCTGCGTGGTAAAAGTGTGCAGGGCCTGGCTGGTTACTGCACCGAGGGGCCAGGCTACTCTCCGCAGCCAGATTATCGTCAAGCAGATGCAAACAAATTCACACAAATAACAGTGATTTATGTCCCAATGGCTTTCATAAAGGACGTTTGCATGTGGGTATTTCTTGTTTTATTCATTTATTGGACTTTTTCCCTTTTTTTTTTTTTTTTTTAAGGAAAAACACTGTAAAATCTACTGCTATTTTTAAAAGCTTTGTAGCACATAGAGAAAATGGGGGGGAGCTCACTATTACACCATTACACCAGAATGTGCCTGAATGTGACCCTCCTCACTCTGCAGCACCTGACATGTTCGGCATGACCACTAGGTGGGGCAAGATGATTACTATTGAGGTGCTGGTTAAACATAATCCTCAAGAAAATGCAGCAAATATAGAGGAGACTTTGGTATCTGGCACTTACTCTTATTCTTGATATTTTTGGTTTCTTTTTTAGTGAAAATGTCAATTTACTTTGCAGAAACGTTTTATGCGAGAACAGCAACTGTGTGGGTGGAGTGCAAAGCATAAAGATCTACTGGCATTTCAACTTGAGACCTCTAACACGAGTGGGCAAACATTTCAGAACCTCCTCCTGCCAAAGAGATAGACGTGCATATTATGTGAAACAGCTGGGATATTGTGGGTGCATATCTAACATTAATGCTTAAAAACATTCTTGTACCATAGAAATTTTTTTTTTTTTTTTTTAGTGTCCTGAGTAAATATTTCACTTGCTCAGTGTCAAGAGTCTCTTTGCTCTACTG
>NW_005187465.1:1407878-1410392 GCF_000239375.1 Pundamilia nyererei | reverse complement strand
CAATAAAAACTAGAATTTTGTGATCTTGCAGACATCTTGCCTGATGAGGCATTCATGGGTTCACTGAGACAGTCAGCTGCCTTTAAAAAGTGTTTTTACTCTAATCTATGTGCTGATTTTCTTGAATTTGCACTCAGAAAAATCCCATTTGTGACCCTATATAACCACAAAGCAGCAATTGTGAGAAAAATGCAACTGAAATATATTTTTAAAAAGGGTTATTTATTCAAATAATTAATCATTAAGTTTATACCAAGTATATTTCCATTAATCTACCAATCAAGTACATTTCATTTGACCAGATTCCATTACATGTAACAGTTTACAATGGATACAATTAAATGGAAAATTTATATATTTTTAAATTAGTTCAATTTAGCAATTTTTTTGAGTACAAGTAACAAAGGAGACCATCCAGTACTCTGTCTTCTTTATTAGATTCCCTCCTGATTCTCCCAGTTTCTTTTTTCTGACTTTTGTGTTTTTCCTGCCTTTCAGCTTTGACATGATTATTTTAGCCACTGTGAGTAATAATAAAAATAACAATAATGAGAATGAATAAATAAACAGTAAACATGAACAAGAGGAGCCCATAGAGAATTTATAGAGCTCGTCTTGTAAAAGCAAATGTGTTTGTCACAGCAGTGCATTCGGTTCTTAATTCTGATTCTGATTGCAGAAGCTGCCAGACAAGACATTAAGAAGGCTATTAAGAAACTAAATATTAGAAGAAATGTGAATGTTCGCTCTGAGACATCGCCTCCGTTCAATAATCACCGGAAAGACTGAAACAAACACAGAAACTAATAAAAACAAAACATTGAAACAATGAAAACTAAACTAAACAAGAAAATCTGCTCTGGGAACTAACTGAAACTAAACGGACTTAAAAACTAAAAACATAAAAATAAAAAAAATAAAAAACCCATCATAACTCTGAGCTGGTGCCGCCTCTTTAAACAGCCTGGGATGTTTTCCTTTGAGGAATGTGTCCTCTCGATAATGAAAGTGGTTTGCATTTTTGTCTCCCTGCTGTCCAGTCTAAAAAGGGGCGGTAAAAAAGTGAGTCAAAGGTCAGCGTGTAAGCCGAGAGTGTCCGCATGTCACCTTTGATACTGAAAGCAACAATTTACACTCCAAATGCTCCCAAAACTACAATTATTTATTCAGAATTCTTCATGTAGAAATACTTTATACACATTTACATTTTTCCATTTGAGACAAACTGGTGTCATTAAAAGAAAAAAAATCAAAAGTATGAACACTCAATAGCATATGTCAAAGCTGAGTAATTTACAGTTACTAGATATGTTTCGGCTAACACACGAGAGGAAGTGAGGTTGTCACTATTCCTATAAAGTGGGAAATCATGCCACAAATAAACTGACAACTAGCTTTTTATCCTCATGAAAAGCTACAAAAATAAAAGGAAACGTGATCAGTCAGTCCTATTAAATATTCACTGCACATCCAGGCCTGTGCTGAGAATCTGCTTTCCTCTCTAACAATAGAGATTCAGTGGAAACGTCCAGCGTCGGTGGCTCGAGCGTGTCCAGAAAGCTCTCTGCGCTTTAGCTTTACCACCTCGCCCCCGATACCGGTAGGGCTGGGGCAGTGTGCTGCAGGGGGGGGAGGGCAGTCTACTCCTACAGCCCTGGCCTATCTAAAAATAACGGCGAGAATAACACAGCAAGGGAAATGGACACGTAGGGTCTGTATTCTCCTCTTAAGTATTTCCAGCAGAGCAGAGAGGGCTGACAAAGTTCAGTACATTGCATCCTCGTATATGTCCGTCCGCAGGCAGAAGAGGATTCCTCCACCCAGCATGAAGATGGTGGCCCCCCAGCCGAGCCCATAGCCCCAGTTGAACTCGTGATAAGTCTGCAGGACCGTTCCATCGATGAACTTTATCGGGTAGAGAACCAGAGCACAGGCCTGCAGAACCACTGAAACCAGAGACAATCATGAGACACTGTTTGTTTAAAATCGTCCATTTGTCCTTTGTCCAAGCGATTAATCAACAAACCCAGTAACTCCAACACCATTAAAATAATCACTGCTACAAGCAAAGCCTTTCAGATTAATCATCCATTTAATGTTTTCTACATCATTTTATAACATAACTAGCTCGTGCTTTCAGAAGGTGAAAGCCATTTAGTTCTCCCAAAATTCATGATTCAAGTCAAAAACGTGACATTAAAGGGCCTCCTCGAGGCGAAACACAAATCTGACAGCAAACAGATGGCTGTAAAGGCAAAAAGTTACTTGTGAAAAGAGGCTTAAGTGTAAGAAGTGAGGAGGCAGCTGGTATAGGTAAGCAGAGAATGGTTATATAAAGCGATTTTCTTCTCTGCCTTTCTGTTCCGTGAGATGATCTCGTCACAATGAGCTGCCTAAGATTTAGCACGAACAACTAGAAATGAATGTCTCCTGAGGAGCCATAGATGAAAACAATTATATGCAAACACATTCTGATTATTCCCCAATAAGCCTCGTCCTGTTTATAGACGAGGA
>NW_005187465.1:1404644-1406793 GCF_000239375.1 Pundamilia nyererei | reverse complement strand
TTTTTCTTATGTGCAAAGTAAAATGATTTAAGCATCCACAGTAAAAGTAGGTTGTTTGGAAAAGCTGTTTTACTCTAATAATTCTGTCCTTTGTTTAAATGATTCGGCTGACGCGCAATCTAAGGAAAATATATCTAGCCTCAATCCGTGCATAACAAGAATTAGCTTTTTATAGCATTCACTTATCTTGCGAGGATCAAAAAGCGCTTTAAGAGAGGGTGGAAAAAAAGTGTGTTACAGCATTCATGGGCTTCTGTGTTTTCTATCTAGTTTGTCATCTCCATAAATAGACGCTTTTGAAGAGAACAATCTTTGTGTGACACCCCTCCCTGTGGGTTTCTTGCTCGCTGGAAGCTGGAAGCTTTTTGAAGTGGCCTGAGAGTGATTGACGTTAACAGCAGATTCTGGCTTTTAAACTAAAACCAGTCTCCCAGCTCTCTCTCGCACTCTCTCGTCTTTTTGGTGAAGCGTGGAACAATCATCTTTATTCTTTTCATCTCAATGACACACGAGGTATCACACGAGGAAACAGCTTCCAGGGCTGTGAATCATTTTTCCTTTGCATCGCGCAGGATGCAGAAGTCCAGGCGTCGGTGTTCAAAAGGGTACTGTGGCCTTCTCTCACAAACGGCTCCAGTTCGTTTTCACGCATGCTAGGTGACGCCTGAGGAACGGTCTTTGTGCAAGTATGACTCCGCCTTTCCTTCCTATGGGAAGAAGCAATGGGTGTGAAGGAGGAATGGCTGTAGCCTGAGACTGCGGTGCTGCTGATGGAGCCCAGGCTGAGCTTGTTCCCTGCTGAGGTCATATTTCTGGACAGAAAGTAAATACCTCACAGTCACAGTCAAGCCAAGGGGTATTTAACAGTCCAGCCCTTCTGCTGTTGCTCCGTCGAGGACTGCGTGCCTGTGTGGCGGCCGTATTCTTGCAAGGCTCTTAAAGTAATTACACACAGGAAAGGATAACACAGCATTCCCCTGCTTTTCCGTCAGTGGCTAACAGTCAAAACCACAGCCATTAAGTCGACCACAGTGGTCCTTTGTGAGTGAGGTTTCAGATACAGAGCAAGACAAAGATCCCTTACAGTTTCCCTTCAGCAGCACACTGTTATCTAATGCTGTATTTAAAAGGCAATGCATACTGTTTGTACTTGCAACAGAAACCAGAAAACTTGCAACAGAAATACTTTAACAAATAAAGAAACACTTCCATTCAGAGTCTGTGACTTTGAACGATGATACAAGTCTTGTTTCTACACTGAACATGAATCTGCTCCAGGCTCGGTTAGCTAATCACACAGACTGTAACAAGAGGAAACTGGTAACAGAATCCACCTACCAGCTCATTCGACACCCACACAGCAGCATACCTTACCGTTTCATGAAAGGAATGAACTCATTTTAAAATTGATGGTAGCAACAAGTCTCAAAAACGTTGGGACAGGAGCAACAAAAGCCTGGAAAAATAAGTGGAACTAAAAAAAGAAAAAGAAAAAAGGATGGGGTTCACCAATCTATAAATGATGGAACAAATTTAGAAGAATATTCCTTAATCTACAACTGTTAAGAGTTTCAATACCTCTATGTCCACAGTACATTATTTCAAAAGATTCAAGAATCTGGGAAATCTCCACGCACAAGGGCAAATTCCAAAAAATTACTGGATGCCCGTAATAGTCGGGCCCACAGGCAGCACTGCATTAAAACAGGAATCATTCTGTCACGGAAATCACCGTCTGTTAACACAGTTCACCGTGCTATCCACAAAAGTAAAGAAGAAGCCATGTGAGCACGATCCAGAAACTCTGCCGTCTTCTCTGGGCCTAAGCTCATCTAAAACATACTGAGGCAAAGTGGAAAACTGATCTGAGATCAGACGAATCAGAAACTGGAATTCTTTTTGGAAAACTACAGGGAGTGCAGAATTATTAGGCAAGTTGTATTTTTGAGGAATAATTGTATTATTGAACAACAACCATGTTCTCAATGAACCCAAAAAACTCATTAATATCAAAGCTGAATGTTTTTGGACGTAGTTTTTAGTTTTAGCTATTTTAGGGGGATATCTGTGTGTGCAGGTGACTATTACTGTACATAATTATTAGGCAACTTAAAAAACAAATATATACCCATTTCAATTATTTATTTTT
>NW_005187465.1:1391507-1403442 GCF_000239375.1 Pundamilia nyererei | reverse complement strand
CTTTCGAGCCTATACAGCTTGGAGTAAGACAACATGCATGAAGAGGATGATGTGGACAAAATACTCATTTGCCTAATAATTCTGCACTCCCTGTATGGAGAAGAGATCTTGTCCATCTTGTTGACAGCAATCAGTCCAAAAGCATCTCTGATGGTATGGCTGCGTACATATTTAGAAAGACACCGTCAGCACTGAAAGCTCCCAGAATCCAATTTCAGACACGACCGGGACATCATTCCACTCAGCAGCGATAAACATAGCATTGTTCCAACTTTTTACAGACATATTGCCGCCATTACACTTAATTTTTCCTTTTTTTTTTTTTTTTTTAAAAAAGGGACACTTTCTCAAATACGTTTCCTTTATTAAATAAAATAAAATAAAGATTTATGCTGTTTGCAAAACATAATTTTCTGTTTTTATTTACATTTACAGCATCCAAGCTTTTTAGAATTGGGGTTGTAGATTTCTTAAAATGTGACAGTTATTACTTCAGGTTTGGTCTACAGGCACAGTGTAAAACTGTCTGCTCCTTATATAATTTTATTTCGCAAACTGGAAAACTTGAACTTGGCACGAGTGAAGTAGCAGAAAGTGGTTTGCGCTTCATCACCGTTTTGAAAGTAAAGTGAGCACAATCTTTGAGTCAGTCACTTTGGTGCCGTATACCATTTGGAGCAATATGCTCTGACCGCTCGTTTTAATTATACGCTTTTAATTTATATTCATTCTCATCAGTGTCACAGTTTATTTTTACCCTAAGGGCAATTCTTACAAAGCACGCAAGAAGCAGCAGTCCAACTACGAGGCAGTTATGGGCGAGGAGTCTGTGGTGGCTTTTTTTTGTTTTTTTCCTCTCAGTGACTTCACTTTGTTGGTAAGTCTGCAAATTCTGTGGCTGCCTTTTCTTGGCACATCAGCCTGCAGGTCTCCAGAGGCAATACCACAGAGAAAACAAGCTCAGCCTGCAAGGCTCACTCGCCTGTGTCTTTTGCATGCTTCTATTTAATGTGAGCAGTGGAGCACAAACACAGGCATATATGGAAACTGCTGAAACACTGGGTTATTAGCCAAACATTATAAAAAGTGAATGAATGAATAAATAAATATATGGGAAAGGTGACATACCTGCAGTGAAGAGGAATATTGCCACAGTGCGGTAGTGTTGTCTTTGCGTGCCCCTGCACAGGGAAATAACGGCCACCAAAAAGGCCACCAGAGTCGTGGCTGCACCGACACCTAGCAACACCAGGGTGGCGATCTGCCAGTCTGCAAGAACAGGACACATGCAGGTTAAAGAGGAGCATCCTACTCATCAACAAAAGCTCGATTCACAGTTGAGCACGGCTGAATTGAACCGCTGTGTTGACAAACACGAAACAAGAGCTAATCCTGCAGAGAGAACTGAATGACGCAGAGAGCCATCAGGCCCGCATCAGGAATGCAACCGTCAAGAACATAATTAGTGACTCAAAGTCCCTGTAACGAGAACAGATGCAAAAATCCAAGGCTGAATCTCATGTTAATGCACGTTATTTAATCTTAGTTGTCCTGCTGGTTGGCTACATTTTTGCCCTACTTTTCTAGCTGTTCATATTTGTGCATGTCAACAAACTACATTTTTAGTCCTAAGACAGTATCATGTGGCAACCTCTGGAATTCAAAAAAATCAGGCCTGTGCAGAAATGTCAAGAACTGCATACAAATGGAGACAAATCAGCAGCCCTATGTTCAAATGTTAAACTTTGCAAGAAAAATTAAACTTTTTTTTTTGCAATCTGGTAAAAAAAAAAAAGAACAAACACACATCTGTTTTTTAAAAGTAATATACAGCTTTGTGACAATTCTGCCATTTATTTTCTTTAATGCGCGTTTAACTTGCATTAAGGCTTCAAAGCAGGAGTGTGGCAGGTAGTTGCTGTTACCTCCACCTGTCTGCAAACTCAGTCAGTGAAATGCATGGTTAATTCCATTCCAGGCACGTCCAGCTCCAGTTTTGATGGGTGAAATTCTAGTTTTCAATTGGTCTCTTTTTATGCCCAGTCATGTTACCGACCTGCTCCTAAGTAGCTGCAAAATGCCTGTGCTCCAACTTTCTTGAGATGTGCTGTTGATGTATCCATCACATAATAGTAAAATGTCTCAGTTTAAACATTCAATATGTTTATTATGGTCTACTGCAAATACAAATATGGGTTTCTGAAATCTGCAAACCATTACACTCATTTTTATTTATATTTTATGCAGGGTTCCAACTTTCTTGGAACTGAGTTTGTAATCAAAATTTTCCAAATTCAGTCTATGGTTATGTATTATGTATATGTCTCCTTGGTCCTTAGAGGCTTTGGGTTATGAAACAGGAGTTTGTGATTGTGAATGCCAGCTTCTTCCAAATTCTTGCAGCCACAGTGGCTTTTTTAATGCCACATTTACTTAACATATTCCAAACAAACTGCTCCTGTTGGAAAAGTAAAACTAAAATCTTCCTGCGCGTCACATTCTTTCCTGGAAAGACCTCCACAGCGCCAGGCTTTTAAAAGCAGCACGTGGCCTTTTTTGAATGGAGCTTAACTCTGTTCAAGCAAGTGTTGGTACAGAGACTGAAACCAGCAACACATTCAGGAGAAAATCTTTTGTCTGCTCGACCTTGATTGCGCATCCTCTCTTTGATCTCCCGCCCTGCCTTAAACGACTTGGCTCGGAAAGAGAATTTGCATTTGGTTAACAAGCTCACCGCACAATTTTCGCTGGGTGTGTCTCTCCCTGAGCTTCTGGTTATTTGTCATAATGATGGTAAAAAGCTATGGTGAATTTTTCTATCAGGAACTGCCACTGTAGATGAAATTCAAGAACAAGGGTGAGAACCTTTGTACGTGCCTAATTAGTCTCTTTCGCCACTGGATGAACTGCACCTTTAACCTCAACACACCCATCCGCTCTTGTTTTAATGAGCTCTGCAGACACTCAGAGCAACAAACCCGCCTCCTATTCACCCCAACACATTCCACAATATCAAAGAGAGGTCAATCACACCAAGGGTGCATGTGCAAAGTCCTGTGAAAAATGATCAACAGCTAAAAATTTTAAATATTTTAAACATTTAAGCTACAAAATGAGGAAACTTAAATGGAACGGTCCAATTTTATCCTTGAAGTCTTCCTTTATTTATTTCAATAGTAACAGTGAGCGACTGTGTGTTTAATAAAGATGAAAGCTCCTGCTAATAGCCTTACTGTACAGGACAAAAGTCAACTGTTCCCAAATCTAGTAAATTTAATGCGGATTTGCTTCCCTGGGGGGAAAGGATGGGGGGTCGGGGGACGTGGCTTTTCTGCCTGACAAAAGGCGACTTAGGGGGTCCTGGCTTGGTGAGGTCGATGAAGGGGAAGATGCTGAATGTGTCTCTCCAAATCCACTAAAAGCCTTCTGCTTGCTGGGGTGGGTTAACTCTTTGTGTGCCAGAGGGATTATGCATAGCTTTCTTGCATATAAACACTTTACCTAAGCACAGAGTTAAAGCATTAGAAAACAATGAGCACCAGCCCTTTGTTAAATAGTTCTCATCCAGCTGTCACAAAAATCAACAGTTAAAGCTTGGTCAGGTGTGGCTTTGTCACTGAGCATCACTGTGAGGCTGTCACGGTGAAACCACGTCATCGATCTGGAATGTAGAGAGGAAATTTATCAGCTGCGCGAGAAGTCCGAATGCCTCATCTATTGACCAGCAGCCAACTAAAACAAAGTCTGCCCAGGGGATGGTGGTCAGAGCTTGTAGTCAGACTGTTTGCGCAGTCCAGTATCCTCTTTGTTTATTTCAAAACAGGATATATCCTGTGCGCTATGACATACTTACAAACACCACATCACTAAAACCACCCTTCAGATCGAAAACGTGTTTATAGGATCAATCTGAGCTGTAAACAACAAAAAACGTGGTCGTGGGTTTTCAACCTCTTCAACAAACAAAACAGCATTCGGGCTCCAAGAGCAACAGCGCACTGTTAAACAAACAAAACACACTGTTCCTACCAGATGTGAGGGTGGAGAAGCAGCTCCACTGGGGCTCGTCCGTGGGATGCCGAGCCACCGATTGGGAGCATGACTCCCACAGAGACAGGGAGAAATGCTCCGCGGTGACCCAGGCTGGACTGAGTAGAGCCACCACGTCCAGACACAGCGCCAGGAAGACGCACAGCAGAGCGATGAGCTTGAAGGGTCGGAACACGTACACCTCGTTCACGGACATCTTCTCCTCACAGGGTACACGGCAGCACGTCGGTCACAGTTACTACACTCGCTGGAGGTCTGCGTGCTTCCTCTCCCACCATAGCCCTCACTGCTCCACGCGTGTCCAGCTGGAACAGTTTAACAGAAGACATCCGGTTGAATCAGTTTTTCAAAATAATCAATTTTATGGGTTTATATTATATTATATTATATTATATTGGCAGTATTTTTGGTATAGTGATAACATTACATTATTATTTTCAGGTTACATTTACTGCTTTGTTAACTTTCTTTGTATAAATTAGGGGTGTCAAACATTAGGCCAAGGGCCCAGAATCGGCCCAGAAAAGACTCCAGCCCGATCATCCGGAGTTTTGACTAAATTTACATATAAAAACATATAATAAAGACTCCACCAACTCATTGCCATTCATACTAAAAAACAAAGTAAGTAATGAACAATTAAATGACGAAAAAAATTGTTTTCTACTATCTACTCTAACATTTTTTTAATTGAATTTCTATTTGTTTTGCTTTTATAGTTCATAGTAAAGAATATTCTCTGTGAATTAATTCATGGAAACAGCCCGAGCAATGAATCACCAAAAATTTTTTTTTTGTGATTTTAGACATTTATCATAGTTTTACTGGTCTGGCCCATGTAAGATCAAAGTTAGCTGCATATGGACTCAATCTAAAACAATTTTGGCATCCCTGGTGTAAATGATCGCAAAGAAAAAAGGTTGCAGTGTAAAATGGAATGCCATTTATTTATTTGTCTTTTTAGCTATGAAAAAAATTAAGTAAAATAAAATAAAATCTCTAAATAAACAGACACACAAAGACAAAACCACATCTAACTGTTATTTGTTATTTGTCAGTTCGTGAACTCAGTACATAAATCCTATAGTATTCCTCCTGAGATACACGAGTGTCAGTGTCTGTGCTTTTATTTTGAAATGCAAGTCATCGTATTCAGACTTGTTTTAGATCTTTGTGGATTGGTTTGTTGTCAGGCGCCCAACAAGTTTGTAAAAATAAAGAAATTCTAAAAAGCAGTGGTCGAAAAAAGTATTTTCTTCTGTGTACACAATAGAAGGATTTAAATGCTGAAAAACACATTATACATATTATACAGCAAGGCGGAAGAAACGACATTATTAAAGCTCAGCTAAACTCAGTGAACACAGTAGCATAAAGTAGGTTTGTGTATAGAGTGACTAAACAGACTAAACAGTAACATAATGACACCTTCAAAGGGGCAGATTCTGATAAACATGCAGAGATTTCCTCCGCCTGAGTTTAGACAATAGTTGGGATTTAAAATAGATTTTTATTTTTTATTTTTATTATTTTATAAATGTTTGTGTATATCTGCATTAGCTTTCGTGAATGGAAAGTACCTCAGATCACATTGCGAGCTGCCCCTTTTGTCATCGCCCATAAACCAAAGCAAATATTGTGATGTTTTAATAATCCAGCAGAGGGCACACATGCGACATTCTCTAGCAAAAACTATTTCTGCTCTCACCACTTTCATACACTTTGTGTTGTTGATTTTAGAAAGACCAACAGAGGGATTTTTATGCACAGGCTGACCACAGAAATCCTGTGTTTGTTGGGAATTGTTGTGACAGTGCAACAGAGGAACTGACTGTCAGCTTCTTGGTATTTTCTGTTAATCCTGATTTGGCCTCTTCTAACACTCAGTGTGTAGGCTGAGCTCTCTGAAATTTTTTTTAACCTCTTTTGTAAAACAATCCCTCAATGATCCATGTCTAAACGCATACGTTTTATATCGTCCATAAACAGCAGCAGATAAAAAACAACAACACACCTAATAAATCCTTAAATTAAATGACAAGGGTAAAATGAGATTTAACTATAAAGTATTAGAGAGGAACAAAACTCCCACACTCACAAATAAACAAAGAAACGAATGCAATGCAATGCAAAAAATAAGTACACATTTAAACAGTAAAAGATATCAGTGTGTGTTTGGTTTTAGAAATTAATGCCTGTATTTATTTTTGATATCATGTTTGATGTATTTAAGGCAATATTGTTTTACTGAGGCATTTATTTTCTCTGAAAGAAAAAGGATTGCTCCTCTATGCAGCATGATCATGTTGAGGTTCTTCTTCAGTCCATATGCCTTGTGATATATTTCCATCTTCTGGTGAACTGCATAACTGCAGGGTATGAACTCCAAGGTGAGGCCGTGCTTGCAGGAAGTTTTTCGGGAATTAATGAGTTGAATAGTTCCACTGTCTTACCTCCATCTTGTCTAAAGATGGAGGTAAGACAGTGGAGGTGAGAGTGTTTCCACATATTGCCACTGTTACAGTGCTGGAGCAGGGTGCAATTATTCTAACAACTGCTTCCACTGTCACACCAACAAGAACAAGAACTTACTATCCTTACATGGTGCAGATAGCAAGTTAAAGTGACCGATTTACTTGATTCCACAAAAAATGCAAAAAAAGATAAAAGGAAAGGGAGTAGATGTGATTGAATTTTGTTGGACCTTCACACAGTTTTGGTTGAGCAAATTATTGACCAAAAAACTGTCAAACATCTGCCTCACATGATATCAGCAGTGCTAAACCAGTTGTTTTGACCTACTTTGGCAGCTTATACTTCCATTTCCTCTTTCTTTTTTCCACCTTTAATGTGACCTGAGAATGAGAATGAGTCCATGAGAAAAATTGCAAGAAAAATAGTTTTCTTGCAGCACTGATTACATTTGTGTATATATATTATCATGATAATTATTATCATTATTTTTGGTTTTTAACAGTTTTGCCACTTGAAGAAATGCATTACACACTTTCAACATCCAAGCCTGATTATTTATTTTGTACAAAAGACATAATGGATGTACAAATATTTTAAGTACGTGATTTTTTTTTCTCTAACTAAAGTTGCCCTGTGTAAAGGACAAACAAAACGGAGTACTTTGAATTACACCTCTGCTGCCTTCCTGCCCATTTGGGTTTAATTCTACCCCTATCATTTGTTGCCTGGATTACAGGTTTTCAGTGTATCTGACATAATGAGAGTTTCAGACTAATGCCACCCTTCTCAGTCCTAATGGCACTGCCAAGCTGCCAGCAGGGCATCTGAGTAGGGGGGATCTAGTATTAGGCATATCCATGGACAGAGCGTTGCTCGTTTCCTTTAAACGCCCCTCCTCCCCGACTGAACAGGCAGAGTGCTCTGTCATCCTCCTCCAAAAGCCCCTCATTAGAAAATCTGCCGAGCAGACAAAGCTACTTGAGACAGCACAATGGTGACTCCCCACATGGTGATTTAAATGAGCATAAAGGGAATCCAGGTCATGCATTTCTTTTTTGGATCCTCTCCCTAATTGTAACTTGTCCACCCAGCCACCCACCTATAAAAAAAATGTCTGTTTGGTCTAAATCCCGTTTTAAACCTTTAGGTAATATTATATACACTCCCACAACATGGATGCACATCACATGGCTGTTCAACAGCCATGATAAAAATACACAAATCTAATAAATAATTGTTTAGATAAAATGAAAACTAGAAAAGGGGCAGACAGAGCATGGAGAAAAGAACACCCATGTCTCATTCAGCATGCTATATAAGTTATATTCATAACAATGTTAAAAGTGACTTTGAGTCTTGGAAAAAAATGCTTCTTTAACTGTTTGTCCCATGATGTCATCCTCTATTGCTCATCACTGTCTTCGTGGAGTGGCTGCAGCTGATTAGACTCATAATAAGCCTCTCAGAGTTTTGCTGGGCATGAATAAGCTTCTATGGTAACTGACGAGGTCTCGTTTAATGATGCTGCCATTACTAAAGAAGTGCGTCCTGCTCATCTCTTTACCGTAACACCACCATTAAATCATCAGGAGTCCTGTTGGAGTCAGACCGTGGAAGCAGATGTGTATAAATTACTTCCCTTTAAATCGTCATGGGTCAGGGATTTTAACTCGGATACAGTCATTAGTTTATTCCTTTATTGTGTAGAGGATTTTCATTATGTTTGATTAAAATAATGCAGCAACAAATGAGATGAAGCAAAAAAATTTTTTTAAAATTAAAATCTAAAAAACAAAAAAGGATAGAAAAAGTCAGGAGATTATCTGTGTCATAGTGATTCATCCTCCTGGAAACATGAATGTACACTTTTGTAGCAATTCAATCTACAGTTGTTCAGATTTGTCACTTTCAACCAAAATGAGGACTGGGATTTTTTACCTACAGCATTTTTCATTCATCGTTCAACTGCCTAAGTTCTTCATTTATAGGTCCAGGTGTTTATCCTGTGGCTAATCCCCCATGGATTATTCATCCCCTTTGGATTGTTTTCCTATTTCACTCATCACTGTCACTCCTTGTTAAATCTCAAGACTAATGACACATGGCAGCACACTAACGATTTCTGCCCATCACAACTATAAGAGCAGCAGGATTTCCTGAAAAGTACCCTGAACCCCAAACTCCTCAACTTGCATTTCCTCCTTTTTTTTTCTTTTTCTTTTCTGTCATCACAGTCAGATCCAGTTCATTTCAGAGCAGCTGGGTTTGAAGTGCCTTGCTCAAGGTCATGTTGACAGTTAATGCTGAGGGAGTCGACAGCATGTCTCCTTTACTTTATGCACTCAGATTTAGAAGCTTACCAGGGGATTTAAACTGATGGCTTTCCAGTTTCAAGTCTATAGTCAAGTCTGTTACTGTGAGTCAGCAAAACACTGTGAATGATTTATGAATAGGAAAGTTATAGATTAGTTAAATGTGCTGAACTGAGAAATGCACTGTCATCACTGTTGCATCACTGCAAGACATCAATCTACAATAAAGGTGGAGAGAGGACAAATGGGATCAATAAGATAAGAAGGATGTTTTTGCTTGATTAGTGTCATCGGTTGTCATCAGATGGGTGAAAATTTTGACTCGAGATCATCTCAGTAATTACTTTGCTGTAGTGTGTTACACCAGATGGAGTCATGCGGTGTCAGTGAATACTGCATTTCTTCTAAATGAAAGAGAAATCCAGTAACAGTAAGATCTGAGTCTAGTTTATGTTGTTGCTTGATGGCAGATTTATTCCTGGACACTACACTGTTTCTGTTCTGCATTCTGCATTCACCCTCAAGCTGTAGCCCCCCTGTGTTTTCTGGATACCCACCTGTCTCTCAGTGACTTGACCACTTTGGGCCTGGTCTGCCAGCTTGTGGACATCTGTTTACTTCCTCCTCCATCAGTCGTCATGGTTGCAACCCCCCCACTATCACCACCACACACCCCCACCCTTTCCATCGGCCCTTCTCCGCCCTTCTCTCGTGTTTCCCCCAGACACCAGCTGTGAACCACTTATGCTTATCCTGCAGTCAAACTCGTTCAGCCTTGTGATAAGGACAGCAAGGACAGGAGTGCTTCTGGCCAGTGTGCTTTGCTCTACGTTTGCTGACCCAGAAATATCTAAATAAGCACACTAAAATTCAATGTGACCATGTAGATGTATAAAAACAAATTAGGTATCGGAAATTGTACCCGTGGTTAAATAGTAAAGAGATAAATATAGTCTTGAATTCTTCCTTGTTATTTGTTTACTACACTGGTGACCAACTAGAATGACCTTCAGAACTTTCTAGTTGCCATCCATATATCCTTTTTTTATGGATGCCATTTCATCTTTTTTTTTTATTGTGTTGGGAGGTTTTGATCTCCATTTCTCTCCGGGAAAAACACTGATAAAATATGAGCAGACAACAAGAGAGAAGCTGTCAGATGTATTCAATGTGAAACACTTCCTCTTAACACTGGATTTAGTCATGTCACAGCAGCTTAAAACTCTTAAAACACTTAACACAACGCAGTGAAAAGGGAACCAAAGTGATTTGATTGTCAAAAAACAAATAACTGGCTGGGATTTTCAATTCGATCTTCCCAATCAGCTAGTAAGTTGCATATGACCTATTAGGAGTAAAGGGAGAACAGAATGGGCCCAGGTATTGAACCCTGAGGGACGCCACATGAGGTGATGGCTGAAGATGACACACTGAAATAAAAATAATTCAAGGCAGGAGTGGTTTCTCCCACCCACTGATTTAACTTGTGAATTATTGAGCTTCAACACTGGAATCAAGTGTAAGATTAAGACGATGGAGCAACCTTGTGAATCAGACTCTAAACGAAGAAATCAACTGGAATTTTTCCAACATAGTATAACTTTGGGGCCCATTTTTTAAAAATAATATTCAAGTCAGACAGAAAGACAGACATTGATTTAATAGCCAAAAAATGGAATTATGTGACCAGATTTGGAAAGTCGCTGAGTACATGTTCACTTTTGGCATGTGGCTCTGTGTGACACAGCACCCAGCTGAGAGCCAAAACCCCCAAATCTGCTTTCTCCCCATATGCCCACAACCGAATAAACCACCTCCTGCACTGCCGCTTTCTCCTCTGTCCCTTTTGTCAGACTGCAGGCAGTGGTCCACAGCCCTTGGGGAGCTCACTGAGGGAGGTGTGGCACAGCCAGTGATCAGAGTGAATTAGAGTTATGTGTGACATGCAAAGGAGAGGCTCCAGAATGTGACAACAGCTGAGTTTTAAAGTGAAGCTTTTTCTGCCTGAGGGGAGAGGAATAGACGACAAAGACACCGAAGTCTGCTGTGAGAAGAGTCAACTTCTTTTGTTGGCTCTTTAAAAAAAAAACAGAGACCTGTTATTCATTTGTCTTTTCATTTAACACAGTGGGATACTTAACAGTGTGTTTTTTTTGCATCAATTTGAACATGGCTGCCACAGTATAAAAAAGGCCATCCTTATTTCCAGGCCTAATTAGCATCCTGATGCCTTGAGCAGTTAAATTCCCACATGCAAACATGCACATGAATGTCTAATCGAGTCAGAATCTACATAAAAAGGCTGAAATCCGAATCTACATAATTTGACTGTACTCTACAGTATGCTAAGCTGATTATGACTCGTTTTCTATCTACATCCAAAATCAAGTGCAAGTTAGATTGAAAGAATGCACTCAGTTGCCTTTTAAACTATAAAATGGAATAATATAACCCAAGATTTGATAACTCATGAGCAGAACAGGATTTGAAAAACAGAACTTTGAGACATTTAGGCTCATAAAGAAGAAAATATGGTGTAGGAGCGCTCAGACTGATTTTTAGCGAACCTGGAGGTGTTAAAAATTTAGTGCTGTTCAGGCATTATTGGAAAAATGCAGTTCGTGGAACTCTATACGCTTGTTTTGTGGCCTACTTTTGAGCCCCAGAAGTCATCTCTGGTCCATAAATTTCAGAACAATGGTGCACATTTGTTATGTGAAGTTTGGCTCGATATTACATTTATTCCTGTTGGGAGTATTGAGTGACAACTCTAAAGCGCTGCAGCTCACCTTTCCCCTGTTTATGGTGTTAGCTATGAAGCCTCTACTAGGCCAACAGAGTTTTCAGTGATATTGATACTGCACCAACATAACTGGCACAAAGATTTAAAAATAAAATCATAGCAACTTTCATAGCCACAAGGGTTAAAACCGTTTACTTGCCAACTAATATCGTTGTGAAAGAGAGTGGCTTTGCCCACTGTTCTTCCTTTGTGCAAAGAGAAACAGGATGAGCATTGCCAGATCTACAAAATGACCTCGAGCAGGCCACTAGTGTGAATGTACTGACCAAACAATCAGAAACAGACTACACGAGGG
>NW_005187465.1:1379960-1391420 GCF_000239375.1 Pundamilia nyererei | reverse complement strand
AACAGGATGAGCATTGCCAGATCTACAAAATGACCTCGAGCAGGCCACTAGTGTGAATGTACTGACCAAACAATCAGAAACAGACTACACGAGGGTGGCCTGAAAGGCTGACTCTAGTGTTCCCTGTGCTCATTGCCCAGCAAGTTGGAGCCTGATGGGAATTCGCTATAGAATACCAGGGTGAACCTGAGCACATGTGACAGACGTGAAAGGGTCTAGAGAAGCTGTGGAGAACGCTATGTCGCCTGTAACATCATTCAGCATGACCGGTTTGGTGGAGGTCTGGGGATGCATATCCATAGAGGGATGCACATTACTTTACAGGCTAGGCATCAGCATTCTGACTGCAATTAAACATCAGGATGAAATTCTTGGACCTATTTTCAGACTTTACAATGGTGCAGTCAGTTCTGGGTTTCTCCTGGTCCATAAAAAGGCAGGGCCTCAAGTGGTGAGAGTATCCAGGCAGTTTCTAGAGGAGGAAGGAAATGACACCACTGACTGGTTTCCATGCTCACCTGACCTAAATCCAAGAGAACACCTCTGGGACGTTATGGTTAGTTTGCCAACAGGTTGCACCTTAGAGCTCAGTGATGCCCTGATCCAGATCCACGAGGAGATCGATTAGGATACCATCCATTGTGAACTTAGGAGCATGATGTTGCCAGGCATGCGTACATGACAATGTCAGGAAACTCCTGAATACCATTTTTGAGTTGTTGCAATGACATTTCTGCAATATGGACTAGCCTTCTGCTCTATGCAATGTCTTTGAAATCAGCCCTCTGTAGGTTGATAATTTTCATTTCCATCAAACCACGTGGCATCCTTTCATTCCTAACACATTAACAAGTACACATCACTACAGATATGCAGCATGATTTTTCCCACTGAGATCAGCTGCGGTTTCAAAGTGTGCCTTTAATTTTTATTTTATTTTTATTTTTTTGTTGTCGAGCAGCATAGTAACTGCTTTCTGCAGCACGAGTTCCTCTTTGTTTGACAGCATGATTTCTGTGTAACATTGCATCGCACAAACTGCCTCATAAGCAAAGTCAAACTTTTGTTCCATTAGGGTCAACGTACCCATTATCAGGTATTTTATTTTTCCTGTTTCCACTAGAGCAAACACGCAACTGAAAAGTAGAATTCAAGTCAGAAAACAATCACCTTCCATTGAAGCTGTGGGAAATGTTCACAATGCACATGTTCTGCAAGAAAGCAAGTTGGCTGAATGCAAGCCGCCCTTTTGAACATGGGCAGTCTTGATGTTTAATCAACTTCTGGGATACTAATATACAGTTCACCGACAATGAAATCCTCCTTTAGGAGAAGACACACACACACACAAAAAGCCAAATACAATCACTGCGAGTTAGTCAAGCTTTTATCTGCTCCTGACAAAGAGCTCCACCAGACCAAAGGCATCAGACTGTGGTTTGTCTGAAAGGGACGCACTCGTGATGCCTTAGCTTCAGCTCTCACAGTTCACTCACAGAAAGCCACAATCTTCAAAATAAAACAAATAGCTGAAATTCTTACAGGAAAAAATTAAATAAAAAAGAATAAGTTTTCTTCTCCCATCTTAACAGAAAGATCTGCCTCACACATCACATGATAAAAGCCGCTTTCATCTTTCAACCATGACTTGTAAATAATCCCCACCTTTAATTCTTGCTCATTTGCTCGTTAGAACTACCTTTGGTGACCCTGATGGGAGCTCCACCCCAGCCCACACTGACTGGCACCTACAGTTTTTTTCCTCAGTGGGCGGGTCCACTGCTCTTTAGGACCCAGTGGCTGCTCGATTCAAGCAAGGAGTGACTCCGGCACTCAGACGGAAACAGACAAAGGCGAGGGGAGAGACGGCGTGCCGCTATCCTGCAGCATCGACTCACACACTCACATCCACTCCCCCACACACTCCGCAATCAGCGACGCAGGTGAGTCCGCTACTGGGTGGGATAATCAGCAGACTTCAGTGATTTTTAAAGAAAGTATATATTACATTGCAGTGATTTTGACTCTCAGGGGGCAACTTTGAATATCACTGTATTATTTTATTTTTTTGCATTTTGGAAGGGATTATATCGGGCTTTTTTTTTTCTTTTTTTTTTTAGATTTAGGCTTGAGCAGGTGGATTGTGGCGTTCACACGCCCAACCCTCCCCTTTCATTTCAAGCAGAACTTGCATTTTAAGCTGCTGTCTCTGCCATGTGGCCACACGCCATCCATCATAAATGAAAAGAGTAGTGTCATGAAACTTTTCCTTTCGTGGCTCTTATTTTTCATTCTCTCTTTTTTAATACCTACCTTTCCGTGTGTTGGTGTGAGACATACCGCACGCAGATCAATTTTCCTGACGCGGACTGGAGAGTCATAATGTGGTGCTGGTTTGTCAGGAGTGTGTGTGGGTGTGGGTGGCTCAGTCAGGAACACAGAACCAGACAAATATATCAATGACACCACACAATGATACCGCAGTGCTGCCTGATGTCCAGGTTTGCGCTTAATTTGGAAGTGGGGAAAGCGCGCATATTTTTAACCAGATTTATTGATTGATAACGTCAAGTGTGTCAGCCACAAAGAGAGGTGATCTTTAAACAGTCGTGTCCGTGCAGATTAACACTAAAAAGCTGTGGGAGGATGTAGTTTCTGGACTTGAGCAGGAGAATGAGCCGGCTGCAGCAGGAGCAGCAGCAGCGATGGTGATGTCACTCTGAAGGCAGGCACCCTGTTTGAGACAATGGACTGTCCTAGTGGTTGCTTTTCTGGGGAAGGGTCACTGCTCGCTCTGCTTATTAGTGCAGCAGATGGGCTTGAAACCTGGCCTTTGTCAGCTAAGGAGCACCCAGTCCACAGAAGTCCCTCCCCTGTCAGTGTGCTTATCATAAAACACCAGTCAGCAGATCAGCC
The DNA here is from genome assembly GCF_000239375.1 of Pundamilia nyererei. NCBI lineage: Eukaryota > Metazoa > Chordata > Actinopteri > Cichliformes > Cichlidae > Pundamilia > Pundamilia nyererei. Next base: position 1,388,504 of record NW_005187465.1, on the reverse strand, counting down.
AAAGGTTAGCATGCTTGGTGGGGAAAGGGGGGTGTCGACCTGCCACATGGATGGGTGGTGATCTCTTCCACCCCCCGTTTGTCAGTATGGTTATACTATATACAGTGCTGTAATCATGTGGTACTAAAAGAGGCAGGATAGTGGAGGATTATGGGCTGTGACATTGTGTCATTCACCAGTTTGTGTGCATGTTTTGACTAATTGGTTTAGGCCTTCTTAACATTAGCACCAGGGCTGGATATATGTTTGCAATGAATATCACAGCACAACAGCTTGTTGTTAAAAGGTGGGGCCTCAAATTTTTATTGTTTTCCAAGCTGCTTCCTTTTTTTTTTCTTTCTTTCTTAATTTTCATATAACCATGTTGGGTCTACTGAAAGCAGCGAACCGTGTTTTTTGTACATCAGATGACTCGCATGTGAAGAAGGAAGTGAAAAGCTTAGTTTTAGTTTGAGAATTTTGCAAAACAATGACACCTAAAATTTCATATCCTCACTACATCCACTGAAACACTCCCTGATGATTTGGAGGACCTCCGCCTCATATTACGGCGCAAGATTGACTTTCAGTGGCAGAAGATGCCAAATGAATTCTGTCTTCAGTGACTTGAAAAATGTCAAAGTCAAATCTTGAGTTGTTAAAATGCCACTCGGAGTGGAGTTGTGTTCAAAGACCAGTGACCTTTCAGTCAATAATGACAAGTCCTGTGAGGATATCGGGGCCCGTAGAAGTGACAGAAATGTGACACTTCACATTTGTGCTATTCGGCTCAGTCTCGTCAAATATGTTTTTAAAAAGAATACTCTCCTTTAAAGTTTAAATTGGGGAGACATTGCTCATAGATCGGGGCTTTAAACTTTGCACTTCCCCTTTCATGTGAATGGGTGTGGGTGTTTGATGGGTGTCTGTGTGTCAGTTGTTGAAAAAGTATCAGTTTGAAGATGCTCTTCAATGAGTTTTTGTGGCTTTGGCAAGTTTATTTGTGGTCATCAGGGGGAAGATTAACTAGCAGACTACTACTTTTGCTATAAAACCTTGGGCAGTCAACCGCCATAGAATAAGCATTTTTTTTTTTTTTTGAGTTGTTGAGCCGTATAATTTCCTTGTGATTCCGTTGATGTCATTGATATCTCAGATATCTAATAGGACAATATACAAGTTGACATCATCATTATTTCCAAAACCTTTTGTGTTAGTGGTTAGCTTACTGATTCATCACTTACTGATTCATCTGGCCAAGTGAGACAGCTGCACAGAGGTGTCTGTAGGCGGACTTCAGAAGAAGAGGGGGAGCTATCATGTGCTACATGCCACATAAAGCAGTGTGGTAACAGTCAGTGAGACGTACTGCTGCACACTCACTGCATCTGGAGTATTTTAGGGTCATACTATTTTATGTGTAGAAATTCAAAGAGTCTGCACTAACATTTTAAAAATCATTTTTAAAATGTTAATGCATGCGTGACAAAGTTTTAGTTTGACATGCAGTATGGATTGATGACCAGCGGTTTTAGTACGTGTAGCTTTAAATGCACCGGTTGGCCACGCCTCTTTCAGGAAGACTGGTGTGCCGGCTGTTGCCATGGATACCTTGGCTAAAACAAGGCAGTACCAATATGGCTGCTATGCAATTAATTTAAGTGAATGTGAGAAAGCGTCCCGTTGCTGCTGTGTCTGAGTGACTATTTTCTGTGTAAATATAACCTGCAGCTGTCTCTGAATTATTTGCATTGTTTGTTTTTTTTTCCTTTTAGATATCATGATTAAATCAGGGTTTTAGCTGCGCACAGTGCCAGCTTTGGAAATGGCTTATAAATGACAGCTGGTTAACATGAAGCCTTAATGTGCTCAGTGTGTCATAATGATGTAATGCTCATTATGTTGTTTAACTACAAAAAAGGAAAATGATTTAAATGAGAGCAGCTTTATTGAAATAGTTGATGTGAGGACAGTCTAGGAGAGAAGAAAACGGAGGCAAACATTAGCCTGTTAGCTGTGCTCCCTGCTAACAGTGGGATAAATACAGGGGCATGAACGTTACTACCAAGATGTCATGCATTAATTTCTCAAATCCCATTTTGAAGCCTCAGCATTATTGTTTCCGCCTTGTTAACGAAGAGTGTGTGGTTTCATAAGTCTGAAACATGGTATGACCAAGGTTCTTAAAAACTGACTTAATTTTTCTTTTCTTTTTTTAATTTGGTATGACCCAAAATGAGTGTCTAACCCATAAATTCATAGGAAAGTGTTGATGGAGGTCAAGTCAGAAAGCGGTTTTCTCAAGTCTTTTTGCAACAACAATTATCACCTGGTGGAATTCCGATCGGCATATTTTTCTTTTCTTAATTTCTTATAAAACATGTCCATGTTTTTATACTGACTTTATATTGGATACGTGTTTTATACTGCATAAATATTAGGGGAATTAAAAATAGCAAATCCACTGGGTGTTAAGTTCCTCAGATGCCATGAGTGGACACATACTCCTTGTCTTAGAAGCAAACAATTAATGGGCAGTGCCAGGGCAGCACTGTACAAATTTAACTTCAATGACTATTGGTTTCCAGTTTTAATATTAGCGATACAATTGGCTAATCATCTTAATCTCATTCCTGTGCCTAATCCTCACCTAGCTCTGGATTTTGGTTTATTTAGATGCAGATTTATGAATAAGTCACAATCATGGAATTAAATGTTGCTCTGAGTGAAATGTCATGAACATACGACCATTAACCGTTAATACTACTGCAGTATCTGGTGATACATTACAAGCACTTGTTTCCTTCTTTCCCTAGACTCTCTGGAGCTGGTCACCACCCCAACACATCTGTCACGACCACCATAACTTTCAGTCATCATGGAGCTAGACTTTGGACATTTTGATGAGCGAGACAAGGCCTCTCGTACCCCGCGGGGCGGGCGTATGAATGGACTCCCCAGCCCTACTCACAGCGCCCATTGCAGCTTCTACCGCACACGCACTCTGCAGGCCCTCACCAATGAGAAGAAAGCCAAAAAGGTGCGCTTCTATCGCAACGGAGACCGCTTCTTCAAAGGCATCGTGTACGCTGTAGCCAACGACCGATTCCGCACCTTTGATGCCCTCCTGGCCGACTTGACGCGCTCGCTGTCCGACCACATCAATTTGCCACAGGGTGTGCGTTTCATCTTCACTATTGATGGTGCACGCAAGATCACAACCTTGGATGACCTAGAGGAAGGTAAAAATGTTCCAGCAGGACCAAGCAAATGTATGATTTAACACCATGAAATATTGGTGCATTGTAAGGTTTTAGTAAAGGTAGAACCGCTGTGAAAAGGTGGGCCCTCAAGATACCCGCCAGTTTCTTTGCTGAGAAGTATTAGAAAGAAACATAAAACTTGCAGTTTTTTGAGATTACAAGTCTAATCTGTTCAGTCTAGACTTCTCTAATCTCCCATATGATGTATTAAATTCTAGGCTAAAGAGTTGTGTTTATGCAGTTGACTGACATCGGTCTACTTTTTTGGTAGTTGGGCAGTTTTGTTTGACGGAAGTTGTTTAAAACATTTTTTTTCTTTCTTTTGACAAAGGCAAAAAAAACCGAGACAAATGGGGCAATGCAGTGAAAGAGCCAATCTGTTTTAAACATCCACATGCATGCTCTTTCCTTTCTTAAATGTAAATTGTATTTTAGCATCTTGCTGTTGGGGAATTCCTGTTGCAGCTAATAAAGCTGAAAGTGGGTCTTCTGTCTTGATCTTAATGGGATTCAGTGTTGAGTTTAGACTCTCAGAGGGCTTCCTTCTGTACTTTAAAGTTGGATCTTTACACTCAGCATGAGAGAGCAGTTTGTTAATTGAAATCATTAGGATCTCATCATTGAAGAAACCACCAGCCACATTTCTTTATGCATATTTATTAAACCTTTCCCACAGTACCCATAGCAACGGTGAGAAGAAATCCAAATAAATTGAAGTTACACCTTTTTATGATTTTCGGATTTTTCTGATTCAGCAGTCACGATTATTATAGCTACTGTAAGAATCTGGGGAGCTGTTCAGCTTGCATTTCTGTCTGATAGCTGGAGTAGTGTAGACACCCTTAAGAGCAGCTGCCACCGTGATTGCTCTTGTTCCATTTGGCACCAGAACACCGACTAGGACAAGAAGTGATTCATTTGCCTCCAAAAATTTATGTAGTGAAAGTTGCCAAACATGGTGACTGAAGGAAATCTTCGCTCGACATCAAACCGGATGATCCATGTGTTGACCTGCTTGTCGCAAATTGCTGTTCCAGTCAAATTGTCGCTTACTTGCAGCAGCCTGAAGCTGAATTTGCGACATGGGATGTGTCAGAGGGATAATGCAATTTGAAAAGGGGGAAAGTCAGATGGATGAAGTGAGAGCAACGATATTAGTTAAATGCTGCTTAAACCCCAGTCCTGTCTCCCCCCCCCCCTTTTCTTTTTTTGAATGAGGGTTTCTCAGGTATAATATTTAGAAAGTAAAACATCCCAGATTTTTTTTTTCTTCTTCTTCTCCCCTCTTTCTCTCCACTTGCACACAGACTTGACTTTGCGAGATTCCTTTAAGGCTGCTGAGGGATGAGGTAGACAGGGTGAGTTTTGGGTAAAGCTGGAAGATAAACTGCAGCTTAATTTGTCTAAAATGAGGTGATCATCTCTGCCGCTTGAGCTGCTTAGGAAAGATAGGAGTGTGTGTGTGTATTATCTTTGTGTATATGTGTGTCGAGCAGGGGTGCAGAGTTAGCACTGTGGGTGGCGGGGCTATTTCATTGTGCTTCCTTTTGTGAGATATAATTAATTGTTCAATCTCCTCTGCACAGTGTAATCCCGTTTTGTTCCTCTTGTCTCTTCTGCAATTTCTCCACATTTGGCCTAATTGTTGCCTTCTGGATTGCCTCCTTTTTGCCAGATTTTTTTTCTTCCCCTCCCTCTGTCCCCCAGCAGCCTTTTGTCTTTAAAGTCTAGCCTGCAGTAAAAACTATGAAATGATGATGAATACAGCAGATATTTTAGGAAAATGTGGCAATCATTCGGTATATGAAGAGCAATCATTGACACATGGTTATTAAACAGTCTACATTTATCTTATTACCTCAGGTTTCAAAGCAAGGACTGATCCAAAGTGGTAAAGCATGAAACAATTTTGTTTCCATACTGAGTGGAGAGGGGTTAATTCTAATGGTATTTGTCGTAATGGTGCTACCATCTCAGTAAAATGGGGTAAGTTTGTGGCAATCCAGTGATCCAAATTTTGGATCACTGGATTGCAACGCATGGCAACGCAGCCTGGTGGTTCAAAGCCTGTCTGTGAACTTCAAACAAGACCTCAGCAGCCATGCTAATGTCTATAAAGTGATTTTCAGTCATTTTAAAAACCTTTTCTTCCCTCCTACTAGTCTTGAAAGTTCCTGAAGGTTCAAATCTTTGAGTAGAGAGTCGCTGCGGGACTCTCAGGTGCCAAAGTTGAATAATAAGCGTGTTACGACACACTAACCCAATTTCTCTTTGACTCTGCAGGGGAAAGCTATGTTTGCGCATCAGAGAACTTCTACAAGAAAGTTGACTACACAAAGAACGTCAACCCCAACTGGTCTGTGAATGTAAAGGCCTCAGCAAGCCAGAAGAACATGCAGTCCTTAGCTGCCAAGGCTGCCGGTGAGTCCAGGGAGACCAAGGACTTTATTCGACCCAAGCTCGTAACGGTCATGCGTAGCGGCGTGAAGCCACGCAAAGCTGTCCGCTTCCTGCTCAATAAGAAGACCGCACACTCCTTTGAGCAGGTGCTCACTGACATCACGGAGGCCATTAAACTGGAGAGTGGCGTGGTTAAGAGGATCTACACTCTGGATGGCAAGCAGGTATTGTCACTTTACACCGTGATATAAAGTTATTGGCTCACACGTGCTGCTGAAAATCTGACTTTACGGCATGTGATGTGCATATGAAAATGTCTAACCTGCTAAAATTCAAATGAACCATGCTGCGGATCGAGTTTTATGTCTGCATTTGTTTAATTTGGGATACAGCCCGCTGTTTGAGAAATAAGTGAAATAAAGGCAGTACAGTACTGTATGTAAACGAAGTCGCACAATAGGAAAATTTGTGGTCGGATTGAGGACAGTGTGTCATTCATACATCTGCCCCCACACAGGCAGTGATGAACGGGATCAAGAGAAAGCAGGAAGCAGAATAATTTGCTTAGAAATGTAAAAAACCAGACAAAACGATCATATTGCCTCATCAGTGGTTTCCTTTTAACTCCAATGACTTTCAAAAGTGACACAAGATGCCCACAAAATCCTATTGTTCTGTCATAACCTCAGCCAACAATGACTTAGTCGCTCCATGAGAACTCCAAGCGTCTGTGGGAACAACCTTTGTATGACCTTCGCTGTCAGCATTTTGTCTTCAGACTTTTTTTCTCTGATGCTACCTAGTCACCTGTGTTGTGGTCAGAGACATTAGAGTCTTGCCTGCCAACCTTTAGTTGCTCAGCTGGTTTTAGGCCACTGGTATTTCTGAGTCCCATCTGGCTTTGAAAAGCTTAAAAGTCCTGCGGAGTTCTGATGTCTTCCCACTATAGTGTGCAAAAAGGGCCCGGCCCTGTATTGTTGCCATTTTGTTCCCATTCGGAGGCAAACATTGTGACACCGAATGATCATTGTTCGAACAACCAGTCAAGACATCCTCTTGTGCTTGGAAGAATGATTCCAGAATGAAAGTGCTGACATTCATCTGTTCTAATTTTAAGATAAATGCTTGACATCCTTACTGGCCAAGAGGTTGCCTTATTTTCTGAATTTTTGTATTTTACCCTTTTGGCTAAATTTCTACCCTTACAGCACATGTGTAGAGTAAAAATGTAGGTATAGACAAACCTGCACAGTAACAGGATTACTAGTCTATCATCTCAAAGTCTGCAATGTTGGTCTTTTTATATGACTAGCTCAGTTTGTCAAACCAGGTAAAATTATCAGCTATTTGTTGATCTTGAACCCAACTGGCTGCCGATTGTGGGAGAATCCATTAGACTGGGACATGGTCACTGTACCAATATTATATTTAAGTCTATCTATTTCACATATATACTAGTTTACCAAGCTGTAACCGAGCTGCCGTTTTTAACCGTATGAATTTACCTAAAACCAACAAAAATGTCCGCATGAGACGCCCACACGCACATTTTAATATTGCCTAAAAGTCGTTCCCTGGGGATGCTATTGTTTACTCGACACACCAGCTAAGCTAAAAGGACATAATATATTATTCATGCTCACACTTTATTGGGATACTTTTAAAGCGCAGCCGCAACCATACAGCATCACCCAGCTGTAAGGCTGTGGAAAGGTTTGAGATGATGCGCTTAACTAATTCCTTAATATCAAGAGATGTCACTGTAAAGGTGTGTGTGTGTGTGTGTGTGTGTGGCATTACAAAAAAGGTTGGCTATGGAGAGGATTGTGCTTTCAGATTTATGTCTGCAGAGGTGACCTTTTTGACTTTATTAAACCGTAATAGCATAACTGATCTTGCTTTTCTCATGATAACGTTACTCCTGTATACCTTTGAGTTCCAGACTAGTGTGAAGCGCTGCAAATTGGCAGATGCAGGGATGAGGTGTGTGTGTGTGTGTGTGTGTGTACATCTGTTCCTCAATCCTCTCTTTGATATGGTTAAATGTTTGCCTATTCTTAGGCGCAAACCCTCTTTTCCTGTCTTATTGATTACAAATGCATTACTGACTGGGGTATCTCTTACATGTTGAACTGCCTTTTTCTTTTTGTATTAATAATGCTGGAAAGCGATGCGTCTTGGAGGAGGGGAGGTGTTCTGAAATGATAGATGGGAGGCTATTTGATTTTAATGCTCTGTCCCTTGGGTGCAGTCTGGCCGCCCCGGGTCTTGTACTGGTTTTCTCCAGAAGCTCCTGCTGGAGATGGAAATCACCTTATCCCTCCCCTCCTCCCTCTTCCCTCACACACATGCATAATGATAAATGAATTGTGGTCACACCATCAACAGCCATCATATTGCAGGCATTCCAATCAGTGCATATTGATTGTGCTGCCATCATGGTAGCTCTAGCTTTTTTCACAATTCACGTCTGCTGATCTGTTGCTCCTGCCTGCGACTCCCCGTTTCACATTAATGCACAGAAATGTGAGAAACGCAGTGCACGTTATTATGGCGTCTTTGTGTGCAGAGGCACATTGCAGCTGCTCTGTGGTGGAGGTGATATGGTAGAAGCAATATTGATGCAGTGCCCACCCCTCCCTGACTCTGCGCCGATCCTCCTCTTCCCATTCCGCTGCGATAGCTGCTGGGACTGGTTGCTAGGAGACCACATCCCAGGCACAAAGAGAGCCCAGCTGGTGTGGACCGGTCTGTCAGATACCACATCCTGTAGTGGGTGTGAGAGTTTACTATCAAAGCAACCCTTTAGTATTTAAAATATTAAAAAAAGAGACCACATGTCATGTTTATTTTACCTGCTTGCATTCCATCATTGGGTGTGACTTGTGTGAGCACACTCTAG
>NW_005187465.1:1367281-1379922 GCF_000239375.1 Pundamilia nyererei | reverse complement strand
TGTATGTGTGTTTTTTATCAGCTCTGCTGGTGCCCAAAATTTGAGAAGGCGTTGCAGGTTGTCTTCCTGGCATTTTTAAAATGGCTGCTTTTCATGCTTTGACGTTCCTCTTTTCCTTAATGGACTCTGCAGACAGCCCGCTCGCCCCTCTTTGCAAGTGCTGTGAACAAAATCACTCCCATTTTTCCCTCAAATGCTGCTGCTTTGCAGCCCAATCAGGAAGGGTGGGGCCAGTGGCTTCAGGATTACCATTCTTACAGCAAATTAGGATCATTTTATTTGCACTGATGGGGGGGCTAATTATTCCCTGAGTCTATGGAGGGGGGGGGAAAAAGTGCATTACTTCATTTGCCCTCACTGCTTCTACATCAGGTTGGAGAGCGTCTATCTAATTGCTGGCAGCCATTTTGTATTCTTTCCTCTTTGATAGAGGTGTCTGCAGAGGAGACTGGCTCTGATTTGCATTTAAGATTCACTGCTTGCTCATTTGAATTGCACTTAAGAAAAGGTTATCGTCTAACAGACGCCATAATCAAATATCATTTGTGAAACGTCTTGATGATGCATTGTGCTGCTGTGTCGTTTTGTCCTGGTGCATTATCACAAGTCTGGAGCAGAGCAGAGAGCTTGAACAGATTTGAGTGTTTAATATTAAGACTCGGGTTGGGATCTTTAGTTTTTAAGGTTTGCTTGAGATTAAGAGAAAGTATGATGTGACTGAGAAAGTATTCAATTTAAAAATAATCCTCTTTTCTGAGGCTGCATTGCATTTATGACTGAATCAGTCACAGGCAGAAAATCAGCTTTTCTTTTTGCATTTACAGTAATTTCATGTTTTTGTTTTTTTTTTTTTTTTGTTTTAACATTTAAAATGAATTTGTTAAACAATCACAGAGGGGGGGAATGGATGCTTCAGGCACAAGGTCGCGCTGTTATTGTCAGAGAACAAAAGATTCCAGTTCACTTTAGCGGTTAATAACTATGGTAACAAATTATTCACTGAATTAATAGACGGATGTATGCTCGGGTTCAAAGCTTCTTAACGACTAAAATACATCTGCTAACGGGCAAGAAAAGCCTGCTTTTCCCTGGTTATCAGTGCTCTAGCAGTGTCTGCTTTTGCCATACTGCAGAAGCAGTTGTCATGGCAATAAGCTCCACCGTGATGGATTCAGTTTGTGACAATGGTTGTAATGCGCTGAGTGTGCTCTTTACGCTGGGTCTTACCTGCCCTGCCCTCTAGTCCTCATCCGTCAACAGCTCACTGCATTTGCGTGCACGTGTGGACACATGCACGCAAATGCAGCCAAACTGAGTCAAGCAGACAGGCAGGGTGACGGAGGGGCGTGGTCCCTCGTGATGAGGCACTGCAAGCAGGCATAGAGGGAATAAGCATACATGTACAAGCTTCTAACAGCCCCACTTTCATGCAATGAGCACCACATCAACAAGTGAGCATGACCTGGGGGAGAAGAGGAGGAAGCACTGTTTAATAATGTTAAGGCCACATCAGTCAGCTAAATGGAAAGCCTGCTTCCGTGGGGTCGAGAGGGGTGGGGTTAAAACGGCATCAGGCACCAGCTGGTCCCCATGACTGTGCAGATATCTGTGCCTAACTGGCTCATCTGTGCTCCAAATGCATCGAGAGCACCTACGATAACGCACAAGCAGTACGCTGGTGCATGAAGGTCATAGATGGGTCAGAAAGGCAACTGGTAGCAGTTTCCTGTAAAGCAATTACTGATGTCCAAATGCACCCCCCTTCTTTTTTTCTTTTCTTTTTTTTTTTTTCAATTTACTAAATTTGTCCTGAAATTCTATCAGTACCTGAGCTGCTGCTGTCCTAAAAGATAATCTGACGTGCTGCTTTTTTTATACTTGTCTGAAATGAACAAACTAGAGTGTGTATTTTGGAGGAATATTCCACTCAGTGCAGAGGTACTGATATTGATCAGGTCTGTGTGCTCAGTGAAGAGACTGTGGGCGTTTTTACCCATAGGCTGAAAAAAGCAAGGTCTTTTTTTTATTTTTTTTATTTTTATTTTTTTCCTTAGGCTGATATGAGAACACTTTGCAGAGCACATCAGATGTGTGTAATCAGTTACGCACTACTCTATTCCAGTGTTTAACCTTCTGTTGACTCATTAAAGCTTATGTTCAGTCATTACTGTTCATAAGGTAAGTTGTGGTTAGTGAAATTGTTGGAATGCAGCACTGAGTAGCTTTACTTTTGCACTGACAGGAATTATTGTGATTATTTTTACAAATGGATGGATGCAAGTCTTTGTGAATCATTTCTGCTCAGACTGCAGCTGAATGGCCGAGCTGAAGTCAATATTAACCAGCTGTCCTTAAAAGAAAAGGGGGGGGGGGAAGACAAAGGATGCATAGCTTTGTTTGAAAATGCTCCCTGCTGCTTTGCACAAAGGCATTTTAGTTGCACCTGAAACAAGAATGTGTAGCATGCCATATGCTGGAAAGCTGAGGGTACAGATTACCTCCAGTTGTGGTAAAGGGTGGCTCTGATCCTGTGCAAGTACAGCACTTATTTTGCTATGTTATTAATATCAGTCGTGTTTTATGACAATGGCTAAAACTGTTATCCTACAGTGCTTTTTCCAAATAGTTTCATAGAGATCGTATTGTGCTGCACATATGGAGCCAAATTTCTCAAATTACCTCTGAGAGGTAAAGCTACTGTTCACCCCAGGAGGTTTCTGTTTTGCAGAAATTAAGTACTGTGGTTCCACCCACTTCTTAATTGGCATTGGGGAACTGAAGACCATCATCCAGTTAAAGGGCGTTTGCCCTTGCCAAGTTGGGTTAAAGAAACTCTGAATAATTCAGTTGCTGTTATTGGAGGTTCCCTACATGCTTGCTGGTGGGGTTTTTTTTTTTTGGGGGGGGGGTTTTTCTTCCCTTTTTCCTGGGGGTCATGTGGACCTGACAGCTGGTGAGGCAGAGATTAGGGATGGGCTTGGTGGGACAGAGGGTGGAGGGCACCTGGAGTCTGTAAAGAGCCAGTTTTTCAGAAAAAATACGCCCACATCATCCCAGTAAATGCAGAGATGGGTACACTCACCCTGACATGTGCAGTACAAGCGTAATATGTATAAATGCAGTATGACAGCACTTTTGATCCATTTAAGTAAAATGGCATCAGGTCGGCTCATTGTCCTCCTCACGGACCCCTTTGTCAGATGGGTGAGGTTGACCTTTTCAGATCGAGGGAGGATGCTTCCTAACCTAAGCGCTCCCAAGCCGGCATGTGCCTTCCTCATTCATGCCATGTTTCTAAATGGACTCTGACATTTTACATTTGATCTAATCACATGCAGAGCAGTTTTTTGTTTGTGTTTTTGTTTGTTTGTTTTTTCCTCACAAATTTCTGCCAACTGTACAAACTTATCAGGCCAATTTTATGGCGTGTTAGTCACTATTAATACACAACAGGCTTGCTGACTTTGACGCAAGATGGAGGTTTGGGCAGAGTTTGACACTGTAATCATACAATGTGGATTTAGGACTTTGAAAACATTTAAAAGTCCAAAGCTCTTGATCAGATAGGAAATTTGGTGGGTTTTTGGGTGTTTTTGCTTTTTACTATGGAAGCTTGAACGTAAGGCTAATTTCCTTTCAGCCTCTGATAAGAGAACGGGTGAGGAGTTTAGCTTTGGATGCCAGTATGAGTTAAATTTCTTTGCAGCGGTACAATTGTTCAGACATTTCAATGTTTAATCCCATTCAGTATCTTTTGTTTTGAAGCATTCATACTGAATTCTCCCATCAGAGATTAGACATGTTGTTGGAAGTTAAAGTGGTCTTGCGTGCCAGGCAGCCAGAATCTTAAATTTAAGTAGCGATCTGTTAAAGAATAAAGTAGCAGTCTATAGGATTAAAACATTATCCCTTTAATCATCTCTGTTCCTAAAGCTATTAAAAACATGCAGTAGCGTCTACCCACCCACGCTGTTTCGGCCCATTTTCATCTCCTTTCCTCCACCCACTCGCCTTAAGGGTAGAAAGAACACCTACTAATGCTTCCATATTATGATTAACTGTCAGGTGCCCTTCTTGCCATACAACAGTTTAACCTAATGAAAGTAGTATGTATGTATCCAATTTCCTGATAACGAACACTAAAGAGAACCCAAGTGTGTAGCCTGTAAATTAGCCCCAGCTGAAAAACCAATTAGGTTTTGATCCCTGGAGTCGAAGCACCATCTCTGTACCTCGGCAGGGCTCTGAAAGGCCCGCGATGGGGGGGGGATATTGTGGGGCACAGAGGAGGGTACAGCTGTTGGATGCCACGCCAGCAAGTCACCACCACACACTTTTAGCTTGTCTAGCAGGACGGAGAACCAACATTGCAGCTGCTGGGGTGGTGAGATCCCAAATTATCCAGAGCTCATAGTTTGAATGTGTATCACAGTGGCAACCCATGATGCATCTTGACCCTGGCATGGGCCCCAACATGGGGCTGTTTTTCAGCATGTGGATCTCTAAACAGTCTTGCGTTGGTGAAAACTGACGTGCTTTTAAATAAAATAAAAAAAGCAAATTCCATCTTTAAATAAAGGGCAAGTTATCTGTAGTTCACTTGTAGTAGTGCTTTGATCCTATAATTCTAACGAGAAGGAAGAGATTTCAACAGGTGTTGAAAGGCAGAGTGGAAATTTGACTGATATGCTTTGTAACAGATCTCATCAGCACAAGAAAGAAGAGCAGTGTTTAGCTTGAATGGCTTTAATAGGCGTGTCTGAGCTGGTAACAGAGTCCATATAATGGAGAACGGGGGAGAAGGTGTGGCACAAAGACATCTGTCCACTCAGTAAGCCATATTGTGTCAACAGCTGCTTTAGAGTGAAAAGACCCCGGGGAAGGAAGTCGAATCATTTAAACATTACAGTAAAGGTGTAACATTATCATCTGTCTGGGGTTTTTGTGCCTTTTGTGATAATGTTTTGTTACATGAATCTAAAGGTATGTAAACAAGACGAGCAAAACACACAGGTCTGCTACAACCTGAAGATCGGAAGTTTTTTATTTAGTGATTTCATTCACGTAAACGTGTGTGTGTGTGTGTGTGTGTGTGTGTGTGTGTGTGTAACTCATAATCGTAGCTTCTATAGTAAGATTCAGATTTTCAGTTGGCCTTTTAAACGTTAACCTAGATCCGTCAGTCTTTTATTCAGATTAAAACACCTCCAACTGCCGGATTTGTGCAGATATTTCTGCTCCTTGGAGAAGAAAAATATGAAGGACTTGGTGGTCCCTGAAACTTTCCTTGTCACTAGAATCGGGTACAGATTTGTGTGTGGGTTGTTGTGGTTTTTATTTTTATTTTATTTATTTATTTTTTAATAAATATGTTGGATGGATTGCCATTACGGCATGTACTCCTATTAACTCCAGGATAAATGGAGGGAACAGGAGTACAATTGAGAATGTCTTTATATTTTATGTATGGGCAGTGGATCAATATTCAGTTGAACACATTGGTGCAATGAAAGGGGCTAAATGCCTGAGCCTCCGTGCTTTCTCATTCTGCTGTACCTTTATTGCTAATTAACTAGGTTAGCATGCTAGCTGCTCTTAGTTTAGCTCAAAGCACTGTTGTGCCTGAGTGTGTTCAGTAAAGTATTTTCTATTGTCTGTGCGTTCGAATCAGTGTTTTCCTAGAGGACAGTATCACCCACTTGACAGCTTTTTTTTTTTTTTTTTTTTTTTTTTTCTACGTCACCTTTCCAGGAAGTTCCTGTATGTGGTCAACCATCAATGGTAATTGCGCAACAATATAGCAAAGCACGATATAAGATAAACATCATTAAAAGCACATTGAGTTATTTAAAAGGCTGATGGCTGACAGGACAAATTAGTTGGTCTGTGGCCACATCAAAGCAACTTAAACTCTTTAGACAGGCTGGCACGAATCAGCCACGACCATGGACGGTATAAAAGATACATGAGGGTACTCTTTCTATAGTACCTGATGACTTGGAACCACAACTATCGACATCTGGTCAATGTAGGGTTTTGGCTTTATTTTTCTGCCTTGGAATCCTGGTAGTCTCATTTTCTACAATCTATGACAAGGACTATCTAGGCTTTCTTCAAAGGCCTAACCATATACACATAAGGAATGTTATTAAAGCCAAAGCCCATGGATTAGCAGCACACTTTGACTATATCTTGGAATCTGGGACTTGGTCCCAAAGTGCGGTTTTTAATGCCTTCTTTATTTTACAGTTCCTGCATGCTTTCCAATATCGGGTTTGGCGTTGTGGAATTAATTTGGGATATTTGAGTCCACAGCCTCTTATGTTTGTAGTAAAACGGTAGAGCCAGTAGACTCTACTTTTATATTTTATATTCCAGTTTCTCAAATTTACTGTATTGTGTCTTAATAGGTCACCTGCCTCCAAGATTTCTTTGGCGATGATGACGTCTTCATTGCATGCGGACCAGAGAAATTCCGCTACGCACAGGACGACTTCTCTTTGGATGAGAATGGTTAGTAAGCATGATTGAATTGGTCTGTTTTGCATCCCATTATGGAATCAACTTAAGCGAGTAGCCACACACTGTAATGCAGCTTGTCGGAGGAGGGGTTGAACAGTTTATGATCTCCATTTTTTTTATTTTAAAGCCACAGTAGTGATCAGTTATCCAGACTCAAGTTTAAAATCCTGCTCCTGACATGTAATCAGCCCCCATCTTATCTTAAAGCCCTCATAGAACCATATCATCCCACTGAAGAACTTTGCTCTCAGACTGAAAGCTTACTTGTGGTTTCTCTGGTGTCTAAAAGTTAAGGCTGAAGGCTCTGCCTCCCATTTAAGGCCCCCTCTTCTGTGGAACCAGCTCCCACTTTGGATTCAAGAGACAAGACACGCTCTCTGTTCTTAAGATTAGGCTTCCTTTTGATAAAGGCTTATAGTTTGGGCTGGATCAGTGTTTTTATATCCTGTCTTCCTCCCCTCAGCCCTGACCAGTCATGGCCGATGGCTGCCCCTCCCTGAGCCTGGTTCTGGTGGAGATTTCTTCCTGTTAAAAGGAGTTTTTCCTTCCCACTGTTACTAAATGCTTGCTCAAATGGGATCATTGGATTGTTGGGGTTTTCACTCTAGTATTGTAGGGTTACTTTATAATATTTAGTTTACATGATAAAGCACCTTGAAGCGACTGCTGTTATGATTTGGTGCTATATAAATTTAAAAAATACATTGAGACTGAGCTATCATGCAGTAATATCAGCTGTATAGAGAGATGACGTGTAACTGCAAATGACGTTAACGTATTTGTCCAAGAATCCTCTGCACGGCTTCATTTGCACAATTTTATGACCAATTTCTAGAGTTCTTGTGCAAGTTGTGCAAGATGGAATTAACGCTGCACATGAGCATCCAAAAAGTGTACTCTGTTTGGGTGTGTGTGTGTGTGTCTACAGAGATGAAGAAATGTATCCTTTTCATCAGGTTTTATTCATGTACAATGCTCTGTGGATGGAATTGTATACGTGTGAGGGAGGCTAAAAAGGAGGCTGAGAGAAGTCTTATCTGCACCCGGCAGCAGGGATGGGGAAAAGGCAGGAAAAAGAAGAGCCATTAATCTGTCCTGTGACAGGTTTAGGCCAGCTGATCTGTTGGTGGTGATACTGCTGAGAAGTCAAGGAGAGAGAATATAAAGCCAACCCTCTGAGTTTCTCCCCGCAGACTTGAAATCCCTATTTTTAACAACCTACTTCCACCTAATGTGCTCTCCTCGAAACATTCAGTCTGCCTTTTTATGTTAACGCAGTGCTGATGCAGGGTTCATAACCATCATTATGTTACCTTCGTCTCTTCTTTTCGTTTCTTGTAAGATTCTCGGCAGGATGGAGATGCCGGTTAGTTTATAATGATCTGCGTTCTTTTTCTAACTGTGTACTCCCCCCACTGAACTCGAGCTAAATCATTTCATTCAGCCTATAATAATCTTAGGGCCAATGCTAAATAAAATGGCTGAGTGGCTCAAGCAGGCATTTCTGAGTTGGCTTCAGTGGAGTTGATGAGACTGGCTTCTCTGTGATTCATCACGGTATGGATGGCTGTATCTATAACAAATTATAGAGATCAAGCAGACATTTTTTCAAATTTAAGAATCTGTACGGGCAAGAAAGACACACGACAAATATGCTATGAAATATTTCTTTAACATTTTCTGGGCTGGAGATGACCTTTGAAAGATCTACATGGGGAAAAATATATTCAATCACATGATTACTGCTACCAAAATGGATTAATATCGCCCGAGTATTTTTATTTATTTTTTTCACACTCCTTATGATAAATATGCTGACTGAAAGGAGTGCATGAGTACCTGCAGGTCTGTTTATGCAGTTGCAACATTAACAAAAGCCAAAAGGGACTCTAACAGACTCTATTCTGCTTTGAGACCACTGAGAAGATTTGACAAGCTGCTAGTCTGAGGCACTGTCAGATGCGTGGTGGCACACCTTGGAAACAATAGCACGTGAATGTGCGCCTGTACCCAACGGTGTGTGAAGGTTGAGAGAGAGAAGGAGACAAGACAGACGTGGCGAGATCTCAGGAGACGAAGGGAGGACAGATAGTATAATTAGCATCAAAAGTGGAAGAGAGGAGGAAGGGAGGGAAGAGAGCCTGACGGTACAAACAGAGGGGAAGATGCAGCGGGAGGAGTAGCAGTGTCTGGAGTCTGTCTACCCTGATTAATACAGTGACCCAGAATGGACTGCACATTCCTACATGCATGTTGTGTTTATTGTAACACCAAATTGTTGTTGGGGGGAAGAAATGTATCATAATTGATTACACGCACTTTTTAAAATGTGAGGTTGGCAACAAAGGAAAAAGCTGCTGGAGGAAAAAAAGGACGTAACAGAAATGAACGAGTTGAACTCGAGGCATGAACGGTGGGTTCATGTGGGTTCATTTCAGACATTTTGAAAAACCTTCTACTGGGGAGTATGAGCAGCTCAATTATTCTGTTGGGAGGGGAAAAAATGTTATTCACTACTTTCTTTGTGCTTTTTATTTTCTCTCTCTTTACAGAATGCAGAGTGATGAAGGGACCCAAAGCTCAGCGAGGTTCAGCCAAGAGTCCTGGTCCAATCAAGCGCTGCAAGTCTCCTGCTGAATCGAGTGAGCCCGATACATCTCACCTACACTCTAGCCCTTCCCTTTTTTAAAAGCAGCCGACCACACCTTAGAAATCAAAGCTGGTGTAAAATCTAAAACAGGGTCTTTTCTGTTTAAGTGAATGAAACTACAAGATGATACTGTAGCAGATTCACGTAACTGATGTGGACCTTTGACTTAATCTGAAAGGAAAAATATGCCATGACATCATTAATCACACCTTTTTTTTTTTCTTTAAATATTACCTGAATTTTATTCTGTGTAATTTTGATTAAAAGGCAGTAAATGGTTAAAAACTCAATCTCAGCATAAACTGGGGGCTTTTCTTTGTTGTGGGTCTTCTGAGCTTCAGTATAATCTTTCTGCTGTAGTTTCTTTAAAAGCATGAATAAAACATGAAAAGTAAACAAAGCCAATTTAAACAGCTTTGAGCTGTTTGTTTGACGATCAAGCACTTTAACATTTAATAATAACATCCAGGAGGCGAGAGAGCATGGAGGCTCTACAGCTGGTTCACGCTTAAATATTTCATGTGAGGAAAATCGTACCATCCGAGTTTACATAGCTTTACCATTCAGCGGCTGAATAGTTTTTATTAAAATTGTCGGCATGATTTAAAACAAGCAAACAAAAGAACGACTTGAGGAATATGGAGCGCTTGCCCCTTCTTTTTTTTTTTCTTCTTCTTCATGTACTGTTGCTGCATTACATAATAGGTCAGGTCTCCTGCTCTCTACAGGTTTCCTCAGTCATTTGGCTGTCATGGATATTTATTGATCACCAATGGTAAATGTCTGGACTCCAACACAGCAGGTGGTGGGCCAGCATCGTGTGGAGGCAGTAAACTATTTACCCATTAAGCACATTTGTAATTCCCGTGAGGCATGAAAGGAAGTGCATATTTATGTCAGTTAATCAATAGTACTGATGAGTTTAATGAAATTAGATTTTCTATGCTTTGGAATGATTGTCGTTTATGCCGTTTGCTATGGCATAACAAGTCTTAACACCTTAATATATTCAAATGAAAAAGCCTTTAAACTAAAACAACCATATAAAACGGATGTTTCCACCCAACAACAGTAATGTTTTGAGTTATGCTTTGAATCCTTAATAGAAACGGATGTTTTAATGTTATGAAAAATTGAACAGTCTCAGGGATTTGCTAGGGAATCTGTACACTTTAAAACGGCGTGATCATAGCAAGACTCGCACTTTACAGAATTCGTGTCCTAATACGGCTCTTTTACAGCAGACTTGGGCAGTATTGAGGTATTACAGTATTTAGAAATCCCAGTACTGCTCTTTTTATTCATTTGAAATGGAGGATTAGTTTATTCTACCACCAACATCTCTGCTTTTTTTTTCCTGCTTCTTTTAACACACATACCATGACATACTGAATAGCAGTTTGTATTAGTGTGCGTTTGCCATTGTGCCGGCGTTAAAGTACACAATGACATGCAGTAATGTGCAATCAAAACAACCACACAATGCGAGGGGTTTTCTGCAGAAGCCGAATAAATATTCCAGATGTAGAAATCTGAGACCCAAACCGTGGCAGTGCGGGCAACTTTCTGTGTTCGTTTGATGTCTTTGGCCTTTTTCACAGCTGAGTGTGTCAAAAATCAGTACATCTAAACACGAGCAGCTCTCCCACACAGACTGAGCAGAGAGTGCAGTTATTTTATTTAAAGAGCCCAGGATAATGGGACTTGTGATTTCTCTGTTTGGCTGTGGGGTTTCTGTCGATCTGCCCGAGTGTTTAAACGAAGCCAGCGGCTTTACAATGAAGCTTTATCCACCTTGTGTTTCCAACAGTCGCTGGCTTAAACTTAGACCGGCCATCTGGCTCACGCTCTTTTCATCTCTTATAGACAAAAAGTCTTTCAAGCCACTTAACACTCACGGCTACATCACATCACACTGCTCTTAGATATAAACAGTGTTCACACACAGAATCCTAGCAACGTCGCGGAGACGCAGAGCGAGTGAATAAAACGTCACCTAACAAACAGAACTTGTCAGCCTCCTAAAACCTGGACCAGCAGGGTCCCTGTACATCACGGCCAAATGAGGCCACAGTTCAGGACTTGCTCTCCTTTTTGCTTCTCTTGCAAACTTTCTAATCCACTCTATGTTTACCTCTTCTACTTCTTTCCCCTCTCCTCCTCCCTCATCCCTCTTTGTCTTCCTCCCCACTCTCTTTACTTCTGCGTTGGCTCTCCCAGCCAACGGGACGGGCTCCAGCAGCCAGCTGTCCACCCCGATTTCCAAGCATTCCCCCACCTCCACCCCTACCAGTCCAGGCCTCAACAACAAGCAGAAGGTACCCTAACCTCTCCTCCTCTCCTGACCTTTCATCTTGTTGCCTGTTGTCTTTTTTTGTGTTTTATTTATTTATTTTTTTGCTCTTTAGTTTGAGTTTACAAAAGTAATTGTGCTCCTCTGGATCTCCGCAGGATCTCTACCTGCCCCTATCTCTGGATGATGATGATTCTCTTGGTGAATCAATGTAGACTCCTGGCTCCTGCTGCCACCCTCCCCTCCAGTTTTATTATTTTTTTCTTTGGGATCAGATACACAGAAGTTTTATACCTCTGCTGCTTTCCACCTTCACTCACAGTGCCACCTGTTTAGCATAACCCACTCTTTGTCTCTTTTTTAAAGGCCTTAGCCAACAGGGCTACGACACCATTTGCTGCTTGAGAATGGCACAGAGAAATCAGTTTTCTTCTCACAATCAGCTCACTTTTTCCAGGTTTGCTTTTCTATGTGGGATGGGCACTGTTTCTCAAAGGTTCTCACTGATCACTGTCATACAGATTTCATTATTGAAGGGGAAAAAAATCATTTTGAATACATACATTTTTGATAAAGGACGCACCCTAACTTTTAAACATTTCAGTCACAGAATTCCAAGCAGCAAATGGGTATTTTTAGGGGTGTTGGTCAGAAATGACAAAACTTTTGTATCACTTATCGTATTTGTGATGTTCCTCCGTGTCCTTCTGCCCTCTAAGTGAAAGGTTTCTTGTCAGAGGAAGTCTGTTAAGCCAGTTTTAGTCTTTCTAACCTGCTGTAAATACTGTGTATAGCTATCCATCATAACATCTCGCCCAATGTCCATTGCTGTGCTTCCGTAATGTCACTACAATGTCTAGCATTCGCTTAACATGATACAGGGTACGGTCAAAGTAAAGTGGGACAAAAAAATACAATGAAGTCCCCTTGACAGAGGACGTGTGGGATGCAGTCCTGACTGCGCCTCCTTAATAACATTTCATATTGCCGGCTTGATATATGTAATAACGAAGATCTAAAACCCTCAACCTCACATTTTTTAATTGCTGTTCATCTCATCCAATCAGGCGCAGGGACGATTATGTAAAGAAAAGGCATCCCACGCCTCTTTAAGTTGGCCGGTCCTCTGTTTTGACCTTCTATACAGACAGTAGGCTTTACATGCTGCATAACAAC